>NW_020837995.1:10267850-10433000 GCF_003676395.1 Aethalodelphis obliquidens | reverse complement strand
GTATGTGGACCTCTCACTGCTGTGGCCTCTCCCGTTGCGGAGCACAGGCTCCGGACGCGCAGGCTCAGCGGCCACGGCTCACGGGCCCAGCCGCTCCATGGCATGTGGGATCTTCCCGGACCGGGGCACGAACCCGTCTCCTCTGCATCGGCAGGTGGACTCCCAACCACTGCGCCACCAGGGAAGCCCAACTGCTATATATTTTGAAACTTTTTATTATTGTGGAAAAATTAAACATAAAAGTAGAGCGAATAGTATAATGAATATCTATGTACTCACCACCCAGCTTCAGTCATCATCAATATATGGCCAATCTTGGGCTTCCCTGGTGGCGCAGTGGTTGGGAGTCCGCCTGCCAATGCAGGGGAGACGGGTTCGTGCCCTGGTCCGGGAAGATTCCACATGCCGTGGAGTGGCTGGGCCCGTGAGCCGTGGCCGCTGAGCCTGCGCGTCCAGAGCCTGTGCTCCGCAACGGGAGAGGCCACAGCAGTGAGAGGCCCGCGTACTGAAAAAAAAAAAAAAATGGCCAATCTTATCTGAGGTGTAGTCTCCCTTTCCTCTCCTTCCCCAGATAATTTCAAAGAAAATCCAAGGCATATTTTATCTGTAAGTATATCAATATATATTTCTAAGAGTCAAGGATTCTTTTTTTCCCACTGTTAACCATAATGCACAATAGTATCTTAATAACATCAATTATCAAGTCAATCTTTAGATTTTCTTGATTGATTCTCTCCCTTATTATTATTTTTTATATTTGTTTTACTTGAATCTGGTTCCAGACAAGGTTCACACATTGTATTTTGTGCATACATATCTCTTAAGCCTCTTTTAATCTTTAGGTTCCCTCTCATTTTTTTTTCTTACAGTTTTCTTTTTGTTGTTTGTATTGTCATTGATAAAAACAGAGTCATTCGTCATGCAGAAGTTTCCATATTCTGGATTTTGCTGATTGTCTCCATGTGGTGATATTTAACATGTTCTTCTGTCTCCTGTATTTTCTATAAACTTGTGATTAGATCAGATTCCACTTTTGTTTTATTTGGCTAGAATACTTCAGAGGTGGGTTGTGTGCTTCCTATTTATATCACATCAGTAGGCAGTGTCTGGTGGTCTCTCTTTTAGTTATGTTAAGATTGATCAGTGAGGTTTCAGGGCCATCAGCCTCTCCATCCATTTTAAAGTTCCCAGTGATTTTTCTTTTAGGTTTTATCAACCCATTAGTAACCACTGCCTAGATTCATTACTTCAGTGGGGTTGCAAATAACACTGTTGTAATTTTATAATTTCTTCTTTATTAGCTGGAATTCTTTAAAAAGCACTCCACCAACTATCAGGTTATCCTAAGGTACATTTCACACAGAAGGGAAGGACTAATGTTTGATTCTTTTATTTAAAAGTTTTCAGAATAATGAGTTGGTTCCTCAGTAGGGAACCTTGATAGCATCCTTACTTTCTGATTCCTCTTAATTATAAATGGTATTTAGAGATGACAGTCTAGGTGCTATGGGTGCCTGCTGCAGTTGGGTTGGTCATTGTTTTAAATTCTTTTCAAGTGGATAGGTTCAGGATTTTTTTTTTTAAAGAAAAAATATATCATAGTTCATACTGATATTTCCAGTTCAAATTTGTGGTGATAGAATTGCTGGCATGTAACTTCTTTGATTTTGTGGCGATAGAATTGCTGGCATGTAACTTCTTTGATTTTATATTTTCATCTCTTTGCCTAATATATGTGGATGAAATGATATGGTTAGAATTTACATGAGAATAATCCAGTATATGTGTGTAGGAAGGGAGATGTTGTGTGTTGCATAGGGGGAGGGGAGGAGTGGATAACAGATGAAACAAGATTGGCCGTTAATTGATAATTGTTAATTCTGGGTGATGGATAGGTATATGAGAGTTCATTCTTTTTTTAGTGGCTGCATAACAGTCAGTAAGATGACTGAACCATAATTTATTTAACCATTTCATTTATTGATGGATGTATAGGTTGTTTTAAGTTTTTATCTATAACAAATAATAATCACCTGTAATATATAGCCTGAAGTATAATTTGGTGGATCAACCTGCATGTATGTACCATGTTAATAATTCTTTTCCCCATACCCTTGCCAGCTTTGTTTTTATCTTCTCAGATTTTAATTGATACCTTAGATTTATGTTTTAAAAGATTTAAAATTTAAAAAGCATTACTAATATCATAAATGCACTTTAATTGATTTCCTTTCAGAAACTTTTGTGATGGCAGAATTTGTTTACAAATAAAGTTCCAGTATTACCTTAGGTATATATTTGGCAGTCAAAATACTGATTTTTGAAGGAAAAAATTATTGAAATGCTAATAAAAGTTATTAGGTACGTGAACTCATGGGATTATAAAACTCATTGCCCTAGATTATCAGTCATTTTACATTTGCTGAGGATGTAGAGAACAATAAAATAAATTCCACTAACATTAAAAAATAATAAAAAAGTTAACTACCAATTAATGCTGTGGGAAAACCTCATTTTTAAAGAGGATATGAAGTATTAAAGGCTCCTGACTTTTCTGTAATTTTTCAATTCTTGTATTACTTGATTACTATTTAATATTTTATTTTAAATGGTATTTAAGTCACTTAAGAATTTATTACTTTTTCAGAAGTGAATTAACTGTCTTTAGTTGAGGTAATGGTATTAGTCGTATTAATCCCAAACATACACTATAAAATTTTGGGTATAGAAAGATTAGGATGTTTAAAATTCCCTTGTGATATAGGAACCAGTTTCCATTCTTTGGGAGGTGGAACTGCAGCATCCTAGCCTGCTCTTCTCATCAGATTTCTTGTTTGAAACCTATGCAATGAGGAATCTTCTGGGTAGAGCAGCACTGTGCAGTGGAAAAAGAACACTTTCCAGTCAAACAGACTTAGATTTGAAGAACAGTTTTACCTTAACAGGTCAGAATTATTTAAAGTCTCTGAGCCTCAGTTTCCTCATCTGTAAAACAGGAATAACTTCTATTTAGGGTGCTAAGGACTAAATACAGTCATGAATGTAATACATCTGGCACAAGCTAGATAAAATCATTGCTTTTATCTACTGCTATAAGTAATCGAGTGTTTGTTTCATATCATTTTTATTTATAATAACAGTAATTAGCATTTATTGAGTACCTAGTGTGTGCCAGACAGTATTCTAAACACTACATGGATCTTGTTTAATCCTTACAAAACAGTGTAAGGTAGGTATTATGGGCCCCATTTTATAAGGAAACTGTGACACAGAAAAATTAAGTAGTTTGTATAGGAATATGTTAGGCAATAATGAGGAATTACTTCCCTGTGTATATATCTTTTTTCTTAAAGCTTTTTTTTTTAATTAATTAATTTATTTTTTGTCTGTGTTGGGTCTTCATTTCTGTGCAAGGGCTTTCTCTAGTTGTGGCAAGCGGGGGCCACTCTTCATCGCGGTGCGCGGGCCTCTCACTGTTGCAGCCTCTCTTGTTGCGGAGCACAGGCTCCAGACGCGCAGGCTCAGTAGTCGTGGCTCACGGGCCCAGTTGCTCCGTGGCATGTGGGATCTTCCCAGACCAGGGCTCGAACCCGTGTCCCCTGCATCGGCAGGCAGACTCCCAACCACTGCGCCACCAGGGAAGCCCGTATATATCTTTTTTAAGTAATCAAGACTATATTTTGTTATAACATCAGTGACAAAGGAAACGTGATGACTCAGAAACATATTATAGACGTAGAATAGACAAAGACAAATACTGTATGATATCACTTATATGTGGAATCTAAAAAATACAATAAACTAGTGAATAAAACCAAAAAGAAGCAGACTCACAGATATAGAGAACAAACTAGTGGTTACCAGTGGGGAGCGGGGAGAGAGGGGGTAGGGGCAGTATAGGGATAGGAGATTTTTAAAAAGGGTTATTATGGCATTATATGAAATCATGTATGAAACTTTAGAAAATTGTGAAGTTCTATAGAATTTAAAGAATCCTTCATTCAGAAAAAAAAAGTTAAAAAGAAACATAATATGTTAAAAAAAACTTTGGTTATTCTTAAATTTCTCCGAAATGTTCATGCGTTATCTTAAGAGAATCTCTTCTCCTGAGTGAGAGGCTCATGATTCAGGTAAAATCCTTGCTATTTCAGTCAAAACATTTTTTAATGGTAAATGAGCAATTCTCTACTCTTCTCTTATACATTTAGTACAGTACTTGAAAGTGTTTATTTGGTTTCCACAGGGTCGGAATCTGGCAGATCTACGCCGTAGCCAGTCCCGGGGCACATTCACCATTAGCACTACTCTTCGGTTGGGTAGACAGATTCTGGAGTCTATTGAGAGCATCCATTCTGTGGGATTCTTGCACAGAGACATCAAACCGGTAGGGAGCCTTTTCCTCCAGATCACAGAATGAGTTTGCTTGGTACTCTTAATCTTATGATGGGACACAGTAAATTACAAATGTAGCTTTCTATATTAAATACAAGGTAGTATTTTAATTTCTGTGGCAAAGATGTAAACTTAAAGTACATGTAACTTGCCTTTTAATTAAAAAAAATGATAATTACAAACTATAACTTATAATAAAGAACTTTTCTCATACAATGAAAATGTTGCTCAGCAGCCAAATTAAAAATTATTAATGCTTCACTATTATTATTATATGTGTTAACATTGTCAGTTACTTAGCCTTACACCTAAATTAATAGTTATTCTTTGGATTTCTTTTTCCTGATATTGGTTAAAAATATATACATACGTTGCTTTTAGATGTTGGCATTGTGTTCTTTGAACTATTTCTCAAGTGACAAATTATACTTATAAGAAACCATCAATTATGAAGGAGCTTGATTTTTCTCCTGAGTGCTACAGTGCCAATATATAGTATTTTTTTCTATTCTGTCTTTTCTTAGAGATTGTCATTTCTGTAACTGTGAAATATGTCTTTATTTTCTCTTTCTTGGTTTTTGTATTACAAGGAGAAATGACCCATTTCTGATATGCTGTATTTACTATAAATTTATCATATGTTGGTTGTTGCAGTTGAAAATTATTTCCGTCTGTTGCTACATGATTTCTAAAATTAAACAGTTTACATGAAAAATGCCAACTAAAATTAACATAGTTGAGTCAGACTTAATGTAACATAGATTTCTCCTGCTTTTATTTTTATGTCAAGTTAAACGTCATTATTTGAAAACCATGGTGATTGAAGAGTTTCCATTTTGATTAGAAAGCTCCCTAAGTAGAACAGTATTTTAAAATAAAACAGTATTTTAAAATAAAAGCTAACAATTCTATAACAATTTGACTTTTGACTTTAAAAAGAAAAATTCCCTTATATACCTGCCTTTGCAAGTTTGTGGTCATTTAATGTTACATTTATTTTTATTAAGGGAAGAATGCAGAGTGTATTTTCCTTAAGTCTGTTTTGAAATGTGTCCTTGAATTGTATTTTAATTTTTACATGTAGTGAAATTCAGGTTCATGATGCTTATAGGAAATTCATTTCAATTTCTGAACTATGTATTCTATTTTGTTCACTCCTCGTTCCTCCCATTTTAAAAAGTAAGTAGTGACTTAGACTAGAATTTCAAGGAACTTAGAGTACTGATTCCAGTTAAGTCAGTGTTGTGTTTTATGTAAATTTATAGTCACATAAAATTTTTGTTCCTCAAAGTTCACCTGATTCTAGGCATTAATAGAACCCACAGCAAAATTATGTATTAATATCCAGTAAACATCATTGACTAGAATAGTATATTTGGGACATGTGTATTATATAGAGTTTAAATAGAAGAATTAAAATAGAGGAAGGATAAGGTATAAGGGCTAAGTATAATAATAATATGTATATTTTCCTTCTTTATTTTTCTAGTCAAACTTTGCCATGGGTCGCTTTCCTAGTACATGTAGGAAATGTTACATGCTTGATTTTGGCTTGGCTCGACAATTTACCAATTCCTGTGGTGACGTCAGACCAGTAAGATTTTTCATGTTATTATTAAATATTTGAGAATTAACTTATTATTTATAGTGTCATGCTTTTTAAAGAAATGCTAATTGTGTATCAGAATGGATGTCATCCAAGAAGTATCATATAGATTTTATGATTACTTTATAGATGGTGTTAATTAATTTTATTATTGAGAGTTGTGGCTTTTAAAAACATGTACATTAGACGCAGATTTAGAGTGGTCTTATAAGAACACACATTACCACTTTAGCATCAAGGGTCTTTTTTGCAGTCTGAGTCTCTGTACATCCTGTACTTCTATTTCAGTTACCGTATTTTTCATACCCAGAATTTCCATTTGGTTCTTTTTAAAAATTTCTCTTTAGTGATATTCTCTATTTGATATGGCATTGTAATTACACTTTCCTTACTTCTTTAAGTAAGGAAAGCTTTCCTTTATTTCTTTGAACATATTTATAATGCCTACTTTGAAATCTTCTCCTGTTATATCCAACAGGAGAAGAATGTAGTCATTCTTATAGTCAGTTTCTGTTGCCTACTTTTTTTTTTACATGTATGGGTCACACTTTCCTGTTTCTTTGCATGTCTTATATTTTTTTGTTGTTGGAAACTGGACATTTTAGATAATATATTATAGCAATTCTGGGTACTGGTCCTCCCTTCCAGGGCTTGTTAGTGTTATTTGCTTATTTATATGTTTAGTGACTGACTAGATTATTTTATCCTTCCCCCCCATCCCAGCACATAGTGTTAAGTTTCTCTCTCTCTTTTTTTAAAATAAATTTATTTATTTATTTGGCTGTGTTGGGTCTTCATTTCTGTGCGAGGGCTTTCTCTAGTTGCGGCGAACAGGGGCCACTCTTCATCGCGGTGCACGGGCCTCTCACTGTCGCGGCCTCTCTTGTTGCGGAGCACAGGCTCCAGACGCGCAGGCTCAGTAGCTGTGGCTCACGGGCCCAGTTGCTCCGCAGCACGTGGGATCCTCCCAGACCAGGCCTCGAACCCACATCCCCCGCATTGGCAGGCAGACTCTCAATCACTGCGCTACCAGGGAAGCCCTGTTAAGTCTCTCTTGTTGCCCCTCAGGGAGGTGCAGCTTTAGGTCTGCCCATTGTCACCCTGGAATGACAGTGGTACTGGTAGGGCTCTCCTCCACACTTTTTCTGACCACATCCAGTTATTAAACCTGCTGATTGCTGGCTGATTGCTCTGTTGCTTAAAACAGTGCCCCAAGACGTACATTCCTTGACAGACTAATCCAATCAAATTGTGGCTCCTAAAATGGAATAGTTTGGGGTTTTTTTGGCCGCTGCTGCAGGGTTAGTTCCTTGACCAGGAATTGAACCTGGGCCCTCAGCAGTGAGACCGCAGAGTCCTAACCACTGGACTGGCAGGGAATTCCCTTCTGAGGTTATAGTTTGATGTTTGTTCTGACCCCAGATGGGCTCCCCCACCTGTCTTGTTCCCCTGGTTCTCACCTGGCCAGCCTGTGGTCTAGGCTGTATCCTCAGATCCACAAATCCTCCCAATTCTCTGTACTATAACCTCCACTATTAATGAGAGGGTCTTAAGTTTAATTAACTTCACTGTTGCAAATGAAATAAGTTCCTTTGGGAAGAGATTGGGAGATAAACTTTTTTACGGCGTTCTTCTGTCCGCAGACAAAATCTCTGACCGAGGGCTCTGGGGTTGGGGGTGAGGACTATGGCAGACTTCTCTCTGAGTGACATCCTCTCTTGGGAGCAGGGCCCTCTGGTTGAGATTGGGACAGTAGCCTGAGGTCTCTTGGCTTGACTCTCCTGGCATGGAACCACTGCTTCATGAGCCAGGTGAAGGGCTTTTGGGGCCCCAGTATTTTCAGCACATCATGCCCAGGGTAGAGCCTTCATTCCATGAGTGGAAGCTGGGTGCAAGAAAGGGGCTTCCACCTCTGTACCACGCTTGCCCATGACAGCCTTGTCAGCAACAGGCAGCTGGGAGAAGATGAGAAATGCTGAAGTCCTGCTCCTACACGAAGAAAGCCCTCTGGCTCGGAACTGGGGAAGGAAGGAGCCCTGTGTTCTCGGCTGCAGCATCCTGGAGTGGAGCCACCCCTGCTGATCTGGAAGAGAGGAAGGAGGGGGAGCGGTTTTGGTTCAAATACCGTAGACTCTAGCTTTTCTTACTGACTTTTCATGAATATGAAATAGCTGTTTCATCATTTGTTGTTTGCTTGAAGGACCATTTCCAGAGGCTATGGTTATTTTTTTAAATTGTTTTTACCAGTTTTACTGGGGAGCAGGTCGTTAGAGCTCCTCATATTGTCATACTGGCAGTTGATCTCCCCCTACAGTTCTCTAATGTCTACTTTTTTTTAAAATTTATTTTTTAATTGAAGTATAGTTGATACAATGTTGTGTTATAATGTCTACTTTTATACTTTTTGTTTCAACTTGGTACTATGATTTTCATTTCTAGCAGATTAGTTGCACAGAAGTTGAAACACTGGTTTTGAATGAGCTAATAACTATATAATAACAGACTGTATACAATAAATGTAAATTATATTTAAAATATAGGCACATGAAAATTTAAGCACCTAGAAATTATAAGACAGTCTTTTTGGTTCCAGTGAAGGTCTTGCATTAATAGATAGCAAGGCAGGTGATGATTTTGGGTCCAGTGCAGCTTATTAGACTTGAATATATTTCTGGAGTCTCATTTCTATTCCAAGTATCTTTTTTTTTTTAGTTTTTAGAATATTATGAGGTTATTATTTATTCACTTATAAAACACTTATTAAATGAGCACAGATTATGTGTGAGGCATGGATCTAGGTGCTGGGACTGCAGCAGTGAACAGCAGACCAAAATGAGGTTCTTATGGAGGTTATATTTTAGTGGTGAAGACAGATAATATACAAATAAATACATAATTTTAGATTGTGATAAATTCTACAAAAAAAAAAACAGCAGAAAGCAGGGTATTGACGTAGAGAGTGATGGGCAGTGAGGCTAGGAGACTATTTTAGACGTATTAGTTAGAAAAGACTTCTCTAAGGAGGTATTTAGTCGAGAGTTGAATGAAGTATGAGAGCAGGCTGTGTGATTTTCTGGAAAGAGAGTGCTCCAGGCAAAGGGAGCAGCAAGTGCAGAGACTGAGGCAGAGTAAGTTTGGTATATTCAAGGAAAAGTGGGGAGGCCACTGTGGCTGTAGCATGGCATAGCATAGTGTGGTGGGTAAGTGGAGAGAGACGAGTTTAGGAGGTTGGTAGGCCCCAGAATGTGAATGATTTTGCCAAGAGATGGATTTTATTCTAAGTGTGATAGGAAGCAGGGTTGTTGCATAATATGTTACATGCTCTGTCAATAAGCTAACTATAGAGTTATATACAGAAGTAGGTTATATTTAAAACTTAGCCACATGAGAATTTAAGTGCCTTGAAATTGTGGAAGACTATCTTCAGTTCTATCAATGTTCTTGTATTAATTGGTATTTGGGCAGGTAAAGAAATTAGTTTCTATGTAGTGTATTGGATTTGAATATATTTCTGGAATCCCACTTCTATTCTGAACAGCAGTTTTTCAATTCTTAGGACTTTTTTTTTTTTTTTTTATCACTCTGTGAAGAAGAGACTATTGAGAGCAAGAGTAGAATCAGAAAGACAAGTTAAAAGGCTAATGCCATGGTCCAGTGGTCATTGCTGGTGGCTGGGACTTAGGGCATTAGGGTGGTACAATGAACATGTGGAAAATGCTTATATTTAGGATATGTTTTTTTTTTTTTTTTCTTTTAAATTTTTGTCTGTGTTGGGTCTTCGCCGATGCTCATGGGTTTTCTCTAGTTGCAGCAAGCAGGGGCTACTCTTCGTTGCAGTGTGCGGGCCTCTCATTGTCATAGCTTCCCTTGTTGCAGAGCACAAGCTCCAGAGTGCAGGCCCAGTAGTCGTGGCTCACTAGCCCAGTTACTCCGTGGGCATGCGGGATCCTCCCAGACCAGGGATCGAACCCGTGTCCCCTGCATTGGCAGGCAGACTCCCAACCACTGCACCACCGGGGAAGCCCTAGGATATGTTTTAAAGACGTATTTAACAGGACTTCCTTCTGGATTTGATACTGAAATGTGAAGGGAAAAGAAGAGTCAAGAATGACTTCTAAGTTTTTGTCCTGAAACCATGATAGAGATGAAGGCTGAAGTGTGGGAAAACGGAAGTTTTATGAGGGTAAAACGGAAGTTCTCTCTTTTTTTTTTTTTAAAGCTCAGTTTTTTTTTTTTTTAATTTTTAAAATTTTTAAATTTTTCGCTGCATTGGGTCTTCATTGCTGCGCACGGGCTTTCTCTAATTGCAGTAAGCGCGGGCCACACTTCGTTGCGGTACACGGGCTTCTCATTGCGGTGGCTTCTCTTGTTGTGGAGCACAGGCTCTAGGCACGTGGGCTTCAGTAGTTGTGGCTCGAGGGCCCTAGAGTGCAGGCTCAGTAGTTGTGGCGCATGGCCTTAGTTGCTCTGCAGCATGTGGGATCCTTCCAGACCAGGGATTGAACTCGTGTCCCCTGCAATGACAGGCGGATTCTTAACCACTGCACCACCAGGGAAGTCCCCGGAAGTTCTATTTTCTAAAAGTTAAGTTTAAAATGCCTCTTAGGTTCTAGATGGAAATAATAAGAAGTTGACTTGATATAGTAATCTGTAGCTCAAAGGAGATTATCAGGGATGGAGATAATATAAATTTAAGAATCATTTGCTCCCAATGTTTAAACATAAATGGTAATTTAAAAAAATGGAACTAGGTTAGATCAGCTAGGGAAAAGGTATAGCTAGAAAAGAGGAGAGGTCTGAGTCTGAGCCGTTGAGACACTTTAGCAACTCGATAATGGATAGAAAAGAACTATGAATTAGCAAAGAACAGTGGGGAGGAGGATTGGCCAGTGAGGTAGGAGGAAAATCAGGAGAGTGTGGTATCTTGAGAGCCAAGTGAAGAAAATGCTTCAAATATGTGGGGTGCTACTGATGCTACTGATAGGTCAAGGAAGGTAGGAGAACTGAGAACTGATCATCTGGATTTGGCAAGATGGAAGTGACTGGTGACTTTTATAAAAGTGGTTCTGTAGAGCAATGAAAACTTAATTGGAGTAGGTTAAAGAAAGTGTTGGGGAGAGGATGTGGAGAAAGGGAATATAAGTAAAACAAGGAAGTAGTTGTAAGGGAAGTAAAATCCTTCCCTCCTTCCCTAGTTTATTTTTTTTTAACTTCAGCTATTGTAGCATGCTCGTGTTCTAATATTAGTAGTGCTCCAGGAGACATGAAAAAAATTGATGATGTAGGACAGAGCAGGAACAATCATAGGAGCCAAGTTCTGGCAAGCTGTTAGGGGAAGGAATCCTGGCACAATGGTGAGGGTAGCCCATTATTAGAGCAAGAACACTTCTTCCACTGTAACTGAGAAAAGGTAGAATAAATGGACATAGATACAGGTAGGCATTTAGATTTGGTGGTGGAAGTTGAAGTTCTCTCATGGCTTTTATTTTCTCAGTGAAGAAAGAGACAAGGCCTTTTGCTGAGAGTGCAAAATGGTGTTGGAGGTTGAGGAGAGAAGAGCACGTGTGAAATAGTTATCATGGAAGGGGAGAGAGCAAACTGACTGGGAAAATATAATAGATTGCTGGGCTGTGCTGAAAGCTCATTTGAGTATGATGGTAATTTAAGGTAAGATTGTCAGTACAATCCTTTTTCTCCATATACTTTTTTTTTTTTTTTTTTTTTTTTTGCTGTACGCGGGCCTCTCACTGCTGTGGCCTCTCCCGCTGCAGAGCACAGGCTCTGGACGCGCAGGCTCAGTGGCCATGGCTCACGCGCCCAGCCGCTCCGCAGCATGTGGGATCTTCCCGGACCGGGGCACGAACCCGTATCCCCTGCATCGGCAGGCGGACTCTCAACCACTGCGCCACCAGGGAAGCCCTCTCCATATACTTTTAAATGCTTGTTTACAGGTACAGTTTCGTCTATGAATTGAGTTTAACCGGGGTTGGGGTCAGGTTAGCACTATGGAAGAAAGAGGGAATATCATTGTGGTTGAATGTAGCCCAGGCTGTGTAAGGAGTTAACTTTCCCTTTATTTATGTGTTAATAGCTAGTTCCTTTTAGAGTTTTTATGCCAGTAGGATTTCATAATTTTCTTTAAAACTCTTAAATCTCAAGTAAAATTACTTTCTTACTTTTTGGATCATAATTATGATTGAAATCATTTTCTTATATTGTTCCACTAATATAAAATCAAAAGTTGCTTGGGTAGATTTCTTTTATATAGTACAATTTTGTTTATTTATTGCTTTTAAGAAACTTGAATTGAGTTGCTTGGATTCTCTAGGTATGCCATCATGTTATCTGCAAAAACCAATATTTCCTTTTTTTTTTTTTTGCCTTGCTATGTGTATTCTAGAAGAGTGTAAAAAACATATATAAAAATTTTAAGGAAGAATGTCAAAACATCCATGGCCTCCATCTAAGTTAAGAAATAGTTCATTACCACCTTAGAAGTGTTCTGTGGGTCGATCACTTCCTGATCACATCCCTTTTCCTTCTTCGAGCTCCTTCAATGGAGCTTACCGTGAAGATGGAAGTGTCTGTATGTGTACTGTCTTATATGATAGCCACTGGCTACATGTGGCTATTGAGCACTTGAATTGTGGCCAGAGCAAGTGAGGAACTGAATTTTAAATTTCATTTAGTTTTAAGTTGCTATTATAGTGGCCATTGCAGCCATAACCTACATTCTATATTTTGCATTAACCAGTCCCTTACTTTGCTTTCTTCGTTCTTCTATAGGCCCGAGGGTACTTGTTTTGGAGTATGGAGCAGATTCAGGGAGCTGTTGTAAAATAGTACAGTTATCATGTACCCTTCACCTAGCTTCCCCCGATGATGACATCTTACATAATCATAATACGTTGTCAAAACTAAGAAACTGTTATTGGTATACTATTATTAACTCAAGTACAAACCTGAGTCAGATTTCACTATTTTTTACATACACTTTTCCTTTCAGGGGAGGGGTGGTATATGAAATTTTATCACACACGTAGATTCATATAACCAACAGCCCAATCAGGATATAAAACTATTCCATCACCACAGAGAAACTCCCTCAAAACATAAATGTGTATTTATTTTTCCAAACTTATGATATAGGATTGTCAGTCAGAATGCATTACAAAGGGAATGATGGATCCTATCTGTTACACTAGCGATACTAGCAAGTTGTTTATGTGGTTGGTTTTGAGAGCCTCTACTGTTTTTTGTTTGTTTGTTTTTTATGAATTTATTTATTAACTTATTTTTGGCTGTGTTGGGTCTTCGTTGCTGCGTGCGGGCTTTATCTAGTTGCGGTGAGTGGGGGCTACTCTTTGTTGCAGTGCGCGGGCTTCTCACTGTGGTGGTTTCTCTTGTTGCGGAGCACGGGCTCTAGGCGTGGAGGCGTCAGTAGTTGTGGCACGTGGGAGAGCCTCTACTGTCTATGACCTTTAAGATGTATTAGTTGTATCAAATAGGGATGTGAGATAAAAAGGACTTGTGGGCTTCCCTGGTGGCGCAGTGGTTGAGAGTCCGCCTGCCAATGCAGGGGACACGGGTTCATGCCCAGGTCCGAGAAGATCCCACATGCCGCGGAGCAGCTGGGCCCGTGAGCCATGGCCGCTGAGCCTGTGCCTCCGGAGCCTGTGCTCCGCAATGGGAGAGGCCACAACAGTGAGAGGCCCACGTACCGCAAAAAAAAAAAAAAAAAAAAGGAGTAGTGTGTGTCTCTGTATATATATTTGCAGTACTTTGGTCCATACAGTTTTGGAGTTGAACTTCTATTTACTTAGTGATTTGAATCTGCATGTTCATGTTTTCCCTCCTGGTTTAGAGGATGCCTCAGTTTCTTTAGCCCTTGAGCTGGCATCTTACATTGGCCCTTTGTGTCTAAGCTCTTGGAATGCCATGTTTTCTCTTGCTGCTTCCTTCTTAACCATTCAGCTGAAACTTCCAGTGCCTAGGGCTATAGTGTCCTACTTAAGAAAAAATTTTAAATGTTACCATTCCAGAATTTGATCTATTTTCTTATTTCCATTGAGGGTTTTATTACATAGTTCTTTATTACATAGTTATTATAAAATATTGGCTCTATTCCCTGCGCTATATAATACTTCCTTTTAGCTTATTTATTTTATATATAGTAATTTGTATCTCTTAATCACCTACCCCTGTCTCACCCCCTCCCCATTTTTCTCCCCAGTGGTAACCACAGTTTATTCTCTTTGTCTGTAAGTCTGTTTCAGTTTTTTGTTTTTGTTTTTTTTTTTTGCGGTACGCGGGCCTCTCACTGTTGTGGCCGCTCCCGTTGCGGAGCACAGGCTCCGGACGCGCAAGCTCAGAGGCCATGGCTCACGGGCCTAGCCGCTCCACAGCATGTGGGATCTTCCTGGACTGGGGCACGAACTCGTGTCCCCTGCATCGGCAGGTGGACTCTCAACCACTGCGCCACTAGGGAAGCCCCCTGTTTCAGTTTTTTTATATTCATTTGTTTGTTTCATTTTTTAGATTCCACATATAAGTGATAACATACAGTATTTGTCGTTCTCTATATGATTTATTTCACTAAGCATAATACCCTTCAGGTTCATCATGTTGTTGCAAGTGGTAAAATTTTATTCTTTTTAAGGCTGAGTAATATTCCTGTGTGTGTGTGTGTGTGTGTGTGTGTGTGTGTGTGTGTGACATCTTCCTTATCTATTCATAAGTTGATGGACACTTAGAGTGCTTCTATATCTTGGCTATTGTAAATAATGCTGCTACGAACATTGAGGTGCATGTATCTTTTTGAATTAGTGTTTTCATTTTCTTTGGATATATACCCAGGAGTGGAATTTCTAGATCATATTGTCTATGAGCTATTTTTAGTTTTTTTTGGAATCTCCAGACTATTTTTCATAGTGGCTGCATCAATTTACATTCCCACTAACAGTGTATGAGGGTTCCCTTTCTTCCCTGTCCTCACCAACATTTATTATATGTGTTCTTTTTGATGATAGCCATTCTAACAGGTGTGGTTTTGATTTGGATTTCCCTGATGATTAGCAGTGTTGAGTGTCTTTTCATGTGCTTCTTGGCCATCTATATGTCTTCTCTGGAAAAATATGTATTCAGGTTTTCTGCCTATTTTTTAATCGGGTTTTTTTTTTGATACTGAGTTGAATGAGCTGTTTATATATTTTGGATATTAACCCCTATTGGTCATATCATCTGTGAATATTTTCTCCCATTCAGTAGGTTGTCTTTTCATTTTTTCAGTGGTTTCCTTTGCTGTGCAAAAGCTTTTAAGTTTAATTAGGTCCAATTTGTTTACTTTTGCTTTTGTTTCCTTTACCTGACAGATCTCAGAAATTGCTGTGATATATGTCAGTGTCTGCCTATGTTTTCTTCTAAGTAATTTATGATTTCTGGTCTTATATTTAAGTCTTTAATCCATATTGAGTTTATTTTTATATATGGTGTGAGACAATGTTCTAATTTCAATCTTTTACATGTAGCTGTCCAGTTTTCCCAGACCACTTATTGAAGAGACTATCTTTTCTCCATTTATATTCTTGCCTCCTTTGTCATAGATTAATTGACTGTAATTGTGTGGGTTTATTTCTGGGCTCTCTATACTGTTCGATTGAGCTATGTGTCTATTTTTTGTGCCAGTACCATCTGTTTTGATTACTGTAGCTTTGTAGTATAGTCTTAAGTCAGGGAATATGATACCTTCAGCTTTGTTCTTTTTTCTCAAGATTGCTTTGGCTTCTAGGTATTTATTTTAATAAAACATGCTCTTAGGTTACTAACCACTCTCACTTTTTACTTTCTTTTTCTTTAAAGATGTTTTTAAACATAAGTTTTGGAAATATATTCATGTGGTACAAAAAAAAAAGAATTAAAAATTCATCAAAAGTAAACACTTCTGCATTTTGAAAACACACTGTTAAGCAAATGAAAAGTCAAATCACAGACTGGAATAAAATATTTACAAAACACACATCTTACAGAGGACTTTATATCCAAAATCTATAAGCAATTCTCAAAACTCAATAATAAAAAAACAAACCTATAAAAATAAGCAAAAGATTTGGATAGGCATTTCTTTAAAGAATAGATACTACAGATGGCAAATAAGTACATGAACAAATTCTGAACATCTTTAGTTATTAGCGAAATGCAAATTAAAACCACAGTGAGATACCATTACACAGTAATTAGAATAGTTAAACCTAAAACACTAGACAATTCTAAGTTCTAAGGAGGGACAGAAATCAGAGGTTGCCAGCCAGAAACTGGGAGTCAAGGGGATTGACTATAAAGGGCATTAAGGGAACTCTTGGGGTAATAGTACCCAATAATTTAAGTTTATGAATATGTGAATTACATGTGCAGGGAGAGGTACAAGTTGCCACCATCTTTGAATTGAGTTTGAATGATATAGCCAAGACACAAAGATGTTGGCGTCTTATTTTACTTAGACCTCATGGTCTTAATATACTTATTTGTAACCAGAGCCTGAATATTAATGTATATACTATGATGCTTGTCATGAAAGCTTTTATGTTTTCTAATGTACAGAGTTTATTTGTCATAAATCCTACTTTATTTTAAAATGGTAGGAAAAAATGGGATTCATCGGTAACTAAAATGGGACTCACTGATAACTAATACGTTTTAAACATATGATTTAGAGATATTCTCTCTAATTTTTATAATCTCACAATTTTTAAAAGTGTTAGAAATTTAAGTAGTGTTTTCCTCACAGTAATACACGTTTCTCCTTTCTACTTCATGGGCTTAAGTGTGCTGAATCTTATGCTATTTAAAGCTCAGTTACTATTCTTTGCTTGGTTTTGTAGCCTCGAGCTGTGGCAGGCTTTCGAGGGACAGTTCGTTATGCATCAATCAATGCTCATCGGAACAGGGTAGGTATCTGAACTAGAGTCATGGCTGTATAAGCATGCTGATGCTTGAATCAGATTGACTTCTTTACATTAGAGTACAGAGGTGTGGAAAGTGCTTGGGAGCAGAAGGAAAGGTGTTAGAAATACTAATGCATGGTATGATGCATAGTGGATAGATAATAGATGTGTGCAGCTGCATAGAAAATAAAATTTAATTTGGCAGAAAATATAATGGCTAATTATATATATGTCTATGGAGAATCTTGTGTCCTTAATTAGATATAAGTATTAAATTTACTATAGAATTTTGAAGAAAGAAAATATCTGTGTTCTATTTCAAGAAGTTATTTGGGAATTCATGCTATCAGTACTTAACGAAGGAGGTCATTTTATCTGTAATATACATCTAATCTGTGATATTCCCTTCTCCATCAAACTTGTTTTCATGAAGATCTAAAATATAGCAACTTAAAATTTTTTTTTCGTCTTAGTACATTATACCTCTCCTCTTGGGTTAAATTAAAAAAATTTCTCTCTCTCTTTTTTTAACTTTGATCCTTTTGTTTTGCTCTAAATTTTTTTTCCTCATCCTGAACCTTAGTTATGAATAGGAAAGGTGGGTGGGTACTTTATGGATTCTCAACTGTTGAACTTGTTTGGACAGAGTTGAGAAATATAACAAGTGATTCCTTGATTAAATAAATAGAAATCTTTTCTTGGTCTTTTGTTACCTTATTCTTGTTCTGTGAAGCCAAAACTGCTTTAATAAAAACTTGACCAGGACTTCCCTGGTGGCACAGTGGTTAAGAATCCTACTGCCAATGCAGGGGTCATGGGTTTGAGCCCTGGTCTGGGAAGATCCCACATGCCGCGGAGCAACTAAGCCTGTGTGCCACAACTACTGAGCCTGCGCTCTAGAGCCCACAAGCCACAACTACTGAGCCCATGCGCCACAACTACTGAAACCCGCGTGCCTAGAGCCTGTGCTCCGCAACAGGAGAAGCCACTGCAGTGAGAAGCCTGCGCACCTAAACGAAGAGTAGCCGCCGCTCACCGCAACTAGAGAAAGCCCACACACAGCAACGAAGACCCAACGCAGCCAAAAATAAATAAATTAAAAAAATAATAATAACTTGACCAATGCTAAATGTAATAGGAAGAGAATGCTGTGGTTTTATATGCTATGCTTCAGTTAATTTGGTTTCTTAGGATGTGATTATAAATTGAAAATAGGAAAAGTATTTTTATCAGTGTGTAGCACTCTGCTGAGCATTTTAACTCATTTGGTTTGATTCAGTGTTGTTTTATTTTATGGTATTTAGTTAATTATTCTACCTTGAAAAGAGGTACGCATCTTCCAGATAGATTCTTGCGAAAGTTTAGAAGTACTATGCTTTCTAATTAATTCTATTAAAGAATATGTCCACATTGGAATCTTTGGAATAGGACATTCTTTTTGAGATAAGCATAAACATTTTCAGAGATCATAATAGCTATATAAACATTTTCAAAATAGCTGCTAGAAAGAGATTTTATATATATATATATATATTTTTTTTTTTTTAATTTGAAGAGTAGAGATTTCTTCTAAAAGCCTTTCCAGCATAGAGTGCTCTATCAGTTGCTCTGTTAATCTGCTTATTATTCTTGGTAGAGAAATTTGATAGTATATAGCAGTGGTTCTTACCCTTCATTTCTGCTCCCAACACACCTGAGGAGTAGAATGCTTTACACAGTAACACAGCTTCACAACAGTGATTGTCAGTGTATGTGGTGACACAGGAGTGCAGCTAGTGGAACCTTGAGAGTGTCTTGTCTAATTTAAAAAGAATTCCCAGGGAAAAAAAAAAAGAATTCCCAGGTAATTCTAAAATATACTTCTTTCTTCCATACTCTGTGACCATGATTGGATAATTTCTAAACTTAATACACTGCATTTCTATTTTTTGGGTACCTAAATCTTAAACTTTTTTTTTTTAAGTAAAAGCAAGTTTATTTAGAGAATCTTAAACTTTTAATGTAAATAATTCCCAAACAATACAAGGACTTTTCAAAATACTTGATGAACTCTGTTTACTTCATCTCATTGTTTTCCTTCATTTTAATCCTTTGTTAATATTTGTTTTATGTCAATACTTTGAAGAAATTATTTTACTTTCTTCTGGTTCTATGGTTGCTACTGAGATCTTTGTCCATGTATTGTTGTTACTTTGTATTTAATTTGTCCTTTTTTTCTTGACTACTTTTGATATCTTCTCTGTCTTTGGTGTCCTGCATGTGCCTTGGTGTGGATTTCTTTATATTTACTTTGTTTTGAGATTTGTTTTGCTTCCTGAACATTCACATCTTTCATCTATCCTGGAAGATTCTCAGACATTGCTTGTTTAAATGTTGCCTCTTTTCCTTTCTCTCTGTACCTTTATTTTCATATCTCCAAATTGATGCATACTAAACTTTCTTGTTACATCTTCCATGCCTTTTAAGTTCACTCTCAGGTTTTCTCTTTTGGTCTCTTTTTTGCATTCTAGATAATATCTTCAGATCTGTCTTCCAGTTCATTAATTCTTTTTTTCTGGTGTGCTTGATCAGCCTTTAACCTTGTCCATTGAGTGTGGGTTTTTGTTGGTGGTGGTGGTGGTAGTGTATTGGCCATGCCACGCAGCTTGTGGGATCTCAGTTCCCCGACCGGGGATTGAACCCAGGCCCTTGGCAGTGAAAGCACCTAACCTCTGGACTGCCAGGGAATTCCCTAACCATTCAGTTTCTAATTACATATTTGTGCTTTTTATTTCTAAATGTTCTTTTTAGTCCTTTTATAAATCTAATTGGTCTTTTTATTCGGGGGGAGAGAATATGCTTCCTTTCTTGTGACTTTGATTCTATTTTTTAAACATTTTAAATATCTTATTTCATATTCTATATCTTATAATTCCATTCTGAAATTCTTGGATATCTAATTCTGCTCTTTATAGTTTTTCTTGCCGTTAGTTTATGGTAGCTTGCTTTCTAATATATTTTATAATTTCAAGTAATGAACTTATATTTGGTGGGGCTTTATCTCTAGGAATTCAATGAGGTCTGAATTTAAGGGTATCTTGAGAGGATTTTCATTTGCATCTGTCATTACTGTAGGACAGGATCACCCAGAAAACACTTAATTTCTGGGCCTGTTTTCCTGGACCACACAAACAATATAAATTTAAACCCCAGATCTGAGTGAGGGGTAGTCCTATGGTAACAGATTCTCAGGGCAAATTTTTTTTAACCACTCACTTTATCTGCACTAAAGATAGTCCTTTGAGGGTCCTAGCTATATGTTGGGGGTAGAGGTGGGGAAGTTACAAATCCTGTCCCCTTCATCCTTCATGATTGATAAAACCCATGTTGGTAAACCTATGACAAATGCCCCCAAAATAGCCAAAGCCAGAGCTTCAGTATTAGGTTGCTTCTCATGTTTCCAGCTTTCTTTTAATTTTGGCTCTTAAGATTTCCTTTGCTTTTTTTTTTTTTTAATTATTGTAGTAAAAAACACATAACAGGGCTTCCCTGGTGGTGCAGTCATTGAGAGTCCGCCTGCTAATGCAGGGGACACAGGTTCGTGCCCCGGTCCGGGAAGATCCCACACGCCGCGGAGCGGCTGGGCCCGTGAGCCACGGCTGCTGGGCCTGCGTGTTCCGAGCCTGTGCTCCACAACGGGAGAGGCCACAACAGTGAGAGGCCCGCGTACCGCAAAAAAAAAACCAAACACCCACATAGCATTAAATTTACCACCTTAACCATTTTTAGGTGTACAATTCAGTAGTGTTAAGTATATTCATATTATTGTGCAACAGATTTCTAGAACTTTTTCATTTTGCAACACTGAAACTCTGCACCCACTAAACACTAATTCCCCTTTCCCCTTTCCTCAAAGCCCTTGGCAACCACCTTCCTTTACTAATTAGTGAACTCATTTATTAATTAATGGGCTCTTAATTATTTCCAGCATTTCTGGGTTTTGGGATATTCTTTGTATCAAAAGTTTTTCAGTATATCTGTTGTGTCATGTAGATTGCTGTATAGCTATACAGGTACATAGATATAGCTACCAGATAGTTTTATAGGAAAATGAAACACAATAGTTAGGCCTTAGACAATGTAATGTACTCACAAGGAGTGGTAATGTAATGTGACTGAATTCTCTTTTGCTTATGAAGGAAATGGGAAGACATGATGACCTTTGGTCCTTATTCTACATGTTGGTGGAATTTGTGGTTGGTCAGCTGCCTTGGAGAAAAATAAAGGACAAGGTAATTTTGGAAATGGAAATGGTAGGACTTCCCTGGTGGTTCAGTGGTTAAGACTCCATGCTCCCGGGGTTTCCCTGGTGGTGCAGTGGTTGAGAGTCCGCCTGCCGATGCAGGGGACGTGGGTTCGTGCCCCGGTCCAGGAAGATCCCACATGCCGCGGAGCGGCTAGGCCTGTGAGTCGTGGCCGTTGAGCCTGCGCGTCCGGAGCCTGTGCTCCGCAACGGGAGAGGCCACAACAGTGAGAGGCCTGTGTACCGCAAAAAAAAAAAAAAAAAAAACAAAGAGACTCCATGCTCCCAATTCAGGGGGCCTGGGTTCGATCCCTGGTCAGGGAACTAGATCCCACATGCCACAGCTAAGAGCCTGCATGCTGCAACTAAAGATCCCGCATGCCACAACTAAGACCCGGCACAGCCAAATAAATAAATAAATAAATATTTTTTTAAAAAATAAAGCCTTTAAAAAAGAAATGGAAATGTTAGTTTTGGTAGGGGAAGGAGTAAAAATTTCTGGGTAGGCGTTTTTGTTGAGATTATACTTATGCATAAGAATTAAAAGTTACAAACATTTTCACTGTATCCCAATATGTATATTTTTCTTTCTATGTGCTGATATTAGAGATGTAATTAATGTTATGACTTTTTTTATGTACATGGAGAATAGATACAAATTTAAGTACAATTGTCATTTCTGATTTGACTTCTAGCCCTCCCTCTTAGGTTTTATTATTACTAGTTTTCTTTTTTTCTTTTTTATAAGTCAATTAGGCTTTTAGTTTTTAATTGTCACTTATTGTTCAATTTGAAAACTATAAATGCATGTGTTGATAAAGAAAAGTAGACCAGATTTAAGTTCAGCTCTTTCTTTTGGGGAGCTATGTGTTCACTGATGCAGAACTGTGTTACCCCTTTGGTTCTGCACTACAGTCCCCTCCCCCTGCCGCCTTAAAGCAGTGTGCATTAGGCTGTTAGCTATTAGTAAGAGCTCAGTTCTTGCTTTATGCTTAATTACCCACTGTCTCATTCTGTAGTACATACCCTTGAGACTGTTACTGAGAGGCTCTTAATGTGTAGCTGCCAAGAGAAATTGACTTCGGTTCCTTTTCTCTTTACTTCCCAGGAACAAGTGGGCTCTATTAAGGAGAGGTATGACCACAGGCTTATGTTGAAACATCTCCCTCCAGAATTCAGCATCTTTCTGGACCACATCTCCTCTTTGGATTATTTTACAAAACCAGACTACCAGGTAATCATCTTTGTGAGTTCTGTGGGTTAATTCTCTCTCATTTAGTCTTTCTTCACTCATTGTACTGTTGAGGGTGCTATAAATGAGTATGGGAAGTCCCTAGAATAATACTATTTTAATACATCCTGAGAAATGTGGTTAAATTGACTGATGATGACAGGGTCCACGTCCGCACGTGAGCGCACGTGTGTGTGTTTCCTCCCTTCTGGACGAACATACTTCATTAGAGTTTTAGGTTTGTTCATCATGTAACATTTTAACTGTTCCTGCTGTGGTTCTTCTGGTGTATAGAATTGCTGATAGTTCAAATTATGAAAATCCTATAGCTAATTTATTGACCAGAAGGAAATGTCCAGCTAGGTAATGTGTCTGTCGAGGGCTTGAGGGCTGCATATTGTATGTTAATATGCTATGGGACAGCAGTCAGTGAAGATCACTGGCTCCGTTTTGTCTGTGGTGAGTGAAACATTTCCTCAGAGCATCAGTTAATAAGGCCTTACAAGGGTGACTAGGATTACCACAAATTGCATCCCTAACCCCAACCAGCTAGATTTCAGAAGATTCTGTTGCTCTCAGGGGGAACTTGGTCAGAGCTTAATGCGAGATAATCACTACTACTGAAAATATAAATGCAAAGCACACATTGATTAATAATAATAATAATAAAATATATATTAGTGTATCATTTTTATCTACAAAGGACAACATATAGGCTTTACTGCCTGTTAATGAAAGTTTCATATTCTAAAGTGTTGTCAGTGTCAAAAGACTAAAAGATTGTCTACAGCACAGTGAACTTTTTTGCATATAATAACTAGTTCTTTGTGAAAATGTAGCTTTTGTATAATACGTACAGAATATAAAGCAGAGAGGCAACATACAGCCTTGGGTCCTTAGAGACCTTAAGTAGGTGAGCCTGTGTTATTCTTTTCTACATGGCTATTTGAGTTATAAACTGTATAGGCTAACAAATGGAGGAAATACATTGTATATGAGTCACTTTGGAATATGTTCTCATTTATATTTTATATGGGTTTTCTAAAATGCAGGAGTTCATGTTACTTGCAATAAAATAATGAAATTTTACTTGTAAGCCTAGATTCAGGAGGAGCTAGGAATTGTTACAACTTTCTCATCTTGGGTGCTAATAATTTTTTGGTTGACAAAGTTTGCATGTGAATATTAAAGTTTACATAGTAAAAAAAATTTTAATTACATTCTCTGCTTAGTTATGCCTACAATCTAAAGAAGACTAATGTTCACCAGCTAAAGTTTGAAACTTAGACCTATAATTAATTTAATTTAAATTAACAAAGTATTGTTCTCAGGTTTTTCAGTTGAACATTCTCTAAGGGGAATCTCTGTGTTTCTGTCACCTGATAACAAAACAAAATATAGTAATTTCCCTATTTTAGGAAGAGAGAGAGCAGGCATAACATTTTCATTGTTTCACAGGTTCTATAAATAATCTGCTTCTTTTTTGCTCTCTGATTTTCCGTAAGCAGTGAGTGGGAGCAGAGGACAGGTAGATGGGAGAATGATAATTGGGAAAAAGATGTTGGCGTAAGTGACGAGTGTATTCTGATGACTAGTATCAGTGTGATGTCAGGTTCCAAAAAGATCTGACCTTTGCAGTTTCTGTCTCTTGCTTTCCTCACAATGCTCTGCTGCAGTCTTCATTTTGAGAAAAATTACTCTACGTTGTTTGTTTTAATTTTTATTTTATTTATTTATGTGGTTGCGCCGGGTCTTAGTTGCGGCATGCGGGCTCCTTAGTTGCGGCATATGAACTCTTAGTTGTAGCATTCATGTGGGATCTAGTTCCCTGACCAGGGATCAAACCTGGACCCTCTGCATTGGAAGCACAGTCTTAACCACTGCGCCACCAGGGAAGTCCCCTCTACTTTGAATCTGAATGTTCTTGTGAACTGATGGTTAATTTTACAGTTTGGAATTCTGAATATGACTTTAATTACTGTTCTTTCAGAATTTTAAATTCTTTATTGAACAACCAGTGTAGTTAACAACAACAACAAACCTCCTCCAACAGCAAGCATACCAGTACTTAGTGTGACTGCTTCCCTAGTGTTATCCAAAGTCAAATAACAGTATGTCTCCAACTTTATATATTCTGAGACAAGACCAAAGTAAATATATTTTATAATCAAAGTGTTAAATGATGCTGTTTTCCAAAGCCGCTTTCACTGTGAATGTCTGTGTTTGTGAATCCTTAAACATCATAGTTTCTTGCCAGAGAACATTATCTTAACAAGTTGCATATGGCCAGCACATTACCAGTAACCTGCTAGTGCTCGCTCTGACAGCATGTGCAGACCTAGAGAGGAGAGCTGTTTGCTCTCTACCGGGAATCTTTTATGCATGTCTCAGGTTGAATAAAGGCTGACACTTGCTTTTGGAAAGCTTTATGGTGTTTTGGGAAATTACATCCAAGTTTATACTTAGTATTTATGTATGTCTGTCTTACCTACTGGCTTTTAAATCCTGGGGGTACAGACATGTCTTATTTTGTTTTTTTTATTCCATACTACCCTGGCACTGTGCCTGGCACCTAAATTTTCAACAAATGTTAGGAAGATGGAATTGCATCTTACTTTGCCTAATAATCTCCTACTCAGGAAATATAAGAAAAATCAGCTCTCATGAGTGCATAAATTATGTTTTCTGTCTGTTAAACTAAGGTGAAGATGTTAGAATTATAGTCAAGATTAAAGCAGATATCTTATTATGAATACAGTCAGCCCTCAATATCTGCAGGGGATTTGGTTCCAGGACCCCTGGGGACCATGGGTTCTCAAGTCCCTTATATAAAATGACATAATATTTGTATATAACTTATGCACATTCTCTCGCATACTTTAAGTAATCTCTACATTACTTATAATACCTAATATAGTGTAAATGCTATGTAAATAGTTGCTGGTAAGTTTTGCTTTTTGGAACTTCCTGTATTTTTAATATTTTTGATCTACTTGGTTGAATCCTCAGGTATAGAACCTGTGGATTGTTTTTGTTATTAAATTTTGAAAGAGTATATCAACCATAAGAGACGAGTGCTGGGCCATGAATCTTCTCTGGTGATAAAATTGTATAGAACTATACACACACAAGTACATGTAAAACTGGTGAAATTTGATAAACTGTCTGGGTTGTAGCAATGTCATTTTCCTGTTTTTGACATTGTACTCTAGTTATTTAAGATGTTACTGTTGAGGCAAACTGGGTAAAGGAGACTTCTTTGCACTATTTTTACAATTTCCTATGAATCTATAATTATTTCAAATTAAAAGTTAAAAAAAAGTGCTGGGTCAACATTTTCAGAAATGTAGATAGTGATTAAAACATTCGATCTTATTGTTGCCACCTTATAATTTAAATAAATCCTCTTAAAGTGTTTTGAGAAAGGGAGATATTTCTGAGGGGTGCCTAGGAAAATATTATCAACCTTGAATTCCACCACAGGACTCCTCCTGTAGGTGACACTGTTACTAGTTAATGGGAAACTAAGATAGCAGCATCAGATTAGATAAAGAAGAATCCTTGGTACCTTTACACATTATTATCACAGTAATGATACACAGCGTTGTCACAATAACACCTGGGTAGTAGTATTATCCCTCTCTTACAAAAACTTAATTTAGACATGTTGCCTGGGAAAACTAGTGGTGCTAGAGGTGGTATCTGAACCCATTTCTGACTCATTCAAAAAGGCCCAAGCTCTTTCTAGTTTACCAACATGCTTCCTTAGAGAGGTGGCCACAAACACAGCAGGCACTGTTAAGTAAATACTAACATGAGTGGCTAATAAAATTTCAGGGAAGAACTAAAAAGTTATATGAAAAATTATCAGAAATTATCGTCAGTAACTAATAGGATCACATGATCCTGACATAAGAACAAAAAAAGGTATCTTTATTAGAGTGTCAGATTATGTTAAGCATCATTTAGCAAATTGAGAAGACTAATGAAACCCATAAATATACACACCATTGGTGAGCCTGAAACTAAAATGTGTATATCAGCCAGTTCACACACTGACACAGCATTGCTAAAATCAGAGGATATGCGTGAGGAAATCCAAAGCCAACTAAATGTCATTAATCTTGTTAATATACTTTCCAGGTTTAGGAATGGGACTATTTATACAGAGATTACATCAAAATTTAGCAGGCTTGCCTCTTGCTTTGGGGGACTTAGAGCCATTTTAGGATCCCCTGACTCTAATAATGACAAAGTTAAAATTTTCGGAAGGCACAGATGGGCTGCTTGTGAAGCAAACAAACAAGAGGTTGAGCTAGAGTAACAAGGGGGAACATCCCATAAAATAAAATGTGAGGGAAGGTCTCTCTCGCTTAAGCTGCCCTTTCAGCTGAGCCCTAAAAAATGGAACTGTATTAGCCATGTGGAGAGCAAAGACAAGAGAAAGAAGGTTACAAGCAAAAGGAAGAACATGAGCATAGGCTCTGATGTGAGAAAGGAACGGAAAGAAGACAAGTGGCTAGAATGTAGCAAATGAGGGGAGAAAGTGGTTTGAGACAAGATTGGAAAGTAAGGCAGAGGCCAAGGTGATACAGGGCCTTGTCAGCCTTGTTAAGGAGTTTGATTTTATTCTAGTGCAACAGGAAGCCTTGGAGTCTAATGAACAGGAGCATGGTGATCCAATTTGTGTTTGAAGAGGATTGCTTTTGTAGTTGTGTGTGTTCAGATGAGGCAGAGAATTAGAGACTACTTAGGAAGGTATTGAGAGAGGCTGAGCTATGCCTTAGAAAGAGAGAAATGTTTTTTTTTGTTTTTTTTTGTTTTTTTTGTTTTTTGCGGTGCGCGGGCCTCTCACTGCTGTGGCCTCTCCCGTTGCGGAGCACAGGCTCTGGACGCGCAGGCTCAGCGGCCATGGCTCACGGGCCCAGCTGCTCCACGGCATATGGGATCTTCCCAGACCGAGGCACGAACCCGTGTCCCCTGCATTGGCAGGCGGACTCTCAACCACTGTGCCACCAGGGAAGCCCGAGAGAAATGTTTTAAAAACCAGTGTCTTAACACCACAAAGGTTTATTTTTTGCTCACAAAACAGTGTAGTTAAGTTGGGCTCTCTCCTGGGCAACTCTCAAGTGGTATCTTGAACATCCAGGCTCCACCCATATTCTGACACTGCTGTCTTTAATCCACGGCCTTTACAGTCATCAGGAAAGGGAAGAGCAAGTATGGATGATGGTTTAGGGGTTTCAGACCAGGCCTGGAAGTGATCTAAACACTTGGGCATATACCCCTGTGACCAGAACCCATTCACATTGGTTCAATTCTAACTGCAAGGGAGGCTGGGAGATAGCATCTTCCTAGGCAAGGAATGATGATCGTCTTGACTTGGATATAAGCAGTGGAGATGGAGAGAAGTGGATGAATTCTTGCTTCCCCTCTTTTAATTATCTCCTTTCATTCTCAGTTGTACTTATGTGTTCCATAAGTACCCCTCAGTGCAGTCAAATTGGACTCCTAGCACTTCTTCCAGCTTGTCCTGCCTGGTATGCCTGTGTTTCATAACGCTGCTTGTCTTATGAAATTGAAGGCCCGACTCAGATGCCACAGTCTCCTCTGATTCCTTTCAGACAGGAGTCATTTCTTATGCTAAACTTTTATAGCGGTACTTTGTTTTCTCTCTTTACTAGATAAATTCCATTAGAGCCAGTACCTTGCACATTTATCTCAGTTTTCTCAAGAAGTTAGCACAATGATAGGCATTTAATAAAAGTTTGCCAAATTGAATGAAATCTGCTTAATCTGATTATTGCTTCTGTTAAATGCAAACTCTCTGAAGACAAAACTGTTTTGTTCACTCTTGCACTCCTAGCACCCAGCGTAGTAGGCATTCAGTGTATGTCTGAGTCAATGAATGGGTATTTGATATAACTATATAGAATACAGTAGAGTCACAGAACATCCATGTTTACTTGACTCACTTAAATTCAACTGCATATGCAGGAGATGGAACAATTTTAACGTGTCTGTGATTCTGCTTGCCCTTTGGCTCAGCCATGCCCTGTGTGCCTTTGTGAATCTGTTGTTCCCTCAGTCTTTTTCTCATTCACAGCAATCAGGCTGCACTGACTATGATTCTAATGTTTAAAAGGACAGTAATTTTGGGGGTACAATATAACCCTTAAATGTAGGTAGCTTCATTCACATTAATCTGAAGAAATAGAAGTCTCTCCCAATGCTGGAGAAAAAAATCTAGCTATTTTGCATCTAGTACAACTACTATCCTGTACTTTATTTATGGGCATCTTAAGAAGCTTTCAAGGATAATTTCAACTTTATACTGTTTTTGCCTTGCCTGGTATATGGTCAGACCACTCAAGATGGCTGTTCTCTTGCTCTCTATACATCCCCTGCTCGACCAGTCCCTGCTTCATCTACACCCTGCTCACATGGATGGCCTTGCCCCCTGGCCCAGCTTGTGATTCTAGTTCTTAGGCCAGAACAGCTCCACCTGCTAGTTTATTAAAGGGAAACATCAGCCCTTGTGATGGTCATTAATCTGAGGGGCTGTGAGGGATGTGCCCCATTTGCTGGTTTCTCTGGTAACTGATGAGCCAAGCTGACATCAATTTCCCCTATCAGTGGTAGCCTCCTTCTTCCCCTAGTAGTGAAGATTGCTGCCATGACCTGCCTGCTGTCTGCCATGCACCGGTGGGTGTTGCTCCAGGACCCTTTTGCTGCGGACATGTAAGGTTCCCTTTCCAATAAACCACTGATGTCTCTGTCACTGTCTCTTGGCTCTTTCTTCAGTCTTGAGGCTTGGCAAATACAGGGCTTGCAGGCCTGTGGGGTGCAGCTCAACACCTGCTGACTGGCTGTAGCTCTAACATGGTGGAAATGGCACTTAAAAGAGCTGTTTCAGTTGGTGCTTTGCTACACACCATTTGTATGGCCTTTCTAAACCTGTTTTCTTTTCTGTGAAATGGTGAAAATGCCTACCCCACAGTGTTGTTAAGATTTTAATGAGGTAATTGTGAGAATGTTTTGTAAATTGTAAAGCATCATGTAAATGAAAGTGGTTTTACATGTACCTCAGTGACACACTGCGTTTGCTTATAATTATCGCATTTTTCTTCATTCTTGTATTGTACTCAACGTTACTTCTATGTTAATAGAACTTCTATTTCCTTTATGATGCTTTGTCCTGTTATGGCAAAAAGGAAATGTTGCTTACCTTTTTCATTGAGCTTTTTAGGAGGCATCGAGAAGCTTAGACATTGCCAGTTTACCTTGTGGGCTGATGAGCACCTGGAAGAAATGACATTGGTATCAGGCAGCACAGTGGCTGAGCAACCATGCTGCCTCACACTGCCTCAGGTCCCCTGGGGTAGCCGACCAAGGGGCACTCCTGAGTCATCCTAGTATCTTATAAGTGGTGAAAACAGCCTAAAACTCTGAAGTTTCTTCAACTGATTCTCTTTATTTGATCTTTCTTTTTTTGGTTCTGTTCTCCAAAGGATGCGTGCAATGTAATTTTTTTTCCCCTCTACCAATGCTGCTAAAAAACCCCCAGAAGAGGAGAGAAATCTAGAGCCTGTGCATTTCTTTTCCTCTATTGCATCTACTTATCACTGAAGTGAGGCAGTTTCTTTTGCCGTAAATAGTCTATCTTTGGATCAGCAAAGCCAGCATTGTCATTGTGCTCTGCTGGTTAAGTGCTTTATTGATCCATTAATTTACCATTTATTAACTGAGAAGGAATCAGGCTTCTCAGTCCTCAATATCACATTGCAAATAGTTCTTGTTTTTCAAAGACTGGACTTTGCCTGCATTTTCTTTGAAAGGGCAAACTGGGATTTCATGTGGAGATAAATATGATAAAGCTATTGATTGCATTTGTGCTAAGGATAAGAGGAGGGGTGCTTCCCTAAGGCATTATGTCTGTGTCAGATGAATGATTGCTATAAAGAATAAGGGTATTGCCCTGCCCACTCAAGCCTGGGAAACCTGCTGAGCTCCCAGGTCAGGTCCCCTGCCCTCCAAAGAACCCTCCAGGCCACGTGGGTCCTGGGGGCATAGGAGGGAGGCCCTCCTGGGGAAGAACAGGAGAGGCAGGCGGGAGGGGCCCTCCAGGACCGGAGGAGCAGGAGTGGGAGAGGAGCAGAGGGTGTTTGCCTCACCCACTAGGGCCCACAAAGCCTGCTGGGCTCCCAGGCCGGGTCTCACACCCTCTGAGACCAGAGGCACGCCTGGACCCCTTCTGTTCCATTGAGCCTAAGCCCCACACCCCCCAGGGCCTTTTCCAGCCCTGTGGGTCCTAAGCATAGGCCCCACCCACTGCCCACACCCCATCCCTCCCTAGGCCCTGCCCACCACAGCTAAGGCTTTTTCCACCTTTTTTTTTAAGTTATTGTGGTTCTGTTTTACCTTCTGGTTGTTGTTTCATCTATATTTTTATTTTTTTATAGTCTTTCTAACATATCTGTTAGTTTCCTAGTCTAATTTTATTTTTTACTCTTCGTTATTTTATTTTATTTTTTTTTGCCACCCCATGCGGCTTGCTGGATCTTGGTTCATGAGCTGGGGGCCATCGAGCCAAAGCTCCTGTGGTGGGAGCTCCGAGTCCAAACCACTGGACTAACAGAGAACCTCAAACCCCAAGGACTGTTCATCGGAGGTCTCCCGGTGGTCCTCATCTCGGCACCGAGACCCAGGTCTACCCAACAGCCTACAAACTCCACTGTTGGAAGCCTCAGGCCAAACAACCAGTAGGAGAGGAACACAATCCCAACCATCAAAAAAAAAAAAAAAAAAGAGAGACAGCAAAAAAACATATCACAGATGAAGGAGCAGGTAAAAACCTACAAGACCAAATAAATGAAGAGGAAATAGGCAATCTACCTGAAAATCAATTCAGAGTAATGATAGTAAAGATGATCCAGAATCTTAGAAATAGAATGGAGGCATGGACTGAGAAAATACAAGAAATGTTTAACAAAGATCTAGAAGAACTAAAGAACAAACAAACAGTGATGAACAGCACAATAACTTGAGATGAAAAATACACTAGAAGGAGTCAATAACAGAATAACTGTGGCAGAAGAAAGAATAAGTGAGCTGGAAGACAAAGTGGTGGAAATAACTGCTGAGGAACAGAATAAAGAAAAAAGAATGAAAAGAATTGAAGACAATCGCAGAGACCTCTGGGAGAACACTAAACACACCAACAGTCAAATTATAGGGGTCCCAGAAGAACAGAAAAAGAAAGGGTCTGAGAAAATGTTTGAAGAAATTATAGTGGAAAATTTCCCTAACATGGGAAAGGAAATAGTCACCCAGTCCAGGAAACACAGAGAATAAACCCCAGGAGAAACACACCAAGATAGATATTAATCAAAATAACAAAAATTAAATTCAAAGAAAAAATATTAAAAGCAGCAAAGGGAAAAATAAAAAGTAACATACAAAGGAATCCCCATAAGGTTATCAGCTGATTTTTCAGCAGAAACTCTGCAGGCCAGGAGGGAGTGGCAGGATATACTTAAAGTCATGAAAGAGAAAAACCTACAATCAAGATTACTCTAGGGGCTTCCCTAGTGGTGCAGTTGTTGAGAGTCGGCCTGCCGATGCAGGGGACACGGGTTCGTGCCCCGGTCCGGGAAGATCCCACATGCCATGGAGCGGCTGGGCCCATGAGCCATGGCTGCTGAGCCTGCGCGTCCGGAGCCTGTGCTCTGCAACGGGAGAGGCCACAACAGTGAGAGGCCCGCGTACCGCCAAAAAAAAAAAAAAGATTACTCTACCCAGCAAGGATCTCATTCAGATTCGACAGAGAAATCAAAAGCTTTTCAGACAAGCAAAAGCTAAGAGAATTCACCACCACCAAACGAGCTTTACAGCAAATGCTAAAGAAATTTCTCTAGGCAGGAAACACAAGGGAAGAAAAAGACCCACAAAAACACACCAAAACAATTAAGAAAATGGTAAAGGAGCATACATATTGATAATAACCTTGAATGTAAATGGATTAAATGCCCCAACCAAAACACACAGACTGGCTGAATGGATACAAAAACAAGACCCATATATATGCAGTCTACAGGAGACCCACTTCAAACCTAGGGACGCATACAGACTGAAAGTGAAGGGATGGAAAAAGATACTGCATGCAAATGGAAATCAAAAGAAAGCTGGAGTAGCAATACTCATATCAGATAAAATAGACTTTAAAATAAAGACTGTTATAAGAGATAAGGAAGGACACTACATAATGATCAAGGGATCAATCCAATAAGAAGATATAACAATTATAAATGTTTATGCACCCAGCATAGGAGCACCTCAGTACATAAGGCAAATGCTAACAACCATGAAAGGGGGAATCGACAGTAGCACAATAATAGTAGGGGACTTTTAACACCCCACTTAAACCAATGGACAGATCATCCAAACAGAAAATAAATAAGGAAACAAAGCTTTAAATGACACAACAGACCAGATAGATTTAATTGATATTTATAGAACATTCTACCCGAAAGTGGCAGAATACAGTTTCTTCTCAAGTGCACATGGATCATTCTCCAGGATAGATCACATCTTGGGTCACAAATCAAGCCTTGGAACATTTAAGAAAATTGAAATTGTATCAAGCATCTTTTCTGACCACAACACTATGAGATTGGAAATCAATTACAGGAAAAAACTGTAAAAGACACGAATACATGGAGGCTAAACAGTGTACTACTGAATAACCAAGAGATCACTGAAGAAATCAAAGAAGAAATAAAAAAATACATAGAAACAAATGACAATGAAAACACAATGACCCAAAACCTATGGGATGCAGCAAAAGCAGTTCTAAGAAGGAAGTTTATAGCAATTCAATCTCACCTCAAGAAACAAGAAAAATCTCAAATAAACAATCTAACCCTACACCTAAAGCAACTAGAGAAAGAAGAACAAAGAAAACCCAGAGTCAGTAGAAGGAAAGAAATCATAAAGATCAGAGCAGAAATAAATGAAATAGAAACAAAGAAAACAATAGTAAATATCAATAAAACTAAAAGCTGGTTCTTTGAGAAGATAAACAAAATTGATAAACCATTAGCCAGACTCATCAAGAAAAAGAGGGAGAGGACTCAAGTCAATAAAATTAGAAATGAAAAAGGAGAAGTTACAACAGACATTGCAGAAATACAAAATATCCTAGGAGACTACTACAAGCAACTCAATGCCAATAAAATGGACAACCTGGAAAAAATGGACAAATTTGGGAAAGGTACAATTTTCTAAGACTGAACCAGGAAGAATTAGAAAATATAAACAGACCTATCACAAGTAATGAAATTGAAACTGTAGTTAGAAATCTTCCAACAAACAAAAGTCCAGGACCAGATGGCTTCACAGGCGAATTCTATCAAATATTTAGAGAATAGCTAAAACCAATCCTTTTCAGACTCTTCCAAAAAATTGCAAAGGGAGGACCACTCCCAAATTCATTCTATGAGGGCACCATCACCCTGTTACCAAAATCAGAAAAAGATATCACAAAAAAAGAATATTATAGACCAATATCACCAATGAACATAGATGCAAAAATCCTGAACAAAATACTAGCAAAAAACATAATAAAAGGATCATACACCATGACCAAGTGGGATTTATCCCAGGGATGGCACAGATTCTTCAATATACACAAATCGATTAATGTGATACACCATATTAACAGATTAAGGAATAGAAACCATATGATCATGTCAAAGATGCAGAAAAAGCTTTTGACAAAATTCAATGCTGATTTATGATAAAAACTCTCCAGAAAGTGGGCATAGAGGGAACCTACCTCAACATAATAAAGGCCACATATGACAAACCCACATCAAACGTCATACTACATGGTGAAAAACTGAAAGCATTTCCACTAAGATCAGGAACAGGACAAGGATGTCCACTCTTGCCACTCTTACTTAACACAGTTTTGGAAGTCTTAGCCACGGCAATCAGAGAAGAAAAAGAAATAAAAGGAATACAAATTAGAAAAGAAGAAGTAAAACTGTCACTGTTTGCAGATGACATGATACTATACATAGAAAATCCTAAAGATGCCACCAGAAAACTACTAGAACTACTAAAACTAGTAGAACCAAATCAATGAATTTGGTAAGGATACAAAATTAATACACGGAAATCTGTGGCATTTCTATACACTAATAATGAAAGTTCAGAAAGAGAAATTAAGGAAACAATCCCATTTACCATTGCAACAAAAAGAATAAAATACCTAGGAATAAACCTACCTAAGGAGGTGAAGACTTGTACTCAGAAAACTATAAAACACTGATGAAAGAAATCAAAGATGACATAAACAGATGGAGAAACAGACCATGTTCTTGGATTGGAAGAATCAATACTGTGAAAATGACTATGCTACCCAAAGCAATCTACAGATTCAGTGCAACCTCTATCAAACTATGAATGGCATTCTTCACAGAACAAGAACAAAATGTTTTACAGTTCGTATGGAAACACAAAAGCCCCCAAATAGCCAAAGCAATCTTGAGAAAGAAAAACAGAGCTAGAGTAATCAGGCTCCCAAATTCAAACTATACTGCAAAGCTACAGTAATCAAGACAGTATGGTACTGGCACAAAAACAGAAATATAGATCAATGGTACAGGATAGAAAGCCCAGAGATAAACCCACACACCTATGGTCAACTAATCTATGACAAAGGAGGCACGAACATACAGTGGAGAAAAGACAGCCTCTTCAATAAGTGGTTCTGGGAAAACTGGGCAGCTACCTGTAGAAGAATGAACTTAGAACACTACCTAACACCATACACAAAAATAAACTCCAAATGGACTAAAGACCTAAATGTAAGACCAGACACTATAAAACTCTTAGAGGAAAACATAGGAAAAACACCCTTTGACATAAACCACAGCAAGATCTTTTTTGATCCACCTCCTAGAGTAATAAAACTAAAAACAAAAATAAACAGATGGACCTAATTAAATTTAAAAGCTTTTGCACAGCAAAGGGAACCATAAACAAGACGAGAAGACAACCCTCAGAATTGGAGAAAATATTTGCAAACAAATCAAGGGACAAAGGATTAATCTCCAAAATATACGAACAGCTCATAGAGCTCAATATCAAAAAAACAAACTATTAAAATATGGGCGGCGTTGGCCAAAGTAGGTCACATGGCCAAGCCCAGTCAGTGTAGGAGAGCAGTATCAAAAAAAAAAGAAAAAAGAAAAATGGGCAGAAGACCTAAATAGACATTTCACCAAAGAAGACATACAGATGGCCAAGAGGCACATGAAAAGATGCTCAACATCACTAATTATTAGAGAAATACAAATCAAAACTACAATGAGATATCACCTCACACCGGTCAGAATGGCCATTATCAAAAAATCTAGAAACGATAAATGCTGGAAAGGATGTGGTGAAAAGGGAACCCTCCTGCACTGTTGGTGGGAATGTAAATTGATACAACCACTATGGAGAATAGTATGGAGGTTCCTTAAAAAACTAAAAATAGAGCTACCATATGACCCAGCAATCCCACTACTGGGCATATACCCTGAGAAAACCATAATTCAAAAAGAGATGTGTACCACAGTGTTCATTGTGGCACTGTTTACAATAACCAGGACATGGAAGCAACCTAAATGTCCCATTGACAGATGAATGGATAAAGAAGATGTGGCACATATATACAATGGAATATTACTCAGCCATAAAACGAAACAAAATTGAGCTATTTGTAGTGGTGTGGATGGACCTGTCATACAGAGTTAAGTGAGTCAGAAAAAGAAAAACAAATACCATATGCTAACGCATATGTATGAAATCTAAAAAAAAAAAAAAAGGTACTAATGAACCCAGTGGCAGAGCAGGAATAAAGATGTAGACATAGAGAATGGACTTGAGGACACAGGGGTGAGGGGGAAGCTGGGGTGAAGTGAGAGTAGCATTGACATATATACACTACCAAATGTAAAATAGATAGCTAGTGGGAAGCAGCCGCATAGCACAGGGAGATCAGCTTGGGGCTTTGCAATGACCTAGAGGGGTGGGATAGGGAGGGTGGGAGGGAGGCTCGAGGGAGGGGATATGGGGATATATGTATGCATGTAGCTGATTCACTTTGTTGTACAACAAACTAACAGCATTGTGAAGCAATTGTACTCTAATAAAGATGTATTTAAAAAAAAAAGAATAAGGATGTTCCAGGTGGTGGGATTATTGCATCACACATTTTTGGGACTACACATGCTTATGTATACAATTAATTTATTTTAGATAACACATTTTTGTTAATTTTTTTCTTGTTATTAAAAGTAATACATATCATAATACAAGTTTGGAAATTACAGAAAATAGAAAGTCTGAATAATTCAGAATCTCATTACCCAGACATAGTACCTGATTTTTATGTACGTTTTTTTGTCTTGAATGTTTTAGAAAAAGCATTTTATTATATATCCCATTAGAATTAAGATTAAGAAAAACAACTACCTCTTATTCGTAAGTGCAATCAGAAGGGAAATTGACACAAATAATCAACAACAGTAGCCACATAAAAAGTAATATTGCATTGTTATCTGTCCAGATCTTCCTCAGGTCCTCCCTCCTCTTTTCTTCCCCCCCCCCCCCCCCCCGCGACATCCCCCTCACCAGTCTCCTTCCCCCAACCTCCTCCCTTTCTCTACTTCCGTTCAAGGAAGATTCACCTTCCTGATGATGTTATGCTTCTAGTGTTTCTCACACTATTTCAGCAATTTCTCCTATTGCAGCAAAGTATGAGCATGTTCTCAAGAGGTCTGGGAACAGTCTTAAAGTGTCAGCCATAAGTCCCCAATTTCTTTGTATTCTCTTGATTTATCATAAAGGTTCCTGTGAATTTTGCTTTCTAACTTCTTTGTGTTCATTGTATTATAAAATATTATATTAAATGTCTAACTCTGAGTAAAATTCTCCAGGAAGCTGTGCCACATTTATCAACTGACTTTAAACTCTCTCTGGCATATGGCTGCATCCCCTGAGGGTGCACGTTACCCGAATTTGAGAAACCTGGACTCTTTAGATAAGTTTGTATTTTCTAAGAATACATTATTAAATAGAAGAATTAAAGGAGTCATATATATACTAGATTTCCAGTGATTATCAGTGGAGAGATATGGATCATGTCTTCCTAGAGGGAAGTGTCAGAATCATCTGGAAGCTTTTTTCGGATTTTGCTCTGCTTCCTTTTCAGTTTGAGAATTACTGCACAGTGAGCTCCTGTTCTGATTGGAAAGTGAAAGTGTTTTAATCCTCAGTAGTATTGGGCTATAAAAAAGGATGAGGACCACAAGTTTTATTTATTTATTTACACATACATACATATATGTGTATATGTATATTTGATTTATAAGGTTAATGATTTATATTCTGAAATCTATTTGAATGAGTAACTGAATTGAGTTTTCCGGTCTTATTATTTATTTTAGCCAAATGTGATATGATGAATTCAGTTACCAAAAAAAAAAGGCCTTGAGTTGTCTTATTTCTGCTATCCCAGTCTGTTGAAGTTTAGGATTTAGAGCAACCGTGGTCCTGAATTAGAAAATTATTCTGCTACATTAGAAATGTTTTGCTCTTCAAGGTATCCTCAGAGCTCTAATCATCTGACCATTTGTTCCCAGTAGGGTGCCTTCAGTGCTTTAAGCTTTCCTTCTATTTCTTTTGTTATGTGCCCTCCATCCTTCTGCTTCCTGCTGCTGGTCTCAAGTTATCAGCATCATAGTAACAAACTGTTTCTTATTTTTGGACCAATGGCATATGCTACATTTTCTAAGACATACAATACTATGATAAATGTAAGAAAAGAATTCCATCATCTGACAATAAAAACTGTTTAGGACCATGTCTATTGCCACGCAGTACAGGCAGAGCATTTAGCAGTAGCTGTCTGAGTACTCCACACAACAGAGCAGATGCTGCCTCGTGGATAGGGACTCCACCTTTCAGGAAAGAAACATGTCACTCTGTGGGAACCTATGAGAACCTCAATTTCCAGAGTTAGAAAGAGGTCCAAGGTCTGCTGTTTCAGTTCTCAGGTGCAGGGTTTCAATCCTCATGTGCAGGGTTTCAGTCCATCTTCCTTTCATCCTTTGTGTTTTCTAAAGCCCTCTACCTCTGACAATTTGGGAAGATTTAAGCTGTAACATCGATAACTTATGTCAACAAAAATAGGACCAAAATAAAAATTCCAAGGTTTTATAACTATGCCTTTCCCAATTACTTTTAGCTTTTTAGTTTCCTTTTCTACATCTATTATTTTTTTTGGGGGGGGGACTTAAACAAAAGGTAGGTTCTTGTGAATCTTTCAGCAAGTATTAGTACAAATAAACATTTATTCTCGAACTTTTTAGAGTACTATTTAAGGGTTCTGCACCCACAATTCCAATATTTTTTTCCCACACCACCAAGCAATTCTCTGACGCCAGCTGGATTCCTAAAATTTAACTCAATTCTGACACCATCTACCCAGAGATAAATAGCATCAGATTTCACAGGTTAAGGACTCATTCCCACAAGACTACCTTCCACTTTAGATACCAATTACAAGTCCTAGTTGTCATGTGTACTTCTGACTGACTGGCTATAAATTGGAGGTTGCCATGACCCCGTCCTTGGGTTTGATTAACTTGCTAGAGTGGCTCATAGGCCTTGGGAAGCCAGTTTTCCCCCTAGATTACCAGTTAATTACAAAGGATATAACTCAAGCAGCCAGATGGAAGAACTGCATGTAACAAGGTATGAGGAAAGGGTGTGTGTGGAGCTTCCATGCCCTCTCCAAGGGCACCACTCTCAGTACCTCCACATGTTCACCAACCTGGAAGGTCTCTGAATCCCATCCTTTTGGGTTTTTATGGAGGCTTCATTATATAGGGATGATTGATAAATCATTGACCACTGGTAATTGATTCAACCTCCAACCCCTCTTCCCTCCCCTGGAGGCCAGGGGTGTAGGACTGAAAGTTCCAACCCTCTAATCACATGGTTGGTTCCTCTGGTGACCAGCCTCCATCCTTAGGTGCTTTCCAAAAGTCACCTTATTAACATAAACCCAGTTGTGGTAGAAAGGGGTTTGTTATGAATAACAAGACACCCATTTCACCTTTATGGCTCTGAAGTGATTTCAGGAACTGAGGAGTAGAGATCAAATACTATAACAAAAAATGCTCCCACTGATCTTATCTCTCAGAAAATTTCAAGGGTTTTGGGAGCTGTGAGTCAGGAACTGTGGACAAAGACCAAATATATATGAGAAATGTATTTTTGATCCTCTAAATGACCAAATATTTATTTCATATAAATCACAATATGGCATTCTTAGACATAAGGCATTGGTTAGATACAGTGATGAGCAAGATCAGACACGTACCAGCCTCGTGGAGCTTACAGTCTGGGTGAAATCAAATAATCAAAAATAACTATAAGTTTATAATTGATAGCATTTGACCATCTCCTTGTTGAGGTGGTTTCTTCACTTGGTATCTAGAACACCACACACCTGTTTCCTCCCTCACTGGCCACTCCTTGTTTTGTTTTGTTTTTCTGCTGAGTCCATCTCTTCTTTCCATCTAAATGTTGGAGTGCCCTAAGCCTTAGCCCTCGTTACCCACTCTCCTTACATGATATCATCTAGTCATATGGCTTTAAATAATACCCATTAATATCAATATGCTGATGACTCTCAAATTTGTATCTATATTCGCTATTCCTCCCTAAACACCATAAAACTTTCAATATCCCAATCCTCACATTCACTGCTTTCCATCTCAGTAAATGGCACCACCATTTACCCAGTGGCTTGGGACAGAAATATAAATTACTCTTTTATTCTTTCTTTACTTTCACAGCTTTCATCTAATCTCTCAGTAAGTTCTGTTGGCTCTACAAATTATGTCCAAATCCTACCACTTCTTATCACCTCCACTGTTACCATGCTGGCTCAGTTGACAGTAGCCTGCTAAATGGTCATCTCTTCCTAGCACCCTCATCCCCCTCCTATTTATGGCATCTGTTCTCCACTTCTTAGCCAGAGTAATCTCTTTAAAGCTTAAAACAGACCTTTGTAAAAAATCCTCCAGTGAAGAAGTGCTGATTTCAGGTCTGGGGCAGGAAATGTACAAGATGAATCTCTGAGGATAGGATACTAACAGAGTAAGAGAAATGATGAGATATTAATCCAATTTTAATCATAAAATTGAAAATGTTGCATACTGTCAAAGATAAAGGAAGGTCTTTATGAGATTTTTCTCAATATTACATTAGACTTTTGGAATTTAAAGACAAAAATGGAATAATATATAATATAAATAAAATAATAGAGCAGATTTCTTTCTGATAATTCATGTACACACACACACACAGTTTAAGAATTTTTCAAACCCACAAAAAAGTTCTAAGGCAGCATAATGAACTTTTATATGCCTCTTAACCTAGATATACCACCTGTTAACCCGGTCACTTATTTAAGTTGAACCATATATGCCCCTTTTTGACACACACAAAAAAGTGATCACATGGTTGAAACTGAATGCACACATACACATACAATACACATTTCCTTTTGCCAAACCATCAGGAAGTAGGTTTTAAGTATGACGCTTCATTATTTATCTTCCAAGAAAAAATACATTATCCTACATAACTAAAAACCAGTATCTCAACTGAGAAAAATCAATATTAATTGAATATCATCATCCATATATAATCCTTATTCAAATTCCCCTATTTGTATCATCAGACTTTTTAAAAAAGTCATACTACTAAACTAATTTAAGAGTCTGAGGTGCTGTCTCTTATAGAATAAGTGATTATGTTTACTGTTGGCTTACTCTAGTTTTTTCCTTTCGTGGTTTAGCTTCTTGCATCCGTGTTTGACAACAGCATCAAGACCTTTGGAGTAATTGAGAGTGACCCTTTCGACTGGGAGAAGACTGGAACTGATGGCTCCCTCACCACCATCACTACTTCTACCACTCCTCAGCTGCACACCCGCTTGACCCCTGCGGCAATCGGGTATGTCCTAAACAGGTGGTTCATCAGTGTCTTTCCTAGATGTGTTGTATCAATATTAGCAGAAATGTCTTTTATGCCATCCAGGTTCCCTCAGATGACCAAATGCTAAGACATAGGGATGCCTATGGGTTTCCTTGAATTAACATTGCTCTTATATATGCCTTTGTTTGGATTTACTTTTCTTAGAAAGTACTTAAAGATTATACTGTGAAATGGCAGCTTAGAGCTTGTGTTACTCGTTAATGTCAGATGTACAGTAGATTTTCTCCAAAATGAGAAGGGGCATTTGTTGCATTTACTACTAAAGAATAGATGGGACCCCGGAACAAGAACAAGCCACAATTATTTCTGACTACACTGTGCTTAAGTTTAGTGGGAACAAAACGTGTAGCTACTCCTCTTATGAAAGTGATTAATTTTCGAGGTGTATTAGGAAGAGGTTAGTGTATTTCCATCTTCTTGGGGGGTTTTTTGTTTGTTTTTTGATTTTTTTTTCCTGTATATACATTAAATACAGTTGCTTTTGTTTGTTGTTTTTCTATTTCGGGGGGGGTTGTCTTTTTTTCTGACCCCCCCCCTTTTTTTACCTGCTCTAGTTGGTTTAAAAGAAAAAGTAAATAGGGAAAAATCATCATACAATGAGCTAATTGGAACACTTTATCACTAATCCATTGCTTTGTTTTTACATTGAGATGAGATCACTAGAGCTTATTGAATCAGAAAAGCTTACATGGACTCATATAACTGGAGATGATATCCCTGATTAGTTAGTCTAAGAATTCTTAAATGTGAGACCTTGACTAGCTATAGTAGAATCACCACAGATGTTTGTTTAAAATACCCATTTGTAGGACTCACCCCAGACCTACTGAATCAGAATGTCTAGGGGTATGGCACAGAAGTCCATATGCATCAGATGTTTCTCATGCTTATCTTAGTTTGGGACTCACTGCACTATTCCAGCCACCCCATTTTACAAATGAGGAAATAATTCTAACTGAGTGAATCATCCAACTTTAGATAAAGATTAGTGACAGAGCTGGAGCCTATGTGGAAATTTTGATTCTTGCTTAAATGCTTTTGTCCTCCTTCTCCTTTGATTGTTGTTAGAAATAAATCTCACATTTGCAAAAATCCAGGTGATAGCACTTCAGGGTAGCTGAAGTCAATGAATAGATTTTAAGTTCCCATATCCCAAAGTTTTTTCCTAAAATAAGATAGAATAATAAGAAAGGAAAAATAAAACTACATAAAAGCTATGTCCTCAGCATAATTTGAAGACAAAGGATGCCCAAATCAAACTAACTGTAAGTAAAAAGAGAAAAAAGCAAAACCCCAAGGCTTTATGTAATATCTCTTATGCTCCTGCCTCACCCAGCCCTGCCACGAAGCTTACTGAAGGCAGATCAATAAAAACTGTGGGAAGAGGAAAGTTAGCCCTGGGACTTAAGGTTGATTTAAAACGAACATCAGAAAGACTAAATCCATCCGAAGAATGAAAATACTAAAAAGTATCCAGGTAGATCAGATAATAAACTACAGGGAGATAAAAATATTCATGATTCAAAACATGTAGCTTCTGAGGAAGAAAAAAGACAAAAAGGGAGAAATACCCTTTGTCAGTTGAATGGTGAAGGAAAAAAGCACATATCTGTTTGGGTCCAATCAGGAGAGAGAAACTACATAGTAATTTGAAAAGGGAAAGATGATACAAAGAATTATTACCTGTAACACAAAATTGGAATAATGTGGGATTGAAAAAGTAGAGAGAACGGTAAAGAATACAAGAATAGCAAATATAAAGTGCAGCTCCTACTCCTAGGGCTGAATTAAGCATCCAAGGAAAAGCTCCCTCAGTCCCCACCCCAGGGCTGAGTACTGACCTTGTTGGTGAGTGTATGTCCTCACTCATTGGATGGCAGGGAAGTTGCTCTAATGCCATACTGGTAGAATTTGCTGAAATATCTGCCCTCTGGAACTTGATGGAAATCTGCCCTCCGGAGTGCCAGAGAAAACGATTTACTGGAAGTGTCTTACTAGAGACACTCTGCTACAAAACTTACGGGTAGTAGGCATTGCTCTGGGAAGATATTGGTTGCTGCTGTCTGTGTACTGCAGGAGACAGGCACGGGGAAAGCCACACATGCTGGAGAAGCTTGACAAGCTGCACAGTGGAACCCAAAGCAAAACCCTTTCCTCCCGCAGGGTCTCTCCAGTGCCCTCTACTGACAAAACTCCCATGCCAGCTGGCAAAGGAAAAGAGTTAAAGGGCACAGATCCACTTTCACAGAATAGTCAATAAGGATGAATTTGGAGCTGAAAGACAATAAATGAATAATTACAGAGGGGAAAAAGGAGAAATAAAATTTAATTACCTATAAGAAAAGAGAACTATAAAATCAGAAGATGCACAATATCTCCTCTGACCAAATAAAAATCCACTAAAGTGTTTGGACTTTGCTATACTGACAGAGGAGGGCACCAGTTAATCTGTGAATCCTGTAAAACATTCCAATGCCACAAAAATGAACAAGAAAAATATTTTAAATATCCATAAAGTGTTATTTCAAAAACTCAAGAAAATCTAATACATATTTACTAAGGAAATTTCCTGTCAGGAATAAACAACTATGAAGAAGAAAATTATAAGACAGAACCCCAGATGGAACTGAATATGTTCATGCATTGAAGATATGGATAACCACCTTGGATCAGAAATTTGAAAACTAAGAAATAGAGTGAGTGTGGTGTGGGGAGGGAGAGAAGAAAGAAAAGGAAAAGATGGAGGAAACAATGAAATGATAGTTTGTTGAACTCAGGAAAGAAATGGAAGAAAAAGATATCTCACAATTGAATAAATCACAAGGTGCGCAAAGGACAGTAGACACAAATGAAAGTTTAATAAAGGGCATTGAATAAGGTCAGGGGGAAAAAAGCCCCAAGAGAATGAAAATAAAGAAATCATTTAAAAGGGCTGGAGAGAAAGTAGTGCCAATGGAAAGCCGAGAAGGAATAGCATTCATATTGTTAGAGTCCCTGAAGAAGAAAAACAAAACAATACCAGTTAAAACTGAGAAACTCAATAGCAAAAGGTTAAATAAGGAAACAGGACTAAGAGCATTTAAAAAGGTAAATGTCCAAAGGTGACCATTAGAGCAAAAAGGCAAACCTTCTAAAATATATATTCTTAAAAGTTTATAAATTAAAGTACAAAGAATACTCATCTTGTAGAGAAAGAAATATAGCAAATATAACAAAATACCCATAATTATAAAATACTATGACAGAGTTAATACCAAACATATCAGTCATAGCAATAAATATGAATGGGGACATCTATTAAAAGAAAAAGATTTTTAGTTTGGTTTATATAGCTGTATACATATGCTGTATACAAGAGATATACCTAAAAAAACATGTTTCAGAAAGGGATGGACAAAGATAAACCAGAAAAATGGAAACAATCAGAAGAGAATAACAATCCTGATATCAGACAATGTAGAATTCAAGCCAAAATAAAGCTTTAAAAGTTATAGAGATGGAAGGGTACTTTTTAATGTTAAGTTTCACAGTTCACAAGTGGGACATAGTATTTATTAATATTTAGTCACCAGAATCACAACAGTCATCTTTAGGAAGCAACAACTATGAGAGATTAAAGGAGACAAACACACTAGTAATTGGAGATTTTAATATACAACTCAGTTCAAGACTGAATTCAAGTGAACAAAGAATAAGAAATAGAAGACAAACAACACAATCAATAAGGTAGATCTTAGGCATATTTTTCAACATCTACACCCTGATGATAGAGGTTACACCTTCTGCTCAAGTACCCCTGAGACATTCACAAAAATTGATCAGTTATCAGGTCACCAAGAAAACATATAAGTTGTTTTGTAAAGCAGAAATATTACACTGTCTGATCACACTGTAATAGAACTAGAAATTGCTAACAAAAACAAAAATGTCAAAGGCCCTTCCACCAGGAAACTTAAAAACCTCCAATTAAACTACTCTTGGGTGAAAGGGAAAATACAAAGTGAAGCTATAGGAAAAATAATGATAATTAAAACACTACATATCAGAATCTGTGGTATAGGAACTTCCCTGGTGGCGCAGTGGTTAAGAATCCACCTGCCATTGCAGGGGATATGGGCTTGATCCCTGGTCCGGGTAGATCCCACATGTCACGGAGCAACTAAGCCCGTGCGCCGCAACTCCCGAGCCTGCACTCTAGAGCTCGCGAGCCACAACTACTGAGCCCATGTGCCACAACTACTGAAGCCCATGCACCTAGAGCCGGTGCTCAGCAACAAAAGAAGGCACCGCAGTGAGAAGCCCGTGCACTGCTACAAAGAGTAGCCCCCACTCGCCACAACTAGTAACCCCCATTGCACCACGCACAGCAACGAACACCCAACACAGCCAAAAATAAATTAATTAATTAATTATTTTTAAAAGTTCTTAAAAAAAAAAAGAATCTGTGGTATACATTTAAAGCCAAGATAAGAGGAAAATCGATGGCATTGAATAAGGAGATATATAATGTCAAGATGTCTTATTACTGATTATATTAATGTTGGTAATCTGGTTAAGGTTGTGTTAGGTTTTCCACTTTATATAAAGTTACGATTTTTCCCTTTGTAAGTAATAATTATCTTGTGAGAAGATACTTTGAGACTATTCGAATGAACTTGTTTTTTCATACATTTGCCTACTAATTTTAGCATCCATCTTGCCTGCAAAGTATTAGGCCCACAAGCCTACCATTTACTCTCTGAGCCTTTAGAAAAAGTTTGCTGACCTCTGAGTTACCTCTTTTTGCAGATGATATGGTAGAATACCTGGAAAGCCCTAGAGAATCCGTGTTAAAGAGAAAAAATGATAATTTATGTCCTACAACTCTTAGTTCTTAATAGAGGGAGAAAGTAAGTTCAGGAAAAGGTAAGAGGATGCTTTAGATCAGGAGCCAGCAAGCCTTATCGTTCACTAAGAGCCAGATAAATATTTGTGGGCTCTGCTGTCTGTCACCACTACTGCTGCCACTGTAGTGCTAAAGCAGACATAGGCAGTATGTAAATGAATGAGCATGCCTGTGTGTCATACACAGTATTTACAAAAATAGGTGAACAGGCCAGATGTGGCTCACAGGCCCTAATTTGCCGACCCCTACCTTAGATTATGGGGATGGGCATATGAAAAGGGTGTCCAATCTTATTACTTCTCTTGACATCTGTCCAGTTTTTCCATATATCTTCTTAATTTTTTCCCTTAATCTGCTTCTGTAATTTATACCTTGCCTACAAACACAGGCCATGTGCTAATAATACTCTCACATATATCTTTCTTATCATACTTATTCCTGAACATAATATAATTGTCTTGGGCAAGAATGCTTTCTTTCCATATCTCAAACTCCAGATTTGGATCAGAGTTACAGGAGAAGGAAGAAAATAATAATTAAGCAAGGAATAAAACTGGTGGAATAAATGCTGACAGGAACCTGAGTCATGTGGGAGGTAGCCTGTGTGGATAAGATGGAAACATTCCTTGAAGTGTGTGCTCTTACACTGAAGCACACGATATAAGGGGGAACTAGGATAGAGTAAAAATAGAGGCAGTTTCATAGGTGGAGGTGTGGTTTGTTTCCTGAGAGGTGGAAGGAGGAAATGCCAAGGAATTGGGGTAGTTGGAAAGAAGCAGAATCGTAGCTAGGCTAGGGAAAAAAGGATTTGGAAGAACATTGAGTGATTAAAATGGGGGAAAAAATGTGGAGCTAGTAGGTTGAGCTTCCTGAATTCAAATATTCCTCCTTTGCCATTCCCTTTTCTCAGGAATAGAGGGAATTCTTTCAGTAAACATTTGGATTACCACATAGCACATGTAGGTTAGTGTCCATTATAATTCCTTATGTCAATAAACAAATTATATTGAACTTATATCTGAAAAATATATCTTTTAAGTAGTCTATTTCTGAACTTTAATTACTTTTATAATAAATCCTTTCATTTGAACTATTTTGGGTCAAACTACCTTTCCACTGTATCCCAGTGTCAGAACTACAGGGAGTACTTTACAAGGCTGTACGGTTTTTCCCTGGGAGCCATTATCAGTGCTTTTCCAGTTTAACATTGAGAGTGGTGGTAGTGAAGGTCATCACATCAGGTGGAACAAGTCCCTGAAAAATCATGTTCTTTTTTTTTTAATTTAATTTAATTTAATTTAATTTTTTTATGCAGCAGGTTCTAAATCATGACATATTTATGACACCTGGGCCAGGGTGTAACCATTGCCCTTAGAGTGGTACACTGAGAAGTTGTCTATTTTCCCACTCATAATAATTGTATGTGTCAGTATAATCTGAAGGCGTTTTTTTCTGCTTTTAGACAGTGCAGATAACACTAAGAAAGGTTTCACTGTGTGCTGAATGTTGTGTTCAGTCAGCAATATTTTTTTTAAAAAAACCAACAACTAGTATGTAGAGTAGAACATACTAGTTACAGAACATTAGAGCCAGCAGGGGCCTGATCACTTAGTGAGTGATAGCTGAGAACTAGAAAAGCCCCTCATGGGCCAGAAGTCTAAGGGAGAGGTGACCAACTATGTAAATAGGACATGAAATTGCTTTGAAAGAACATATAGACAAGTGCCAATTAATATTTTCTATTTGTTGATAATCAGTTCATACAGGACCATATGAACTGTCTAACTGCAGAATTTCTAGTTTCCCCTAGAGGGCAAGAATTTCCTTTCTTCTTTTTATGTCCCTAGGGCCTTACATGTAGTAGGTACTTAGTAAAAAGTCTGTAAATGAAAAAGCAAATGCATATTGCACACTAGTTAAAAAATAAAACAAAACTGATTGATCTGATACCTGCTTATATCATTATGACACTTAACATTTTTCTGTTTATAGTTTTTGTTATTCTCTAAGAAAAATGGGTAAAGAATAGAAAATATTAAAATTCACAAAGAATCCTTGCAAAATAAATGAAAGGTTTCTAACTTTTAAAGTAATTGTTAAATTAGGGAGTTATATCAGAATTTGTATTTTTAAATCAGCTTGAAAATTCTGTTGATCAAAATGCAGTTTTAAAACTAGATAGCTAGTGGGAAGCAGCCACATAGCACAGGGAGATCAGCTCGGTGCTCTGTGACCACCTAGAGGGGTGGGATAGGGAGGGTGGGAGGGAGACGCAAGAGAGAGGAGATATGGGGATATATGTATATGTATAACTGATTCACCTTGTTATAAAGCAGAAACTAACACACCATTGTAAAGCAATTATACTCCAATAAAGATGTTAAAAAAATAAAATTAAAAACAAAACAAAAATGCAGTTTTAGGGACTTCCCTGGTGGTCTAGTGGTTAAGACTGTGCTCCCAGTGCAGGGGGCACGGGTTCAGTCCCAGGTTGGGGAACTAAGATCCCGCATGCCACACAGTGCGGCCCAAAAAAAATGCATTTTTAGTTTGTAGAATTGGCATGCCCTAAGTTTCTGAGGTTTTTTGTTTTGTTTTACTTTCTTAATTATGTATAGACTTCATCATTTAAATCCAGAAACAAAATGTAGGATAGTCCCATAATAATTTGTTTTTTGTTGTTTTTTTTTTTTGCGATACGTGGGCCTCTCGCTGTTGTGGCCTCTCCCGTTGCGGAGCACAGGCTCCAGACGCACAGGCTCAGTGGCCATGGCTCATGGGACGAGCCGCTCCGCAGCATGTGGGATCTTCCCGGACCGGGGCACGAACCCGTGTCCCCTGCATTAGCAGGCGGACTCTCAACCACTGCGCCACCAGGGAAGCCCCCATAGTAATTTTTGATTCTGGTGTTTTTAAGTTCTGCCTTATTTTCATTCCTCATTTTCAGAATTGCCAATGCCACTCCCATCCCAGGAGACTTGCTTCGAGAAAATACAGATGAGGTGTTTCCAGATGAACAGCTTAGTGATGGAGAGAATGGCATCCCTGTTGGTGTGTCACCAGATAAATTGCCTGGATCTCTGGGACACCCTCGTCCCCAGGAGAAGGATGTCTGGGAAGAGATGGATACCAACAGGAATAAGATAAAGCTTGGGATTTGTAAGGTGTGTATTTCTTGCATAGGAAGTGATCTCTCTCAATGTCTTATTATTTTTCTCCTACTGGTGTAGCAAAGTATCATGATTCTCAATTTTGAATGAGAAGTAGAACATTGTATTGCTAGTTATTTATATATTTGTAATTGCAATATTTTTGTCTAATTTTGCTCGTAATGCTCAGGTATGGACACCAAAAATTAATCTTCATCTTGTATTTTGTGGAAAAGATGAAGGTAGTTTTAAAAAAATAATCAGACACGGAGTCTAAAAGAAGAGACATATATAGAACAGAAGTTAATGGTCCTTCCAAGTAGAAGGACCTTCCTTCCATAGTGTAGACCAATGGAGCTGAGTGTTCATTCTGAAAACTATCTCAAATGGAGGCAGGGAAATGAGGGTTAGAAGTGGAAAGCATCAAACTGGTCATGAGCTGACAAAGTGGATGTTGAATAACATGATTTTTTCTTCATTAGGATTGTAAACAGGTCCACTTGTAAGTATGGGGAGAAATATAGACTTCTGAATTAAATGATTTCATTAGTCTTTGGGTAGATTATCCCCAAATTTCTCTTTGATCTTACTGTTTCCTGTCATTTCCATTTTCATGGAAGATGATGATTAATGGGATGGAGGGGCAATGAATTACAAATCAGTTAGTTTTGGGTACTTCCTGTGTTTTTATAATTATTTAGTTGGGAAGGAGGTTAAATTTATAGGTGTCAAATGAGACTCCCGGCTCATATGTGTTAACATGATTGATAGAAACTTGGCTAGTCCTGCTTTGTGAATGGGAAATGTATCTTGAAAAGAATCTTCTGTGACAATGTCTGAGGAGCTTGGCCTATCTTTGGACAATATATACTATATTTTTAAACTATATAGTTTTAAAAAATTAACAGTATATACTTTCAGTAATGGGAGTCATTTGCAGGAACATTCTCTGCATAGATGTGGTATGCTGCCCTGTGGTCTGGTTGTTGGTTAGCACTATCTGGACTAATAGTAATCAGGAATAAGTAGTGAAAAGTAGTCAGGAAGTCAGTGTCAGATTTTTGTAATGTCACCTCTGGCTGCCTTTATAGTAAACACCAGGAGCAAACTGTTCTTAGTAAAAATTCTCTAGTGACATTCTCAGTTGTCCGCCTATATGGGTGTTTGTGTATGTGACAGAGTGAAGTGGCACTTGACATAGGTCTTAATTACTTTAGTTTTCTTTCACGTTATCACTATTTAATCTACATTTAATTCTTTTCTATTTTTTAATTTCTTCCTTTTAAAAAATTATGTAAATTAGATTATTAGTGGTATTCTTTTATACAAGTAATGTTTATATGGAATTTTCATAGATGTTTACCATTTCCTTGCAATTTTGGAAGTCCCCGACTCAATCGTTTTTCTTCCTGAAATATTCCCTTTAGAAGTTTCTTTGGTTGAGGTCTTCTGATAGAGGACTCTTTCAATTTTTACCTAGCTGTAAATGTATTTATTTCAGCCTTATTCTTTTTTTTTTTTTTTTGCAGTACGTGGGCCTCTCACTGTTGTGGCCTCTCCCGTTGCGGAGCACAGGCTCCGGACGCGCAGGCTCAGCGGCCATGGCTCACAGGCCCAGCTGCTCTGCGGCATGTGGGATCTTCCCAGACCGGGGCACGAACCCGTGTCCCCTGCATCAGCAGGCGGACTCTCAACCACTGTGCCACCAGGGAAGCCCCCAGCCTTATTCTTTAAAAATAGTTTCTGCTCCCTTCAAAGTTTTTGATTGACAGTTATTTTTCTTCTGTCTTCAGTTATTAGTGTTCAGAAGTCTACTGTTTTTTCTTTCTTTCTTTTGGTAGATGACCATTCCCCCAGCTACTTTTTAGCTTTTCTCCTTGTCTTTGGTCTTCTGCACTTTAACTATGACATGTCTAGGCATACACATATCTCTTTTTTTAATCAGTTCTGGGAAATGCACAGCTGTTCTCTACCTAAATATTGTCACCTCTTCATTCTTTCTGTTCTCTCAGGGACACCAATTAACATATATTAAATCTTTTTATTCTGTCATCTCTTAATATCATTTTTTATATTTTTCTTCTTATCTTGCTGTGCTTCATTCTAGGTAATTTCTTTTGCCGTGTCTTCTTATTCATGAATTAATAACTTTGGCCTTTTATGGCTAATTTGCTGTTTAACAACTTAATTGAATATTTATATTAAATTCATCAGTTAATTCCAAGTAATCCTTTGTTGACCTTTATATATTTAAACATTTTATGCATAGCTGTTCTATATGCTGTATCTGAACAAGTTTGATACCTGAAGTCTTTGGGAGTTACAAACATTTTTTAAAATTATTATTATCATTTCTGCTGACTCTTGGTCATGGTGGCATGCCTTCTTATATGTTTGACTACCTTTAGTGTTTTACTCATTAATTAATAATTCGTAGGAGTCCTGTAGGCCTAACTTGGGGGTTGGGGAAACCTTTCTTTGGAGAAGATTGTCTTCTGCTTCTCCTGGTAGCCAGAGAGCACCCCCAGTTTAAGACCAACTGGGCATTCTTGAGGGTCTTTAATCAGAATAGACATTCAGACTTCCTCTCTCTCCCTACTGCTGGTGTAAAGCTTAATTTCCCTGGTAATCGTGCTACTGTATCCTCTGTCCTTAGGCACCTCCACCCCTCTGGGCTGCCTCATTCTCAGCCTCCTCCTGCTCTACCCAGCTGCTTATTGTTCTAGCTCTAGTTTTCTTATTGTTGTTGTTTGGTTGGGTTTTAGAGAGGAACTGAGACAGGGAGTATTCAGGCTTGGCGACCTCTCCTACCTCTTGTGAGACCACTTATGTCTCAAAGAGAATGTCCTCTCCAGGTTTAATTTTGGTTTAGTGGAATAAGGTCCTGCAAGCATTTAGTTAGACATAATACAAAAAGCCAAGGTTGTTAAACGTTTTCAGTCTGTTTATCTTTGCACCAAAATATAAAACACTAAAAATACTGAAACTGAGAATAAATTTAGAAAACTTATTTAATAAAGGGTTAATAGACAAGTATGTAATGAATTACAGTAGCCAAAATATCCTGATCTTCTGAAACAAAATCCCAATCATTTGCTTATATTATTTTGAAAGACTTCAATGATTCCTATCGTTTATAGTGACTAGAATGTTTTTCATGGTTTCCTTTTATGTTTTGCTAGGCTGCTACTGAAGAGGAGAACAGCCATGGTCAAGCAAATGGTATTCTGAATGCTCCAAGCCTCGGTTCACCAATTCGTGTCCGCTCAGAGATTACTCAGCCAGACAGAGATGTTCCATTGGTGCGAAAGTTACGTTCCATCCACAGCTTTGAGCTGGAAAAACGTTTGGTGCTGGAGCCAAAGCCAGATACTGACAAGTTTCTTGAGACTTGGTATAAAATAGTTTTTCTTTTTCTTTTTTTTTTTTTAAAGCAACTAAAACACTATTAATAACATTACTTTCTATTATGTAAAGTTTTTCAGATAAGGAGTTTTTGCATTTTTCTAGCACTGATTTGATTAAGCTGTCATCATCTTTATCCATGTTTTTAGTTAACATCCTCATTCTTAATGTGACTTGCCTTCTGATACTATTACAAGTTCTATAACATATAGCCTTTGGCTATGGGAGCTGGAAACTTCATAAGACTAGGTATGAATTAAATGAACATTTTGAAGTGATTTTGTTTGGAAGATGATCTCTTTTATTGGAATGGAGAAGATGCATTATAAGAGAGGGCATGAAAAATATGGTATTAGGCAAGAAGAAGGAAGAGTACATGAAGTAGAGGAAAAAGTAATTTATGTACAAGTGATAGGCAGCTGAATTCAATTTAATGAAGACCTTCTATGAGTAAATGCTGTAGGAAAAAGAGACATGAATATTTATCATTCTACCTAGAAAGAAGGAAAGGTGGAACTTTAGAGAGCTATACATAGGTAACGACTGTTTGTAGTTCACAGTTCTAAGGCCCCTTATCTCCAATTTTGATAACAAAAGACTGAAACTTTAAAAAGAACTTGGGATATATTTATGAATTATAGAAGGCTTTAGTAATATTAAGACCTGAGTGTCTTTAATAATAGTCACATCCTTCAATTGTACGTCCCCAGTGGCTACTATTGGCAAAGAAATACAAAGTTAGAAGGACCATGTATTTAACTAACATAATAGTTACTGTGTCTGAAGATAATTCAGCCACTTCTGGCCTTGTCCAATCTAGCTTCCATTTTAAACAGTACTTCATAGCTGTGTATTCTTCATATTCTTCATTCAGTCTCACAGCTATGTGATGTAAGCTTGTGTCTACACGTTGATATGATCAAAAGGATGGACTGGGGTAGTGTTTAAACATTTTCAGTTGTGCATGAGATTGGGAATAAAAATAAAAGTGTGATAGGGATAAAAGCTTAGTTTGGGAAAAAATTAGTCTAACAAAAGAACGTAACTAGAAAGAGAGTCCATGCTGAGGGAAGAGCTGAGAGGTAAGACAGAGAACAGAAGTACTCCAAGAAAATGAACTCAAGCCAGAGCCTAGAATGAATAGGGAACAGTTGAAGGAAGTGAAGCACCTAATTACAAACTTAAGGAGAGGAACAAGTGTATTGCTTAAACTGCTTCCCTGCAGGTGAGAGCAGTTCTCAGAAGCCAGTGCAGCCAAATACCACCAGTCACACTATTGCTTAGCCCTGTCTTTGGAGGAGTTTACTTGAATGAGTATACATTTATATACCTCCCTGAAGACAAAACAAATGCAGAAAGTATTTGCCTGATGTGTATTAGCTTCCTCATTTCCTTTTGTAGGGCCTCTGCTGAGGCAAAAGCCCCTTGGGTAAGTTGTCCCTCAGAGCAGAGAGCAGAGGGCAGTGTGATTGAATTGGCAAAGCAAAGGTGAACTGGGTCACACAAGTCACCCTGGTTAACCTGGTTAGGCTTCTTTCCTGCCCAGCAGCAGGAGAGACATCTTCCTCCTACGGGCTCCGTCTTCCAAAACAGGATTACGACAGGTGGAGCAGAGCGTTATCCACCTGTGAAATGTTCCTTATGCTTTATCCATATTGTTTTTTTCTCATCTGTGGGTAAATATTAGTTCTGTATAGAACTTATAGGCTATATAATAAGTATTCTCCCTAGGACAGTTAAGTAACTTGTGTTCATTTTCTTAAGCTTGGAGAAAATGCAGAAAGATTCCAGTGAAGGAAAGGAATCTGTTCTCCCTGCTCTGCTTCATAAGCCTTGTGTTCCTGCTGTGTCCCGTACTGACCACATCTGGCACTATGATGAAGAGTATCTTCCAGATGCTTCCAAGCCTGCCTCTGCCAACACCCCTGAGCAGGCAGATGGTGGTGGCAGCAATGGATTTGTAGCCGTTAACCTGAGCTCCTGCAAGCAGGAGGTTGACTCCAAAGAATGGGTGATTGTGGATAAGGAACAGGACCTTCGGGATTTTAGGACAAATGAGGCTTTAGGCCATAAAACAACTGGAAGCCCTTCCGATGAGGAACCCGAAGTCCTTCAAGTCCTAGAGGAATCGCCTCAAGATGAAAAGCTCCGATTGGGTCCTTGGGCAGAAAATGATCATTTAAAGAAGGAAACCTCAGGTGTGATCTTAGCAGTTTCTGGGAAGTGCCCTGCCACTGCTGCTTTAGAACAATATGCAGATAGGCTGGAACTCCAGGCTGGAGCTGCTAGTCAATTTATTGCAGTGACACCCACAAGTCCAATGGAGGCACAAGCAGAAGGACCCCTTACAGCAGTAAGTGATTTGCTCCTGTCATTTTTCTGTCATCCACTCAAGGTGCTATTAAGAAAGGACTAATAGTTGATCAACTAAGATTCTTCTGCAGAGGCCTAAGTTTGGCACATGGGTGTAGGGAATGATGTCTGGACTAAGTTCTGTAGTCCGTCTTCCAATGTGAAATTTCTCAAGAAGTGAGATTTTTTTATCAGGATAGCAACCTATTACATGAAATGTCATTATGACCTAATTTCATAATAACATTTATAATTAGACCACAAGAGCTGTCTATCTGCGTGTGTATATATAATATGATTTTTAAAAATTTGTAATTCTAGAGATTTTTGAACTCTACATTATAAATATAGTGAGGATGGCATGTATTTAACCATTCATGGTTTGTACTTTATACTGTACACCATTGCTAGTATCATTCTTTTTGTTTCCTTTCTCCTTCATAACCTTCACCCAGAAATTTGTCATATTTTATGTTCCTTTTAAACAGTAGTTTTCCAACTTTTTTTCGCATTTAATTCTTATTTTGATAGTAGTTTTCCAAGCTTAATGTCTGTTGTTTATAAAATAGAGTCCCAGCCTCACTTCCAGAACTTCTGCTTCAGTAGGTTTGGGAGAGTGAGAGCCCAGGAATCTGCATTTTAACAAGCAGCTGAAGCCAATTGTGATACAGGCCTTCTGCAAAGGAACATTTTGAGGAAACTCACTCTTTATTCTCAGTTTGGGCATTTAGCTGGAGACACCTGTTACCCTGTTCTTATCAGTAAGCATTGGTGCCCTCTGTGACTGTGTGAGTCTCACAAAAGCCAGATATGAAGGCAACATCTCAGGCGCGAGCAGGTCCATCTGTCCTTACATGCGTGGGAGTACCAGGTTTCCCTAAATGCCATCATCAGCTAGCGGCCGTCTTTTCCAGCTCACCAGTAACAGCATTGTTCCGCGAGCTGAAATGTTTTCAGTTAGAACAGAATTGCACACGCAGGTGTAAAACAGTAAGAAAAGGTAACAAAATTTGATTTTGTGTACAGCTCTGTAGGAATTTACCTGCACTTCGAAATAGAGAAATAAATGCTTGCCTCTTTCTTCATCATAGTTAGTTGGTCTTTCCTTCTTTCCTAGGACTGTTTTGTGTAGTTATACAAGTCATTCACTGCATAAAGAGACCTAGCCAAGGGAACAAGTTGGGGTTGAAATCTAACCCAAACTTTGCTAGCCAAACCGTGCATCTTTGTGTAGGGCTGTTTCCTCTTTGAGGGGCATCCTTTTCCAAATTGTACAGAGGTCCCCTGTGGGCTAGAGGCAGATCCTAATGCCTCCCTCCCTTGTCTGCATTTCTTTTTCCACCTCACCTTCCTCTTTCCATTCATTCCCTCTTTCCACCTTCCCATATTCAGTTTCTTCTTTTCTTTGACTCTAGTATGCTGTATACTCACTGTTGGCTCATGCATTTTTCCAACAGCATTCTGGTGCGCTTCCCTGCATAAAGGGTTCTAAACCCTCGGCTCCATTTCTCCTGGTATTTTTTACTCTCTCCCATCAATACTGTCCTGTCCACAAAAATTGTTCTCATGGTTCTCTTACACTATCTGCAACATTTTCTCTATCAAATTTTTGAAAGACTTGTATATTATATTTGATATTATAAGTTTGACCTTATTTTCAGGTATCATTAAATAAAAAATCTTTTTCTTAACTGAAGGTCTCTTAAATAGCAGCCTCATCACTTGTACACTTGTGTCTAAGGTATTGAACTTACCATCTCCTTCATTTTGGGGAGCTTGGGATAAAAATATATCTCTTTTGTGGGCCTCTTCTTGAGGCCTACATTCAGAGTTTACTTTTGCAAGCAGATGTCGTTACTTCCCTAACTTAACTACAGACACATTAAGTAGGGAGTACCACCAAATAGTCTCTTTAGGTCTCTTGCAGCTCTGATCACATGCTCTAGCTTAGACAGTATGATAAAACATATTACCATTCTATCTGAATATTTTAAATTAGGACATATATATTCTGATGAGAAACAGTTTGTTAGTTTATATCTTTTGCATTCAGGCTTGTTTCCTCTTTATGATGATATGAAAGAAATTGTCCTGGTATCTTAAAATATGTAAGAACTATAAAAATAGGCAAAGCAAAAGTTTATCTGTATTACAGGTATAGTTGGCATATTAAATCAACTGATGAGAACTTCAGCATTCTTTAATTCTCTTTATTTCTTAGCATAGATTTGTGAACCTTGTTTAGGGCTTTCCTTATCCATATACATGAAACCACTGGTTATCAAATAGCATGTATAAATTTTTTAGATGATATATTTTGAAAGATGGATAAATTTGCTAGATTCAAAAGAAATTGGGGTTATTTTTGGAAATTAGATTTTTTTTCCCGTGGGGTAAACAGTTATGAAGTTAGCCCACTACTAATCATTTCTAAAAAGAGGCTGAACAACATAGATTTATAGGGAGCAAAATAAGACTAAACTTTGGCTTATAGGGGAGATATTAAATTATGTTTTGATTAGCAAATGGAGAGGCAAAATTAAGCTGGCATAAACGAACAAGGATAGAGAAGGAAACTAAAGTAACTTGAACTGCTTCTGAAACAGGTCTAACTATTGGTCCAGAATGACAGTAACTGTAGGAAAGAATGTGACCAGTTTTGTGTGGTGTTGAGTAATCACTGTTGGTAGGGAGAAGGTTGGACGGGTTATTCCTTACAGATATTGTGGCAGATTGTACCACATGATCTCTTGGTTCTAGACAGTCCTTTAGAAAGGCAGTGCTTCATTTTAGTATCACCTTTGGAAACACTATAAATGTGACTGGAGAATAATAATACCACCTATATGTTACCTTTTGCTGTGTAACAAATTACCCCAAACTTAACAGCTTTAAACAACAGTTATTATTTCACACTTTTTCTAAGGGTTGGGAATGCAGGAGTGGGTTAGTCTGATTGTTCTGGCTCAGGGTTTCTCATGAGGTTGCTACCAAGCTGTAGGCCAGGGAAATCATCATAGGGTTGGACTGGATGGGAAGATCCTCTTCCAAGCCCACTCACATGGTTGTTGGCAGGCCTCAGTTCTTCACTGGATGTTGGCCAGAGGCTTCAGTTCCTCACCACGTAGGCTCTCCATACTTGACATGGCAGCTGGCTTTTTCAGAGAGTGAGGAGAGAAAGAGACAGAGAAGGGGGCGGGGGTGGTGGTGGAGAGAACACCCTCCACCAAGGTAGAAGCCACACTGTCTTTTATAACCTGATCTCAGAAGGGGCATATCATCATATTCTCTTGGTCACACAGAGCAGCCTTCCTCATACCAGGGGATTGTCAACATACTGAAAGACTTTCCTCATTGACTTGTTTTTCAGACATTGAGAAGAAGAAAAGCAGGAGTGGGGGGTGTAAAGTAATGCACAGAGAAAGAGCAGGACAAAAAGAGAGTCACATGTACTTTTTTTGTAATCTGTCAGCATCTATTAAGAGGATTCCTCTGGCTGTATTTACAGGAATTACTAATACCAGTACTATGAGAGTCAGATCAGCAGTTGTTTGCATTGCCTTAATTCTGTTCTTTCAGCCCTTCAGTTCCGTGAGGTGTCTGCTAAGTTCCAGGCTTTCTGCTGTACCTCAGGGATAAACAGTTGGCACCAACCTGTTAGGTTGACATTGAAGGCCTATGTCTAAACATTTACCTTAAACCACATGAAGTGATTTTTGTGGTTGAGCTGTGTACACAAATGAGAATACAGATAAATCTGCTTAGGACAGGGGAGTGCAATGTTGGGTGTTTTAATTTTCTCAACTCTTATTTTCTAATTTTATTTACCATGGTGAAGATATATTACTTTCAAAAATAAGAGGACTTTGAAGGATGAATAAGTTTTCTGGAAGGAGATGCAGGGGTGTCAAGCAAAAAACACAGCATGTATGAAGGCAGAGAGGCTTGAAACACCAAAATTCAGAGTATTTAAATAAGTAATCCAAAGTGTTAGGGTGAAGGAAGGAGGCTGAAAATGAGCTGCACAAGTGAGGTGATAAAGGGCCTTGACCTGCCATGCTGAGGTATATGGGATGGAGGACAAGAAACTGCCAGGGTTGAGGTTGGGGAGTAATGTGCTCTTTGGGAGCCATGGAGGGAGAATGGCTGGGGCAGCAGCCAGTGAGGAAGCTTTGGCATTAGTTCAAGCAAATACGAGGGCTTGAACTGTGAATCATGAAAATCTCAATGAAGACTTGAGGCATTTCCATAGTGCAGCTTACCTGAAATAGTAGCTTCGTGTGACTTTTCCAGTGTTCCACTGAATATTTGGAGCCCTTGTACACCTGGAGTGACTATATGAAAGCTCATGGAGTCACTCAGAGTCTCTATTGAAAAATGAATGATCCATGTAATTAACAGATGAGTGTTTCAATAGTATGGAAAGGTAAGGACTTTTTGGATTGATTGCCACCGTGGTTAACTTCTTGAAATGGATTTTGTAGGAGAGTTGAATGCATGTACATTGACTAGGGAGTGGCTAAATGTCCTCTGTCTGACCATGGATTTCTGTTTTTTTTTTTTTCGGTACGCGGGCCTCTCACTGTTGTGGCCTCTCCCATTGCGGAGCACAGGCTCCGGATGCGCAGGCTCAGCGGCCATGGCTTACAGGCCCAGCCGCTCCGCGGCATGTGGGATCTTCCTGGACCAGGGCACGAACCCATGTCCCCTGCATCAGCAGGCAGACTCTCAACCACTGTGCCACCAGGAAGCCCCATGGATTTCTATTTTTGATCTGGAAAGTTGGGTCATTATAATTATAGAAAAGTTTTGTTTCTATGAGATTACATCTCTGGAATTACATATGATGGTATAATTCAATCAATGAACGGTCAGAAAGGATGAGAGACTGGATGGACCGACTTGGGAAGTAAAAAAAAAGCTCATTTGTGAAGTGTTCAAATAAAAGACTGGACTGTCACTTGGGAGAGGCTTCATAGAAGGAACCCAAGTGTCCAATGGTTGATTTACTCATATGTTCAACATTTATTGAGCGTCTACTGTATGTCAGGTACTGTGCTAGGCATCACAGCCCAGTGACTCTCCTCACTATTTAAGTGCTGTAGATGCTGTGATAGAAATCTATAGGTTGTGGAAGTTGGGGATAGTTGAACTAGATTTATCCCCAAAGTGTCTTCCAAGATTGTATGAAGGGGCTTGAAAAGTGACTATTAAATCCTGTAGCCATGTATGTGATATATAATTACAGACCAGCCAAGAAATATTATTTCAATCTGTCTTTTCTGGGACTTCTATTCTTTGGGTGTGAGTTGTGACTTATTTATGATTCCTAGTACCTCTACAAAATTTTTATAACTTCAGATTCCCTTAAATATACATTCAACTATTAATAATGAGTGACTGTCTCTGAGGAGTGGGATAACAGGGGAAGGGAAAAAACAACTTTTACTTCTCATTTACTTAGGTCTTGAGGCTTCAGGTTTTCAGTTTTACCCACCTCTGTAAACAAAGACTTCTGCCCTCTCCATTCCTTACCACCACATCAGCCCTCATATCTATCCACATAAGCCAAACCACAAAATAACAATATCTTCGGCAAAAGTAACCAACATAAATGAGGTCAGGGTAAGCGACAGGGGTAAAGAGTGAGACATTCTTTTAGGATGTATGGCCTCTTAATATGCACATGTTACCGCAACTGTGTACTGTCTTTATAGAAATAAAAATTTGGTACATAAAAACATGGTTCAATAATAGTAGCTTAGTTTCATTCATAGTTTTCGACACTTGTATAAAGTATTATATAAAGATGCTTTAAACAAAAGTCTGCAGTAGAATTTAAATAGCCCAAAGAAGTTTGAATGGTTAAAATTTAATTTTTTTTAATAGGCCTGGAATTAGGCCAAGAATAACTCAGTTACTCTTGGCTATAGTAGGAACCAATAAATTATTCTACTACCTATATCTCTTCTAAATTGTTTGCCAGAAAAACAAAATGAAATATAGATATTTCATATACCATATTCCTTTCATTTGGAAGAGAGACTATTTGGTATGAATGTTGAATTTACCAAGGTTTTTATTATCTTAATAGCATTACTATCTTTGAATGAGAGGAAAGTGAAAGGATAATTTGTAAGTTAAAATGTGAATAGTTGGTTTGCAGTTTATTGTCTCTTGCCTGTGTGGCCAGTTCTGAACATGGGGTAACTATAAAATAATGAGGCTGCTTTATCTGAACTAAAAAGTAATGAGACTGATGTTAGTCAAATTCAGTACTAGAAAAAAAGTAAGAAAATTTGAAAGAAATGGAAAACATTGAGGTGATTTTCTAATTCTATAGAAAGGTGTACCTGATACAATTAGAGAACAGAAGAAAGGAAATGATTGAATTCATGCCTTGATGAAATGTTTGTGAATTAGAGAAATTAAACATATAAAGGGATGTATATGGCTTACTGGCAGATCATTAATTCAGTCTATAGAGTGTCCCAAGTATGGGAATTGCTTTTGTGTCTTTATAGTCTAATGTTAAGGAAGCTGTTTTTAGCTATACTTAGAATTAGCTTTCTTTTCTCTGTATGCAGCTATTGATCTTTGGTTTTGTTCACCTTGATAGATAATGTTTTTTTTTTTTTTAATTTTTTTTTTGAACACTCAGTTTCCCAGACTTCATTTGAGAGTGTGTAGTACATGTCAGTAAGTAGGCTTTGCTGTGAGGGAATCTCAAAATCCTAGAATCCTGTCCCTAACTTTTTTTGACTGTGTTTTTCTTCATTTGTGAAATTTGTGTTAATAAAAGTACTCAATTAAAATACCGGGTAGGTATGAAATGGAATCAGTAAAAATGATTTTAGGAATATTTTATAAATTAAAGTGCTATATAGATATTACAGTAATTTATGCAGTTTCTCATAATTGCTCAGAATCTTTTCAAGAAAATTAATTCTTCTCTCCAGTGGTTCATATATCTTTTCTATATACAAGATTATCATCTCTTTTTTCATACCATACATACACAGACATTTATATCCTGAATCCAGATGAGTTAGGCTCAGAAGTGCATTGATTCTCTAGCTTCAATCTCAGAAGACCAGTGGAGTGTTATTTTTGTAAATAATGCTGATTTCATTTTGGCTGATGTACTTGGAATTACGTATAATGATGAAATGACTGTTGGTTTATTTTGAATGTAAATATAGTCATCTCCCTAGTTATTTGGTATTTAATATAATTTCATAACTGCTTTTCTTATCACCATCACTCTCAGGTCTTAAAAAGTAAATTCTGAAGAGTAAATAACTATAAATTTTAAGTTTCAATATCATTTTTACAAATACTAGAAAATTGCCATCTGCCTATATTTAGTATAATGAAAGAGAGGTACAGGTATGAGGTGACTTCCTGAAGGGTGACAGCACCAGTAGAACTTACTGCCTTTTCCCCAAGGTCATTGTAGGTCTGGGCTTATTGTGAGAATTCATGTCTGAACCTAGCCTGTCTTGGATTAACAGAGCCTCAGTACACTGATTCCATTCAGGAGCTATTCCAGGACATTAGTTAGGTGTTTTCTCCCTGGGCTGGGCTTAGGGTAAGCTTTGCGTGTTCTTAAACCTAATTGTTCTCCTGACACACAGAGAAACAGATTTAAGCAACTTATCTGACTCTAGAACCAAATGGGTTTCTTGGTGTCATTGGACTAGAGATGGGGTCTAAGTGAAATCTCCTATGACAGCTCCAAATTCATTTGGCTTCGAATTCAGACCAATTTCCATAGTTTTATTAGAGCTTAATGGGCTTCATTAAATGATTTTCGAGTTATTTAATTTCTCAAAAAGGCTTTTTTCCTTACCAGTTTATGTGGTTGACATTTTCTGCCTCCTTACATGTCACTTAACAGATGAGAAGATGTAGGTGTCTTTAATGTATTTTTTAAATTTAATTTTATTTGTTTTTCACTGTGTTGGGTCTTTGTTGCTGCGCACAGGCTTTCTCTAGTTGCGGCGAGTGGCAGCTACTCTTCATTGTGGTGTGCGGGCTTCTCATTTCAGTGGCTTCTCTTGTTGCAGAGCATGGGCCCTAGAGCATGCAGGCTTCAGTAGTTGTGGTGTGCGGGCTCAGTAGTTGTGGCACATTGGTCTTAGTTGCTCCGTGGCATGTGGGATCTACCCGGACCAGGGATCGAACCTGTGTCCCCTGCATTGGCAGGCAGATTCTTAACCACTGTGCCACCAGGGAAGTCCTGTAGGTGTCTTAAAGAAAGGACATTCTTATTAAACATTGAATCTTATTCACATAGAATTGAAATGACCTTTGTGAAAGGATGGTAGAATTTCATTTATAATAGGCTGGACCTTAAAAAATTAAAGAAGATATAAAAGATTAGTAAACATCTTTGTGTTTGCTTATAGGAAAATATTAATAACATTGATTTACAGAATTTATGGGAAACAACAAATGCGTGTAAATTTGGAGTTTTTCAACTTAGAATAATTTACCGATAATTTTTCCCTAAGATTCTGTATCTGGATTCTGGCAGGAAATAACTGGCACACTCACAGGGACTTGGAGAAAATCTAATGAAGGGAACTTTTTACAGACGTGTGGGTAGGGTTTAAGAGAGCCAACAGGAACAGAAATAGAGGGAGCTATTCCTATTCTGAGTCCTGAAAGAGAAGGAAGAGGGGCAGTTAGCAGAACCTGGTAAGAGTCATATCTATAGGAGAGGGGGCCATGTGACAGAAGCTGTGGCCAGGAGTGGTAGAGTGTACCGCCAAAGCTGCAGTCCCTTGGGAGGAAGCAGAGAGAAGTAATACCCAGATCTTTTTCGCCTCCAACTCCCTGATTCTCTGTTGGTGCTGCCCATTGGGCAAACACAACCAGAAATCAGACGGCAAGGGAGCCTGGATAGTGCAGTCAGTAGAAATCAGTCTTCCAGAGTACAGAGCAAGCTAAAGAAAAGGCAGGGATGAACCTAGAGGGGGACTGTTCTGTACAGTTTCTGAGTAGGGGAGCTTGAGTATCATGCATTTTTATTCAGAATTGTTCATTTTAAGTATGAGTTGGGCAAAGCTGGTTGGGATCTGCGTTCCTCTTATAAATTAGAATTTGAGGTGTTAACTCTCAACTCATACATCTTCATTTTATAATTCCACATTATTGCATTTAACTTTTTTTCTCTTCTCTCTCCAGATTACAATTCCTAGACGTTCTGTGGCATCTACACAGTCGACTTCAGGTAGCTTTCATTATGGTCAGCTGCCAGAAAAGAAAGACCTTCATCCCATGGAGCCCACTGTGGAACTTTACTCTCCAAGGGAGAGCTTCTCTGGCTTGGTTGTGACAGAGCGCGAACCTCCTAGTGGAGGAAACAGAACAGACTTTGGGCTTCAGATAGATCATATTGGTCATGACATGTTACCCAGCATTAGAGAGTGTGACAGCTCCCAAGACCTGGGACCAAAAGACCTTCCTGACCATAACAGACTGGCTGTGAGAGAATTTGAGGGTCTCCCTAGGGAAACGGAAGAGAAAAGCATGCTTGTGGGGTCAGATAATGAAGATGAGAAGTTGAGTAAAGGGCAGCCTTATATTGAGATCTCCCCTCTCCCAGGAGACTTGGTGACGGTGGAAAGGGATCACTCAGCTACTACTGAACCTCTTGATGTGACAAAGACACAGACTTTTAGTGTGGTGCCAAATCAAGACAAAACTCACGAGATAGTGAAGCTTTTGGCAGCTGGAACTTCAGCGATATCTCCACGAGTTATTGACCAACATGTTGAAGGACAGATAGGCCAGGTGGCAGCAATGCAAAAAGGTAAGATATCTAAGGAGGATGACATCAAGAGTGAAGACTTGCTGAGTCATCAAGCAGACCTCTCTACTTTTTTGCACCAAGAGGGTAAGAGAGAGAAAATTGCCCCTAGAAATGGAGAACTATTTCATTCTGTTTCAGAGAGTGAACATTGTCCTCCATCTCGGAAGGATGTGGTTAGGTCATCCTTTGTAACTAGACACAGCCGAATCCCTGTTTTAGCACAAGAGATAGATTCAACTTTTGAATCATCCTGTCCAGTCTCTGCAAAAGAGAAGCTCCTCCAAAAGAAAGCTTATCAGCCAGATCTAGTCAAGCTTCTGGTGGAAAAAAGGCAACTCAAGTCTTTCCTTGGGGACCTCTCAAGTGCCTCTGATAAATTGCTAGAGGAGAGATTATCCACTATTCCTGCTCCTTTTTCTGAGGAGGAAGTCTTCACTCCCTTTTCAAGGCTGGCTGTAGACTCACACCTGAGCAGGTCAGCCGAAGACAGCTTTCTGACACCCATCATCTCCCAGTCCAGAAAGAGCAAAATTCCAAGGCCAGTTTCATGGATCAACACAGATCAAATCAACAGCTCAACTTCATCTCAGTTCTTGCCTCGGCCACCACCAGGAAAGCCACCCATGAGGCCTGGAGTAGAAGCCAGGTAATGCTGTGTGCTCTTCTCCCTATGTTAAGTGTGTAGCATTATTTCTGTGTCTGCTTGATTATGTCATTGGTTTCATTTTTTTGTTGCCTGCTTCTGATCATCTACTTCCTTCCCTGCCTTTCCCAAGCCTTATAGCATAATGTAGTTGAAAGGGTCAGTTTGATCCAGGTTAATTCTTAGCTCTCGCACTTTCTAGCAGTGTGAACCTCAATTTCCTTATCTATAATATGGGTAAAACATTTGCCTCATGGTTTTGGGAAGAGGAAATCAGGTAGAATATGTCTAGAGCTTTGTTTAGTGCTTTTTAGCATGCAACAAAGGTTATGTCTCTTTCCCAGTCCATTTTAACTAGATACTCGGTAATTTGCTAGTTTTGTCCAGTCAGAATCCCGTTATAACAGATGTCATTATGACGTCAAATTCTGGGGAAAGATACTGTGTCTGTAATATGATGAATGGACCCTAGTAACAGTTCAATTTATCTGATTATAATGAATTAGACAAAAAAATCCTTTAGGGAGTTTCCCTACATCTGATGATATACAGGACCATACATAATAAAGATATTGCCTTAATATTTACTGTGTGGTATGCTTGTTTATTGAAATATTCTTATGTGTAGTTGACCATGGAGTGATTATATTTTGAAGAGAGGAAAATATTGGGAAGTAATGAACCAATTAAGAGTGCTTTCCTTGGAGCCATTACTCACTTTTCAGAGTAGAATGGTCTAAACCCTTGGAGAAGAAGCAAAAGGATAGTCTTTTAACAAAAACAAAGTGGACATCAAAATAAATTTACCTGAAAATTATAGCTTGTTCTAGATAATAGGCCTCCACCTGTTATAAGGATTTCTGAAGTATATTAAAGTGAGGTTCTATCTGCATCATTACCCAGCAGAACTTGCTACCCTTACCTAAAGTTAAGTTTAGTTTTGACTTGCCCTAGGGTTTCTTTCAGGTTCAAAGGTAACTAAACACTGGATTTGAAATGACCATGGAACTAGACTTCAACGGGAAAAATGGTGATGAGTAAACAGCAGTCATTTAGCTGAGACATTTTAAAAAGATGATTCCATGGACAATATTCACCCGTCCCCCCTTTTGCTTGGCATCTGTGCTTAATAGAGATAGTATATCTGTGGCTTGAGCTGCTTTGGACTGCAACAAACAAATCTTAATTACTATTTACTATTTACAACTTTACATGTCCCCTCAAAGTAGAACTTGGTAACTTGATAACAAAGCCAGATGTGTGGCATTGTGCCAGATATTACAGAGCTGACCAGCCTGAAACTCATCTGGGAATTCAGTGGGAGCTCAACTTTCCCACATAGGTCCTGGCACAGAGGAATTATCTTATTCCATTCTTCAATTTTTACAATAAGATCCATGAAGTTAGGCTTAACCAAAATGAGTTTTATGTCATTTGTCAGTATAAGTAGATGGTGGGGAAGGAAGAAGAGAGAAAATTCAGAGAAAAAATCAGTAAATTGTTGCTGATCCATGATGGTGATGGTGGCTGTATATGTCCCCTGCATCCTGCAGGTGCCAGTACAACTTGGAAGTTCTTCTCCCATTTCCTTCCGTAAGGAGTGGCATGTCAGCAGTTTGAGGTTTAAATTCTTAAACTGAATGGATTTTAGGCCAAGACAGAAAGATATGTAGGGCAGAGGAGACATTGCTATTTATGTGAATGCTTTCTAGATGGCTTGGTTGCCAGTAAGAGAGGCATTCGGCTCTCCTGAATCTCGGTATCGTCAGGGGCAGAAACTGAGGCCCAGAGAAACCAGTGACTACTCTTTTCTTTTGGAAATTATTAAATGAGGTTGAAATATATTTTTATCTGTAGTTCCTGCTGTTGGTGAGTACTGTTGAAGACTTACATTGTGGAGTTTAATGTTTGCCTAAGTATATATAGAATTCCTGTTCTAAAAGCCTTAAACAAAATTGTTTACTCTCCCTCATGTGCTAACATGCTAGAGACATTTCATTAAGTTAATTCTAAAATGGGAAGAGCAAACATGCTATAGGAGGAAGGGGCTTAACAACATGTAAGTGCTTCTGGATGGCAGACATCCAATTAAGTACTTTACTGCACTTGACTGCTCAGTAACCCTGTGAGATAGATAATATTCCCCTTCAAAGCTGGAAGAGGTTAAATAATTTGTCCAGGGTTATACAGCTGGTATATGAAAGAGTAACTCCGCATCCTCTGTTTCCTGATTTTGACTCACATCATACATATTATGATTTGGGACATTGTGACTTTCTAGGCACACTTAAAGTGAATTAAAATGAAAGTAATTATTCTCTGTTTTCTTTCAGGCTCCGCAGATATAGAGTCCTAGGGAGTAGCAGTTCCGACTCAGACCTTTTCTCCCGCCTGGCCCGAATTCTTCAAAATGGATCTCAGAAACCCCGGAGCACTACTCAGTGCAAGAGTCCAGGATCCCCTCACAACCCAAAGACACCACCCAAGAGTCCAGTTGTCCCTCGCAGGAGTCCCAGTGCCTCTCCTCGAAGCTCTTCCTTGCCTCGCACATCCAGTTCCTCACCATCTAGGGCTGGACGGCCCCATCATGACCAGAGGAGTTCATCCCCGCATCTGGGGAGAAGCAAGTCACCTCCCAGCCACTCAGGATCTTCCTCGTCCAGGAGGTCCTGCCAACAGGAGCACTGCAAACCCAGTAAGAATGGCCTGAAAGGATCCAGCAGCCTCCACCACCACTCGGCCAGCACTAAAGCCCCCCCAGGGAAGAGTAAGTCAGCCAGTAAACTCAGCAGATAGGAGCTGGGCTGCATCTCTGTGAAAGGTGTGAGATCTTCCTCCTAAATCTGGTACATGTGTGTCCCTGTACTGTCTATTTAAAAAAATCAGTGTTGATCTTGTCTTGCAAAAGAAAGTAACATGATAAAATATTTATAAGAAGATATATGATAAGAAATTACCTAAGATAGGCAGCAAGCAGATCAGGAATCAATGTCTTTGCATAGGAAGGGGCAAGCCAGCAAAATCCAAGGGGGTGAAACTGGCTAAATGAACTCTCATTTCTTATCTGCCTTCAAAACAAAAATGTTGAAGGTAGGGGGTGGATTGGAATTTTAAGGGGTTTAGCCTACTTTTTTTTAAGGCTCTACTAAAAGATTATATAGCAAAAGTGAAACTTCTTACTTTAATATTTGCTTTCCAAACTTCCCAACCTCGGAGAGTCAGAATTGCTCCGATATTAGAATATGTAAGAAGTGTGTTGCTGGGGAGCCAGTGCTCGTATACATTTGGCTTGTGTGTTTATCTGGTGTATTGAGAGTTCACACCTTTACTTTGCCTCATTCCTAGTACCCTCCCTGGATTTCACATTTTTTAAAGTTAGTGTTTGTCACCTGATCCAGTCTCTCTTATTTTGACAATACATTCTAACGTGCTTTTGGCAGCACGTGCTGAGAATTTCAAATCCAATTACTTTTCTAAATCCCCTAATATTTCTCTTTGGAGCAACAGTTACTTAACTCAGTATATTTTTATTGTGAAAAATAACTGATGAAACTTAGGTAAAGGAAGGAAAAGTCTAAATAAAACTACTTTGCAGGCTTCAGTGCTTTAGGGAGAGGGACAGAGTGTGGAGTAATACCCTTCAAGATAGAAGAACCCTCTTTCCCCTGTTTCCTCCTTGTGGAAGGAAAACTGACCAGAGTAGACCTTGCTTCCTTAAATCTTCTAGGTACCAACTATTTCTACTATCAACCTCCAAGACAATACCAGGGAAGTACATTGCTGTGGAATGTGACGTTATGCTTTTAGAGCTTTAGAAAGAAAAATAGGAAGAAATTAGGTATGTTGAGGCTTAAAATTCTCAAACTTTGTATTTTATACATTTAGCCAATAAGGAATGAGTATCTGAGAAAATAAATTTAGGCTCAATATTTATCTTTTAAGATTTTATTACCTGCTTCACCTGTGCTTTAGTTTGACTATTTGGGCTTCTTGACCTGATTTCCATGTAATCTTAATTTATAAAGCTGTAAGGAGGATCATATTTGTTCTGATCTCACTCTTCTGCTAAGAGGAATCAGTAAAAGTTAAATTATACTAGATTTTTTAAATGAGTTCTTTTATACTCACAGTTTTTGTGTTGTAAAGACCTTATTAAGGTCAGGTAAATTGGTCTGCTTGCTGTTGAAATTTGCCTTCTAGCAAACATCTGTGCTTTGTCTTTGACCTTGTGTTTGCTGCCAAACCTAATACGGTTGAATTGGAAAACAGAAAAAAAGAAAGATATTTCCTCACCAAGTGAACATATTCTAATGCTGCATCAAAGCTGCCCTGAAGCTGCACTGAACTTATCTTGCTCTCTTTATCTGTGTTGAGCTTTTTGAAAAAAAAAAACAAAAAACAAAAACTCAAAACACTATTGAGGCATATACGGTCTCCCATAAGAAATATAGCATAGTGTGGAATCTTAATTTCTCTCCGGTTTCAAGACTACAGAGGAATGCAATAGATAAGACATATTTGCTGTTTAACTAAAGCGACTGTAATATTGGAAGACCAATCCTTCTGTATTATATTGTATAATAGTTGCTATAACACTACTTGCATGTCTTCATGGTAAATTATATAAATATTTATAAATATATAGAGAAACATATGCTTATATAAACTCATTCTTTCTCATTCTCCATTTGTAATTTCAAGATCACAGATGGTAAAATTACTTTTTATTGTGTGCCTCGTGTACACTTGGGCCTTGTCTATCTTCATTTTCTGAAAATACGTTCTTGGCATGTGACACAACATTCTTTTTGCCTTCCTTGTGAATAATGCAAAGGTTGGCAGTCTTTAACAAGCCAAGATAGGTTATTTAATTTTCATTTTTGAAAGATTTTAATAGGGGAAAAAATTACTAGGACTCGCTTGTAATACTGGTTCAAAGATTTGTCATGTTAATTACATAATTCTGTCCTTATGGTTAGAGTGGATAAACTGGGATGATAATCATGGGTCTGACATAAATTGATTTAAAAAAAAAAATCTCTTACAAATTACCATTCTGCTTTCCTCTTTTCACCTCACTTGGGGAGGTGGGCGGTGGGAAGTAATCTACAATTAAGAAATTATCTTTTTCCTGTTTTATTAGCTAAATTGTGCTAAAAGTAGCCAGCTTTAAATCCTGAGCCCTCTAATCAGAAATGTGCTCATGGTAACTACTTGAAAAGCTGATGAGGCTGCAAACTGTAGTATGTGTGCTATTTTATTTCTTATTGGCATTTCTCTGCTAGAAGTCAAAACTGACAGTGATGGCAACATGGCAACTGAATTTTTCCTCTCTTTTTTGGTTCCTTCCATTTTTCTCCCAGCTTTTCCACTGTGTTGCCCCCCTTTTCTAAATGGCACTGACAAACTCAAGATCCAGAGAGAAACAGCCTTGTTGTGTAAGAATATTTTATTTTTCATGTAGAGAAAAGAGTTAACCAAAGATATTTCTGCTCTGATACTTTCAAAAGAAGACAGATTAATTATATCTCATGTATTAATAGATACACTTAAGAGGACTATCTTGTATAGAGATTTACTCTATGGTTTTTAAAAGCAGTTTGTTTTTTTAGATTTTAGATGTCTTGGGCTAAAAAGAGATGTTGGCAGCCCTGAGCAAAGCACTTTTGGCACAAGGATTTTTGTTTTTGTTTTATTTTAGAGTCTGATACAGAAAATGAGTTGGGTTTTGTTGTTGTTAGTTCTTTTTTATTTATTTTTAACTTTTTTAGTGATGGCATATTTCAGATTTCAGTGACAAACATAGATCATCCAACTGATTTTAAACCAGTTTGGTTATTCTACCTAAGGTGAGGGACATGGCCGTCAATTAAAGTCAAGCCAAACTATATTAAGAGTAGTATGGGGCAGAAGTTAAAATTATCTTTTGAAAACCAGGTGCCTCCTAGTTTCTCCTTTCACAACAAAATGGCTAGTTACCTAGTCACACTTGCCCTTACCCTCCCTTGTCTAGTCTTTGGAGTTACTTGGGTGGAGCGGAAGATGGAATTGGCAACAGTTCAGTCCCTTTAGGTAGCATTATTCCTAAATTATGCTGCCAAATCTCCAGGGTGTAGATTGTTTGAAATGTTAAAATTCCACATAGCAGTCTTTTGCACAGCTTAAAGGCATTTAACTTTAATGTGTAGTGAACAAAGAATGAAAATTGGGTCATATCAAATTTAACTTTAAAGCACAGATTATAAACATTTTCGAATGTTAAGTCTTAAGTAGGCACTCTTATTCTCAACTTGGTGTGCAAGCTAGCCTTGCTGACAGTGGCATAGTTACTGTTTTTCAAGTTGCATGTTGTGGAGTGAATGCTTTTTTGTTTTTGGGGGGTTTTCCTGAGTTAACAAGTTAATCAAGTCCTAAATTAGTGGCAAAATGGTAATTGAGACCCACTGTTGTCATTATCTACTCTATATTGATTGCTTTAAATACTTAACAAATCTCAGCTGCTCACTAATCCAGCGGACTAGGGTGCAGTATCTGTTTCGCTCTTAGCCACTATGGGAATTTGAAGTTCTTCTGTAATCATCAGAGATTCCTTCCAGGCCACAGATTTTCATGTGAATGTTTGTATGGTTATATTCAATTGACAAGGAAAAGTGTTGGTGCATGTTTTATAAACCCAGACACAGACAGTTAAAACGATAACTAGTTTTTCTATATCCAGTAGCTTTGAATTAAAATCATTATGCTTGTTCCCTGAAGAGCAGAGGATTCTTTGTTCTAGGAACTACATTCTTAATCTAACATTAGGAATTGGTGATAGGAGAAACAGGATCCAGAATTCAGAATTTAGTGTCTTAGGGCAAAAAATGCATCTTACTCTGGCTATTTGAAAATACATTTATTTGTAGATAAGTCTAGATTTAGTCTTGAAAATCAAATTTTTCACATTTTAAAACTTTTCATTCCTTGATATCTATCAAAACGTGGCATATGTTAGGGAACCATTTCTTCTGTCATGTTCATGTGTTTTGGAATTAAGTTATTTGCATTCATTGTTTTAAAATCTGCCCATTTCTGTTTATACGTATTTACCACAGATGTGTTGGGACTTTGCCTAAAGGGAGAGATATTTCAGCACCTGTATCACTGAGGAGATAGAACGGTTGGTGACAACTGTATAGTTTTGAGTTTGGTTCTGTAGACAGTTTATTTGCAGAATAGTTATTTATCTGTGTTCTAATATAAAAAGTATTATGGCATGGATTAAGGCATGTAACCACTATGGTAGTCTTCACATGTCAATATTTACCCAAGTTCAGAAATCACAGGTGCATATTTAGACCTTAACGTAGAGAAGGGAACCAGAGGCAGTTCCAGTCCTCAGACCATATGGAAAGATGTAGTACATTGAAAACCCCAGGTGGTGGTTAGGACATCCCACTTCCCTGTCCTCATCCAATAGAACTCTGGTATATACTTCAAGGATGTGGGAGTAGTGTGGAAACATATCATTGGATATTCTCAAGAGTTTGGCTGTCCCTCTGGAAATATGAGAAATTTAAGCCAGTTAGACTCAGGAGCCTGCAGAATCTGTTGCCAACATTGCTAGGGAGAACTGCAGGAGATAAATGGGGAATTCCTATAGTTCTTAGGTAACTCCAGGACATGGGACAAGGATCTCCCTATTCATTTTAAGGAGAATTGGATGCTGCACATCTCAAATCCCTGGCTGGACATGAAGTGATGATATTAAAGTCTTGACCCATCAAGTACATTTTCTAATTCAGTTGTGAATACCTGCTCCAACTTTTAAAACATAAGCTTGATGTTTACTCCCCTTAAGCAAGTTTGGAAAATTGCTTGATGTGATACACAATCTCAAGACACTGAATAGCCAAGCCGAAACCTTTACTCAGTAATGATTTGAATATTTCCTAAGATTTTGCTGGATCCTTGGTCTTAAGGAGACATGTAAAGGATGTGAAGCCTTTTTCTTCATTGCCCTGTGGAACTTTAACAAGATCTGCCTCTTTAATTGAAGTGACAGATACGGGCACAGTATGTATCACTGATGATACTGACATATCTCTCAGATACCCTGGGCCAGGGGTTCTGGGTTCCTTGACCTAGAGAATAGGATTCAGTGAGGCAGACCTTTGAGCCCACGTGACTATAGAATTTGCTGATGATATAATTTTACACACTAACGATAGGAAATTTTATCTGTCTTTTCAGTAGTTTAATATTGTCTCATATTGTGTACATAAGTGTTCACTCACCCTGTTAAAAACACTAGGTAGACCAAATTTTTATATAGACTACCATTGCCATATGTTGCTTTTTTTTCCCTCTTAAAATATACAGTTTAAATCCTTAAAAATTCATGCATGGCACTTCACCATACCTGGGGTCTGTCTGGGTGTTCTTCCCTCATCCACAAGGGATAAACAAACCTACCAGAGCTTGAATGTGATTTATTTTAGGGATCAAACCAGGGAAGGGGAAGCCCTTGGGATTTTTTTCTTTTTAAACTATTCACCAGTTAGGTAAGTTAGTTCACTAAGGTAAAAAGCATTCAGAGATACAAAGATAGGAAGCTAAAGAAAATGTAACACTGTGCCACTTGGGGCTCTGAAATTGGATTGGATGAACTGAGTAAAGAAAATAACAGATGACCCAGGCTTGAGCTCCCTCATTTCTCATGCACAGTTCGTGGTCCCCCCCCCCTTCTGACTCCTTTCCTAAAATAACCAAGTGCTGAATTTCACTGGGCCATTTACATACAAGTTCACAGCTTTTAGGAAAAAAGAGGGAGTTGGGAAACACCTAGTTTTGAATTAGATATAATTCTTGAAAGTTCTGAACTATTGGCAGCTCTTAAATCAGATGGAATCACAAACCAGAAGAATTCTCTCTTGTCGAGCAAGACCAGTAAGTTAGAGTAATTTAACAATTTCATAGTTTTCTCCCTTTCTTCTCCTCTTAATGAAATCAGAGTGATGAGAATTGCTCTTTGAAATACCTTCAAAGGTATTGTATCCATTTCCCTTCCAAGCAGCCCTCTTTATGCATTTTTGCTCAGGCAACCAAGGACATAGAGTATTGGCAGAAACATGGAGTGCTTTTGTATAGGCCATCTGTACATAAAAGTGTAATTATTTATTTAATTTTCCCATTTGTATCATATTAAAGCTTTGTACAGTGTTTTAAGTTCTGTTTTAAAATTATTTTGTATTTTATTTTTATAATCTAGTAATAAAATATTCATTCCGCATGCAAACTCTAGTTCTGTTTGTGTAGTGGTTTGGATTTCAAAGGTGGGAAATATTATTTTTCTGATAAAGTTATTGAATGCACCAGAGGTTACAAGATCAACAGGGAGTAGAAAGTGTTCTATAAATGCAGTACCGCATCCAGAAGTGACCTAGAAAAAGAAACACTGGACTGAATAGAAACTAGGCGTTCACAATCCCTGCAGATAAAAACCAGGGGTTCTTTTTCCTTCTCTGTAGGAAATGTCCCTGTAGCACTGGAGTGATTTGTGCTTCCCACCATTCTCTCCTTTCCACCTTCCTTTGAACCAGGGGAACTCTCAGGAGGCATTCACATGGGCACTGCTTCACCCTTCCTGATTTGGTCTGGCCTGGAATGTTAGTGCCATTTGTTTTTCTCTGCCTGGTTCCCTGTCTTGATTTCTCAGTGAGCAGCAACATCCAAAGAGGTGACTGATGTTTTTCGAAATAAGAGAAATTAAGAAATAACTCAAGCTCCCAGAAGCTAATTATGTATATGCCTGTTAACTTCTCAACTGCAAAGTAGCTCACATATTAACCTTGTGTAATGTATAAGGGATACAGACTAGGCTATTCTATGTGCAGGATGGGCGGAGGCACTTTAAGGGTTGTGGGCTGAGGATCCTAAAAAGCCCCCCTGCAAGAATTCTGTCTTAAAGTCTTAAATGATCAGTTGATGGTGAGTGGGGAAAACCATTGGTACCGCATGGGCAGGAGACTCAGCTTTTGAGAAAGGATAAAGTTAGCTTAACTTCATTTTGACCTTGCCTAACTTCTTTAGGGTGGTGACGACTGAACCTAGAAAGACTCTTGAAAGAAAAGAATGTGCTTATCGTAGAAAATATAGGCATCTTCTCTGGAGAATCGTTCACCTTTACCGTCCGGCCGCTCTCCCGGGCCCTTGGTTTCCCCCGCCGCGTCCCCGAGTCCCGGCAGGTCGCCTTCGGGCCAGAGCTGCCGGGGCCGGGCCTCACCAATAGTGGTGCGCTGCACTTGGGGAACCACCGTACCTCTTGTCGGGAACCGCGGACCCATCCGCGGCCTTGAGCCAAAGCCTGGGCGGAGCCTCAGCCTGCTGAAGCGCCGCTGCCGCCGGCCCAGGTCTCGGTCTCGGTCCCGCCCTGGTCCCGCCCCACCGCCCTGGTCCCGCCCTCTACACCCCGCGGCCCAACGGTCGCCCCGCCCCCCGGGCGCCTGTGGCGCGCCGGCGCCTGCGCCTGCGCAATCGCCTCCGAGCGCCTGGACCGGGATGGCGGCCGTTTTGGAGTCGTTGCTGCGAGAGGAGCTGTCGGTCGCAGCCGCTGTGCGGTGGATCGCGCGCAGCGCCCAGAGTTCGGAGGTAACAGCGCCGACACGCCCCCAGGCTGGCCCGAATCTCCTTCCCGCGGGAGATACCACCCCTCTCGTTCTCTTCCTCTAGGGTGCCTGGCTGTCAGCCCGGGCCGAGTGCGCTCCAGCTAGGGGCCGCTACCCCCGGCCGCCCACCCCTCAGCGCGCCCTGCGGCCCCGGCTGCTTGCGGCCCCGGGCTGGCAGCTGACCCTCTCGCCCTTCGCTGCTTCTCCCTCAGGATGACCCCGGGGAGGCGGCCGCGCTGATCTCACTTCGGCCGCTGCGGAAGGAATTCGTGCCATTCCTGCTGAACTTCCTGAGGGAACAGAGCAGCCGCGTCCTCCCGCAGGGCCCCCCAACCCCCGCCAAGGCCTCGGGCTCCTCGGCAGCCTTGCCAGGGAGACCCGGGGGCCCGCCGCGGGGCGGCCGCGGGGCGCGCAGCCAGCTCTTCCCTCCGACCGAGCCTTCGAGCCCCACCGCCGCTGAGGCCCCTTCGGCCCGCCGTGGGGGCAGGAGGCGGGGCCCGGGGCCGGCCCGTGAGCGAGGAGGCCGCGGCCCCGGGGCCCTGGAGGAGGGGGTCAGCGGGGAGAGCCTGCCCTGGGCCGGGGGCCGGAGGCCCAAGAGCTCTGGCAGCCCCGGCAGCCCCAGCCTCGCGCGCTCTGATCCGCCAAACCTCAGCAACCTGGAGGAATTCCCTCCCGTAGGCTCGGTTCCCCCCGACTCTGCAGGGTGAGAATCAGCCCTTAACCGGGAGATGGGTGGCACGAAGGCTCTACTAGGGGAGTTAATAAACTAAGGCTGGGTGCTCTGTAGTAAAGCATGGTAATGGCTAGAAGGTTGGGGATGAGATCACTATAGTGGTGAGGGGCATTTTGCAGGGGGTGCAGGCTGTTGTGGTGGAGGTGGTGGTGGAGGGGGAGATGATTGAAGAAAGGAATATCAGAAAAACCTGTGGCTACTCCTCAGCAGGACCAAGCCTTCACGCAGGATCAACCCAACTCCGGTGAGCGAAGAGCGGTCACTCTCCAAGCCCAAGACTTGCTTCACCTCACCCCCAATCAACTCTGTCCCCAGTTCCCAACCCTCAGTCCTGGACACTAGCCCTTGGGGCCATAGCCTTTCCCCAGGGTGCAGAAGTCTGCAAGAGGAGCGGGAGATGCTCAGGAAGGAGCGGTATGGCCTTGCTGCTCCCTGGGATGTCAGCTGCCTCTGTGGGGGATTGGCAGGGCTTTTCTCTGTGATTGATTTGTCCCCTGGGAACCCTGGGTCTGTTTCCTGGTCTGTGGATGTCTCTTTGAGGAACCTGAGTATAGCTGTGGAGGGGAAGGCGGGCTGACTATACACGACATTCCTTTCCCCATAGCTCTAAGCTGCTGCAGCAGTCACCTGCTCCCGCCTGTCCCACCCCAGAATCAGGATGTCCTCACCCCAGCCGAACAGGAAACCTCACAGCTGAACCCGCTGACCCTGCCAGAGTATCCTCCCGTGAGCGTCTGGAGCTGGTAGCCCTTGTCTACTCTTCATGCATTGCAGGTGAGTGAGAGCAAAAGGCCCTGCAATGGAGATACCTGTAGAACCACAGGTTAAAAGAATTGATAAAGCATGTAGGACTGAGCCTTGGTTCTGAATGATGTTCAATACCCTGGAGTTTCTTTTCTTATCTAGAAAACCTGGTACCAAACCTCTTCTTGGAGCTTTTCTTCGTCCTTCAGCTCCTTACCGCCCGGAGGATGGTGGCTGCCAAGGACAGTGACCTTGAACCAAATCCAGGAGCCGTAGGTTGGTGAACAAGCCTCTTTTTGAGAAATGTGGTCTGGAAATGAAATCATTCTTAGCCAACAACTTGGTACTGTCCTTCTAGATTCCCTGGAAAGCCCTCTGTTCCAGAGTGTCCATGATTGTGTCTTCTTTGCAGTGCAGGTTTTGGAGCATCAGTTTCAGTGAGTTTCCCCAGCAGAGGCATTTGAGCCTTATTCCCATTGTCCACTTGGTTCTCTTGTTACTTGGGGTGCATGCTTGTGCTTAACACAGGTGTAGTGTGACCCTGGACCTTTTCCTCCACGTAACCTTCAATTTTGTGTCAAGGCTATGAATTTAGCCCTTGAAAGAATCAAACTGCCCCCGGTGGTCTTGGTAGCTGACCTTTGGGTTTATCTAATGTTTCTGCCCTGCTCTCTTGTTCGCTGCTCCATTAGGTCTCTCTTATTTCCTTCCCCTTTGCCTCCATCTTTAATCCTTTGCCCATGACTTTTCTTCATGTACCTGCTCCATGCTCCAGGTAACACGCTGTGTGGTGTGCAGGTGCCAGCTTCCTATTTTCAGTCTGTCCCATTCTTGGTCATTTGTGCTCTTGTCCCTGTAGCGTTCTTTCCCACCTGGACAAAGGGACCTTGAAGCTGTTGGCTGAGAATGAACGGCTACTGTGCTTCTCACCAGTTCTGCAAGGCCACCTGCGAGCTGCCTATGAGGGCAGTGTTGCCAAGGTAGTGACCCCATCTTAGACATCTACTAGCCTGGACCTGACCCTTTCTGGTCTCATAACTCAGGCAGCCCAGCTCACATCACTGTAGTGTCATTTGCACTGGAATGGGGATGAAGTTTTCTGAGCATGAACTCTGCCAGCTTCAGTCCCTAATTGTCACTGCCATGTTTTAGGTCTCTCTGGCGATGCCACCTTCTGCACAAGCTGTCTCCTTTCAGCCAGAAACTGACAATCGTGCCAACTTCTCCAGTGATCGAGCCTTTCATACTTTTAAAAAACAGAGGTGATAAGAAAAGGGAACTTTGGGGGAAGGGGGTGAAGCAGGATTTTCTCTGGGATAGGCAGTCTGTGTCATTTTCATAGAAACTAGGAGTTTGACACTAACAGGTGGTAGTTTAGCACTACCAGGCCCTTCCTGGCAAACATCATAAGGGCCACTTAGCCTCATTCTGTTCATGCCCATGGACTTGAACCTCTTACCTTAGCAGCCTTCTCGCAGGTGTATGACTCTAGTCACTGGATTCTCAGACGAGAGTGCCATATCAACTTTAACTGCCCACAGAAGTATGTGAAGCATGTGGTGTACTGCTACCGGGTCTGTAGCATTATCACATAGAAAACCCTGGAGAGGATAAGGAACGGGGCTGTGGATAGTCCTGTCCTCAGTTCTTCTGAGCTAGGGAAGGCACTCCTGAGAATGAGTTAGGCCAGCTGTGCTTCAGTTGATCGGACATTCTTATGTGTCTGTCAGGGATGTGTTTTATGAGGTGCTTCGAGAGTGGGAAGATCGCCATGAAGAGCCTGGCTGGGATTTTGAGAAGGGCTTGGGCAGCAGGATCAGGTATGTGCTCATACACCGGTCACCTTGTCTTTCTTGCTTCCAGTAGTGAGCAGCTTAGTGGTGCTTGGGTAGCTGATTGAAGGAAGGCTTTGTCCTTCCAGGGCAAAGCTGTTTTCTTCTATCCTCCTTAATCTCTTCAGTTACTGCCATCTCTGCCTCTACTCAAAAGCGATTTGTCGGGCTTCCCTGGTGGCGCAGTGGTTGAGAGTCCGCCTGCTGATGCAGGGGACACGGGTTCGTGCCCCGGTCCGGGAAGATCCCACATGCCGTGGAGCGGCTGGGCCCGTGAGCCATGGCCGCTGAGCCTGCGCGTCCGGAGCCTGTGCTCTGCAACGGGAGAGGCCACAACAGTGAGAGGCCCGTGTACGGCAAAAAAAAAAAAAAAAAAAAAAAAAGCGATTTGTTTCTCCAGCTCCTTCCACTCAGAAATCACTCATACTTGCTCTGTGATTGCAAATGCTTGAAAAAGTGGAATGCTGTTATTTCAGTTTGCTTGAGTTTTGGCCCAAGTTTTAGACCCTTTCCGACCTCCATTTTCTTCATCATCTCATTTGACAATACGGATAACTTTGCATAGCTAGATAACTAGGATACAGAAAGAATATTCTCTTGTCCACGTTGGTCATGAAGCTCACTGGCATTCAGTGTAGACTGAAGATGAGAGGGGTGGTATTATTTCATGTTTGGTTAAGTGTATCTCTAGCTTTGAGGGGTCTTGGGGCTGAGGAGAGTGTCCCTTACCTTTTCCCATAGCCTTGTGCCAGCCAGCTCTGGCAGAGGTCTGGTCAAGCCCCTGGTAAAGGGCTGAAAGGCCCAAGGGTTGGCTTGTTCTCTCAGATCTTTCTCTCCCTCTTCCTCCTTCCATCACACTCCATCCCTGCCTCTTATTCCTCAGAGCCATGATGAGTCAACTCTCTGCAGCCTGCAGCCACAGCCATTTTGTTCGACTTTTCCAAAAACAACTTCTCCAGGTAATAGCCCTAGCGGGAGACTGATTAATCTACAGTGGACAGTATGTATTATAGGCAGCCAAGTAATGGCTGGCACTTTGGGATAGGGCAGGCAAGCAGGCAGGTCCTTGGCTGGAGATTGAACAAGAGTTCTGTTCTTTGGGTGGTGGTTGAAACTCAGGAAGCCAGCTCGAGGAGGCGGAGCGCTCTCTCCCATGCCCTGCGCCTCCTGCCTCCCCAGGCCTCCTCAGACACCCGGCTCTCCTGGCCTTCCTTCAGCACCTCGCTACTTTCTTGCCCTTGATTTGTGCTGTGGTAGAAAGAGCACAGGGTTAGGACTCAGGTCTGGTTTCAAATCCTAGCTCTTGTGACCCTAGGCAGATGTTGAATCTTACAGGTTCCGTTTCTTCACCTATAAAAATAAGAATATAATCCAGACCTCAAAAAACATATCTATGGCACATGATACAGGGTTCATCACTTCCTCCTCATTTTGTTCAGTCCTTCTTTCCAGAAAAACTCACTGGTTTTTTGATTTCTCTCTTCCTCCCCCTGCCCCAGATGTGTCAGAGTCCTGGTGGTGCTGGGGGCACTGTCTTGGGCGAGGCTCCAGATGTGTTAAATATGCTTGGAGCTGACAAGCTGGGGCGGTTGCGGCGCCTGCAGGAACGGCTTGTGGCCCCTCAGAGCAGTGGGGGTCCCTGCCCACCCCCCACCTTCCCAGGCTGTCAGGGCTTCTTCAGGGACTTCATCTTGAGTGCCAGCAGGTAAAGGTCTCCTGTCTTACAGAGAGTGGGGGCAGAGGCCAGAAGAGGTTTGTGTTCACAGAAGGGCAGCGTTTTCTCTCCTTTGTCTGGAATATAACAGGGTGGGACTGGGTGTTGCCTGGGCTCCTTCTAATTCACACTTCCTGCCTCCATTTCCCTTCTCATTCTTTCACCCATAACCTCATTGGCCTCCTCTGTCTACCCTGCTGAGCCTTTCTATCTGGAGTACCTCTTCTCTATTCTGGTCCTTCCAACACTTCTTCCAGTACCTTTATTTCCCCCTCCTCTTCATAGCTTCCAGTTTAATCAGCATCTCATGGATAGCCTGAGTTTGAAGATCCGGGAGCTCAACAGCCTTGCCCTGCCTCAGCCTGAGCCCAGTGATGAAGACGGGGAATCAGACGTGGACTGGCAGGTTAGAAAGCAGAGGGAGATGATGGGGTTCTGACCTAGGGGGGAAAGGGTATTTTCAAGAAGAAATCTGTAACAGATCTGTTTTTTTTTTTTTTTTTTAAGATTTTTTTTTGATGTGGACCATTTCTGAAGTCTATATTGAATTTGTTACAATATTGCTTGTGTTTTATGTTTTGGTTTTTTGGCTGTGAGACATGCGGGATCTTAGCTCCCTGACCAGGGATCGAACCTGCACCCCCTGCATTGAAAGGCGAAGTCTCAACCACTGGACCACCAGAGAAGTCCCACAGATTTGGTTTTGTTCTAGAAGCCTTATGCTTGGGACCTTTTCCTTCTTGATGCCCTGCAGGGTGAACGGAGGCAGTTTGCTGTGGTGCTGCTCAGCCTGAGGCTTCTGGCTAAATTCCTGGGCTTTGTGGCTTTCCTGCCATACCGGGGGCCCGAACCACCCCCGACCCGTGAGCTCCAGGACACCATTCTGGCCCTGAGGAGCCAGGTGATTGGGGGCTCTGGTAAGAAGGGAGCTGGGAGGAGCTTCAAGGCAATGGCGTTAGAAGGCTTCCCCCAGCCCCTGGGACTGACCCACCCACTGACTGACACTGGCCCTGCCAGGTGCCCCCGGTCCTGGATGTGCGGGCTCTGCTGCAGCAGGGGCTGCGGGCCCGGCGAGCAGTGCTCACGGTGCCCTGGCTGGTGGAGTTCCTTTCCCTGGCTGACCACATCGTCCCCATGCTGGACTATTACCGCAGCATATTCACTCTCCTGCTGCACCTGCATCGGTGAGTAGAGAGAGAGCAGGCTTGAGAAAAGGGTGTGGGGAGAACATTGCTGAGGCTGCCATTTATGAAGAGGGTCAAGCAGCCTGTGCTTCCTGTGTGGTACCGTAGCCGTAACTGACCCTCAGGGAAGAGGCCAGGCCTTGATCCACAAGGAAAGACAGTGGGCAGTTATTGAATATTTGCACTTTGATTGGCCGTTTTCTATTCCTACTGTGGCCCAGCTCAGAAGGGAGTACAGATCTGGGTGGGGTGATGAGACCTGGTTTCTTGTACAACAGCAGTCCCTTTTAGGTCTGTTTTTGAGAAGTACCTTGCCAGTGATAGCTTTCTGTTACTGTATTCCATTTCTCTCTTTGCACAGACTCCATTCACACCCTCATTTACATTTTAGGAGCTTGGTCTTGTCAAAGGAGAGTGAAGGGGAGATGTGTTTCCTGAACAAGCTGCTGCTGCTGGCTGTCCTGGGCTGGCTTTTCCAGGTTGGTGGAGTGAGGGTCCAGGTTGGAGAAGGGGGTGACTACTGTGGCTGAAGACAGGGAAAGGGAGGATGTATGAGTCTGAACAAGGGTGTGGGGCCAGAAGGTGAAGGTTCGGAGGAGGGGTAGGGATTGCCATAGTTTCAGAGGAAGGTGGCTTTGAACCTGGTGTCTAAACCCTGGAACCATGAGGTAGGAGGTGTGACGAATCTCTGAAGTGCTGACTTGCACTGCCCTAATCTCTTGCCAGATTCCTACAGTCCCTGAAGACCTGTTCTTTCTGGAAGAGGGTCAGTTGGATGCCTTTGAGGTGGACACAGTAGCTTCAGAGCATGGCTTGGTGAGTGTTGGGGTCAAGCCAGAGCCATGGGAAGCACAAGAGTAAAGGAGGCAGGCTGCCCGGTAGGGCCCAGCAGGAGACAAGCCAGAATAGACTGAAGCCTTTTATATAAGACTTTTATGTTTCTGGCACACTGGGGAGGAAGGGAAGCCTGCCTTCCCAACACTGGCCTGTTCTCTCCCCCAGGACAGCATGCCTGTGGTGGACCAGCACCTGCTCTACACTTGCTGCCCCTATATTGGTGAGGATACTGGTCTCCCCTCAGAGGGTCTTTGGTCCTTGGCCTGTCCCTTCATGAGTACCCAAAAGGCACCCTGTGGGCGCAGCGCCCCAGTACATTGTTCTGTTCTTAGGCGCTCCCTGGTGCCTCAGTCTTTCTATTCCCTAAATGCTTAAAAGTCAAGATGCTGGGGAGGGTGGGACGGTTCTGGAACTTAAACACTTGGGCTTCTCTGATGCAGGAGAGCTCCGCAAACTGCTCGCCTCCTGGGTATCAGGAAGCAGTGGACGGAGTGGGGGCTTCGTCAGGAAAATCACCCCCACCACCACCACCACCGGCCTGGGAGCCCAGCCTCCCCGGACCACCCAAGGGCTGCAGGTAGGGGGCAGGGCGGAGGCGGGGGGCCCGCGCAGTGGAGAAGGGAAAGCGGACCCTTCACTGCCCTGCCCCCTCCTCCCAACAGGCACAGCTGGCTCAAGCCTTTTTCCACAACCAGCCACCCTCCCTGCGCAGGACCGTGGAGTTCGTGGCAGAGAGAATCGGCTCGAACTGTGTCAAGCATATCAAGTGAGGATGAGTTGGGATTGGGAATGGAGGTGTTGAGGGTCCCCAGTCTCATTTCCTTACAATTTTCCCCTTTATAACACCTTGTTGCCAAACTGAGGAAAGTCAGCTGAGGGGCGGCGGGGGAGCGGGTGATAGAGGACAAGGGCCAGGTGGGACGGGGGAGGCTAAAATTGCTGACGTTCTTTCAAGTTAGTTCTGACCAGGTTTCCTTGAAGTTGCAGCCCCTTTCTGATTCACCCTTTCCAACTACCTCAAAACCTTGCTGTTCCTACTGCAGGGCCACGCTGGTGGCAGATCTGGTGCGCCAGGCAGAGTCGCTTCTTCAAGAGCAGCTGGTGACGCAGGGACAGGAAGGGGGAGATCCAGCCCAACTGTTGGAGATCTTGTGTTCCCGGCTGTGCCCTCACGGGGCCCAGGCATTGACCCAGGGGCGGGAGTAAGACGCCAGTCTGTTTGAATCCTCTCATCTCCACTCTCCTCTTAGTTTTACTTTCCTGTCCCTTTTTCCTCCTCTTTTATACTCATCCTTTATTGGTCCTCTCCCCACCCTGCTTTTTTTGTGTTTTTGCCTGCTCTGTAGGCTCTTATCTTGGTTTTTAGAGGTTTTAGGGCCCAGAGTCCAGAGCTGAATTGGAAGGGCATCTGGGGTGGGGCCGGAGGGCTGAGGGTGCCTTCCCCTGAGGCAGAGCCCTTCCAGCTCGGGCGACTGCTGCACTCGGGGCGTTTCCTTCTGTGGGCCAGGCTGACGCATCTAGACATCACTGACCTCTGTCTCCTTTCAGGTTCTGCCAAAAGAAGAGCCCTGGTGCCGTGAGGGCATTGCTCCCTGAGGAGACCCCGGCAGCTGTACGTAGGAAGGAGTCCTGGGGTTAGCGGGCTGGGCGGTTGGTGGTGGGAGAGGAGTGCTGCGGGGTTGTATGTGTGAGGCTTCTGGTGGCAGGTGGGTCACTCCTGGACTTGGGCATTCGTCATTGTCCTAACTTGCCCCTGACTCAGAACTTCTGTGTCACAGGTTCTGAGCAGTGCAGAGAACATTGCTGTGGGGCTTGCAACAGAGAAAGCCTGTGCTTGGTTGTCAGCCAATGTCACAGGTAAGGTCCAGGGAGGGGGAGCGGCTGACCAAGTTTTTCAGAAGTGGACTGGCAGGAAGTTGGAGGCCATGTGGGGGAGATAGGACTCAGAGCCAGCTGGTAACAGGGAAGGGCATGGGTTGGCATGGTGAGCCTGTGCAGGGCTGCTTTGATGACCCCTTTTCTGTCCTCCCTCTGATTTGCAGCGCTGATCAGAAGGGAGGTGAAAGCGGCTGTGAGTCGCATGCTTCGAGCCCAGGGTCCTGAGCCAGCTGCCCGGGGGGAGCGGAGGGGCTGCTCCCGTGCCTGTGAGCACCATGCTCCCCTCCCCTCCCACCTCATCTCCGAGATAAAAGTACACAGCTCCCTACTCCCTTCGGCTCCCCTCCTCCCTCTCCCTGCTCTTTTCCTAGTCTCCCTCCTCTCTCCCTCAACTCTAATATTTGTGTGGCAGCTTTCTGTGTTGTCCAGCTAGTTCCCATTTTGTTACTGAGTGGGATTAGGTAGGGCAGAACTGAATTGAACGGTTTTCGTAACTGCTGTTCTCTGACTTCTGTACTTGAATCACCCAAAAAGGTGAAAGGGAAAGGGGTAGATGTGAAAATTGTTGACTGAGTACACGTTACACAGATGATGATGGGAGTGGGGTAGGGAATGGCTGTCCAGTGCAGTAGGAAGTCTCTAAGGAACAGTCATCGCAGTATTGGGATATGGTTTCAGAAGTGTTCTCCTATGTGGGAGGTGATGCTTGTTTAGTTACAGGCAATAAGAATAATCTATCAATGCTCTTAATTTGAGAAAAAAAATTTTTTGGTACTGTCTAGAGCAGGACTCAGCTGACAACCTGTGGGCCAAATCCAGCCTGCTGCTTGTTTTCGTAAATAAAGTTTTATTGGAACACAGCCATGCTTGTTCATTTACGAATTGTTGGGCTGCTTTTGTCCTCCAGCAGCAGAATTGAGTGATTGGGGCAGAGTCCTAAACTAGTGACCCAGATCTGGGGTAGTAGTGTGAGAATAAAGATTTGGAATAGAGACTAAAAAGGAATGACTAAAGGGCTTCCCTGGTGGCACAGTGGTTGAGAGTCCGCCTGCCGATGCAGGGAACACGGGTTTGTGCCCCAGTCTGGGAAGATCCCACATGCCGCGGAGCGGCTGGGCCCGTGAGCCATGGCCGCTGAGCCTGCACGTCCGGAGCCTGTGCTTCGCGGCGGGAGAGGCCACAACAGTGAGAGGCCCGCGTACTGAAAAAAAAAAAAGACTAAAATTAGAAGAGTAAGAGGGAGAAGAAAACTCTCAGCAGCCATTAGCTACTGGTTTTCAACATGCAGAGGATTTCTGTACTGAAACCTCGACTCTCCTGAGAAGATGAACAGAGAATCATGAGGGACAGAAAATAGTACGACATGTACACGACAGGACAGTTCCCCTGAATGCTTTCAGAATAAGATGCTGTCTGGGAATTGGCTAGGTATGACTGTCCCAAGATGAGTGCCATCTCTTGAGCTCTCTGGCAGCGCGTTGTCCCTTGGCTTACCTGCTCCATCTGTTCCTTTGTTGTCCACTTGGTTGCTTCTCCCAGCTGTGCTGTCCTGCCCAAGCCCCAAGTCTAAGGGCACCTTTGCCCATTACTTCACCCCAGGGCCCTGTCTTCCTTTTCCTTCTGCCTCTTTCCACTGGCTGATCCCCACCCCAAGCCACATTCTCTGTGGCCTCCTTGGCCCTGGCCTGGCACGAAGCCTTACTCTGCTTCCACCCCTCTCTGCAGGATGTGCTCTCTTTGGCCGTGGGGCCCCGGGACTCTGAGGAGGGAGTTTCCCCAGAGCATCTGGAGCAGCTTCTAGGCCAGCTGGGCCAGATGCTGCGGTGTCGCCAGGTGAGACACGACGAGATGCTCTTCTTATGTATCCTTGTCCAGCGCGTAATAATCAGAGCTGCATTGGCTTGGGGCTGCTGCTCTAAGGATGGTGCTAATGTCCAAGGTCTCCCCGTTTTTCCCCCAGTTCCTGTGCCCACCTGCTGAGCAGCATCTGGCAAAGTGCTCTGTGGAGTTAGCATCCCTCGTTGGTATGGCTCCTTTTTATCACATCACTCTCTTGCCGGATCCCCCAGTTCTCAGGGTGGGGTACAAGCAAGATTAGAAAACAGCTTTTTTCTACTCTGTGTCCTCCCAGGGCCACGTGACCCTGCCTCCATTTCTTAGAGCTTGGCATTCCTCTCTCCCCATAGTTGCAGATCAAATTCCTGTCCTAGGGCCCCCGGCACAGCAGCAGCTGGAGAGAGGGCAGGCTCGAAGGCTCCTGCTCATGCTGGTTTCCCTGTGGAAGGAGGACTTTCAAGTGCCGGTTCCGCTGCAGCTGCTGCTGAGGCCAAGAAACGTGGGGCTTCTGGCAGCCACTCGGCCGAGGGAGGTGAGCCAGAGAGGTGGGGGGAGGGGGGCAAATGGGCTTCTGAGAAGCCTCTGCAGTCGTGTTACTCCTACCATCCCCACCCCAAATGTTATTAGCTGGTTTAGTCCCCCTTTGCTGAGGCTGTGCTTATCTTTTCTTCCGTGCTCAGACTCCCTTAGTCTCGGCTCGTCTCCCCCTCCTCCCTCAGCAGCTCTGCCCTTTGTATCAAGGTCACTGTGCAGTCCTCCTAGCCACCCTGACCTCTTCCTCTGTGTGTGTTGCAGTGGGACCTGCTGCTGTTCTTGCTCCGGGAGCTGGTAGAGAAAGGTCTGATGGGACGGATGGAGATAGAGGCCTGCCTAGGCAGCCTCCATGAGGCCCAGTGGCCAAGGGTAAGGAGTCCTCGTCTCCTTTTACCTGGAGAGAGAACAGGTGTCATATGTCCCTTTTATCCTGAAAGGGGGCAAGTGATGGGGCCTGGCATTCTTAGGATCTTCCCAAAGCTCAGTGGATTTTGTCAGATTTCTTGAGGACCACCCTGAAATGAAGTGGCTGCTCTGGGGGGGGGGGGGTCCTCTTTCACATTTAAGTATCTATTGTATGAAGGACTGTGTCCACGGAGGAAGGGAAGATGGAAGAGGCAGATAGTTTGTTTATGGCATAGTGAGTGTGCGGTTTGTGGGTTTGTTTGTTTTTTTTGGCCATGCCACATGGCTGGTAGGATCTTAGTTCCACAACCAGGGATGGAACCTGGGCCCCAGCAGTGAAAGCGCTGAGTCCTAACCACTGGACCACCAGGGAATTCCCAAGTGTGGGTTTTTAAAATCAGAATAACCTGGATTTTAATCTCAGCTAGTCCTTGATGTTATTGTGATTTGGGACAAAGTAATTTTAGTTTCTTCATTCATAAAATGGGAATAATTTAGACCTCCTGGGGTTCTTCAAGATGAAATAATGTGCATATTAAGTACTCATTAGTGCTTTTGAGCCTCCCATTAGAGTTCACTCTCCCTGCTGGAACTTGAGCATCCTAGAGTACTAATGGGACAAGGTTTCCACGTCCATTTCCAGGTAGAAGGCAGTTGGGAAAAAATAAAACAGGTTGTCTGGTTAGCTAGGGCTTGATATTTGGGATTGATTTTTAGTAAAAAGGGTGAATTGAACAATCTAGAACTGTGTGTCTGCCTTTTCTGTCATCTTTCTGCTTATTCCAGGATTTTTCTGAAGAATTAGCAACACTGTTCAACCTGTTTCTAGCTGAACCCCATGTGCCACAACCTCAGCTAAGAGCTTGTGAGCTGGTGCAGCCAAACCGGGGGACTGTGCTGGCCCAGAGCTAGGGCTGGGAAGCGGCCCTACCTTGGGCATCTCGCCAGAACGCTGGAACCCAGCCTGACTGTGCCTCAGGAGGAGGCCCCAGAGCCACCCCAAGTGCCCACCCTGACCCTTGCTGGTGTGGAAGTAGCTCAGTCTGTCATCAGGCTTCCTGCTCACATGCAAAGGAAGAGAGTGGCAGCCTGGCATCCCCGTGACTGTGGGCTCACCATCCCAAGTCCTAAAGGAAGCAGGAGGGGGTCACCCGATTCAGGATTATGGTGGAAGAACCTAGAGACTCCAGTCCTGGAGAAGAAGAGTTGGCATTTATTATGAAATGATGTGTGGGGGCTTGTCGGCACAAGATTCAAGCCCCACTTGCTGCTGTCCCAGCATCTCTTAGAGCTTTGTGGTTTGGGAAATCATGACTGACAGAGGGAAGTGACTTCTGCTTAACTTGTGAGTAAAGTTAAACATGAATCTTGGGAGTCTACATTTTCTTACCACCAGGAGCTGGACTGCCATCTCCTTAAAAACGTACAACAAATGTGGGGCTCGCCCAACAGAAACCTGCCTTTTACCTTGCACCCCACCTGCCTTCAGTCCCGTGCAGGTAGTAACTTGACTCTAGCTCCATCCAGGGGCCAAGCACGGGCAGAACATTAGAGGTTTTTAAAATAAACTGTTTTCTTTACCAAGGGCTTCATGTCTAGTTATTTTCACCTTACTCGTCCCTGTAGAAGGCTGCAAAGTCTCAGGTGGGCTTGGAGGTGGGCATTGACAGGGTAGAGCTGTCCCATTGGTTGGCCACTTAGCAATGCCTAAATATTCCATCATGTGAGACCCTGCAGGCCAGAGAGCCTGGGGCCCTTGTTAAGCCACTGCCAACAGTATTGACTTCGTTCAGCTCCTTTAAAGGTTTATGATGAGTGAAGTTTCTACTCACCAGGTACTGCCCACTTGTGATGCTTGCTTCTTGGGGGGCTGGGGGTGTTTGATTTGGCTCAGAACAAAAGCATTCTACGTGTCTATAAATGCACCAATTTTGACTAAGCAAGCACTACCTTGATAAGGCACTCTTCTAAAATTCATGGGTTTTCTACTTTGGCAGTGTGCGCAGAGATTCAGTCTCTGTCAGGGGAAGGCGAGGGTACTCAGTGAACCCTCTTGAAGTGGCTTGCAAAATCTGTCTGTGCATATGTGTGTATTTCTTAGGAGAAAAGTTCCCAGCTGTCAAAGAGGTCTCCAATTCACGGAAGGGTAAGATGCTCTGGGTCTAAAGAGGTCTCCTGTATGACTTTAGTAAAGCCAGTTGGGAGCCCTTACAGTAGGTCCCATCAGCACAGAAAGTTAAAAATGGGGGTGTGTCTCACCACTTTGTAATCATGCTTCTGCGCAGTCAGGCAGTGATCATCCCTTCCCCTCAGCTCATCCTAATCAATAAGTTTTTGCATCTGAACCTTTTTTTCTTCGTCTCTTCATTTGTCCTTTAAATCCAATTTATACTATAGCAAATTCTGGAAGTTCTGAATGCTTGGGAACCAAAACAGTTTTAAGAAATACTTTATCTTTCTGCACCCATCAGGTGTGGCTGAACGAAAGCACTGCCCCAGGAAGCTGAGCCCCGAGGTAAGCAGACACCCAGCTACTTCAGACACCCAGCTCCATGTGAGGTGGGACAGGCAGGCAAGCATGGAGGAAAGCCTGAAGCCCCAAGGATGCTGAGTTTAAAGCCCACTTAGTTAAACCGCACAGGCCCAATTCAGGAAACAACGCTGGCCTGTGTGAACCTTAAGGGTTTACTTTAGGCAGGCAGTAAGATAAGAAAGGAATTACAGAGACAAGCAGCTAACGAACTAGTGAACTCATTAGTATTTACGTTGTTTTCCATAGACCTGCTCTCTACCAGTATCAGTGGTTTTCAAAGTGTGGTCCCCAGACCAGCAGCCTCATCATCACCTGCAACTTCCTAGAAATACAAATATGTGGGCCCCTCTCCACTCTTCTAAATCAGAAACTCTAGGGTGGGGGCCAGCCTGGGGTGTAACAAGTCCTTCAGGTGATTCAGAAGCACAATAAAGTGAGAACCACCTGTCGTAACCAAAACCTGACTTCTTGATCATTTGGAGTCAGGTCCCTGGATTATCCTTACCACCTCTGCATTTTACTGTAAAGATCAGCCTCAGTTAATGTTCTTTAGATTTGCTGACTCACATGCCTGGCTTGTGGCTTCTCTAGCTTAGGGGATACAGTCACCTCCAGGCTAACCACCGTTCGGATTCCCATTGCTGGCTCTACCTCAGAAGCCCTAGAGGTGCATACCTGTTAAAGAGCTTCCTTCCAGGGGTCTATGGTCACCGTTGAGTGTGGCAGTGGAATCTGTTCTGGAATCCTCCCTCATGTTCATGTCTGGGCTACAGCTGGCCGTAGCTGGGCAACTTACCTGGTTGCTCTTTATGTGCAAAGCAGTGCTGAGCTCATGGGAAACACTCAATACACATGTGTAAACTATATAGCCTGAAACTGGGCCATGAGTAGTTACTGCCATCACAATCACCAGGCTGAATTCTGAGCCCAAACGACACACTTAGACTGTCCCAGGATAATCTTCACTGAATAAAAGTACACATTGGACTTTTAATTTGCAAGTGTTCTGCACTTTTCAATCAGTGGTCTTAGAGAGTCATGTGAAGAGAGATGAGAGTACATAAATAGGGTGTTAAATATATCAAGTGTAACCAAAAAAATTAACCAGAAAAATAAGTTTAAAAGCAATCAAAAAAAACCTTCAATAATATATAAATAACTTAATCTGAGGTAAGAGAAAAACAAAATCCTGCAGATACTTTTAGAAAAATAAACCTCTTCTGTACTATACAGAAATTTACCTTTTACCACATCTTCTCAATCCCCATATGGTCGCCCTCTTCCACCAAAGACTCTGGGCACCAGAACTGAAGCTGAGAATCTCTCCGACCCCTACACTTCAGGTAACCATACAGAATATTCAAAGCTCGAGTTCAGCCAGGCTAAGTTACAAGAAAACTGAACCCATTCTCCATCCCATCCTAGAATAGAAGGGGCTACAGCAGTGCGTGGAGTGCTCAAGGCTGGGACCAAATCTCTGAGTGAGGTAAGGAATGGAATTGTGCTTCCTCCTAACAAATCACTTACCTCCTTCCAGGAGGTCCGTTATCTTCCCTCTTGTCTTCAAAAGACAGTTTTTCATCTCTGAAATGAGAGATGCCCACGCACCACCCCAAGCCCTCCTCAAAGAGCTAGGCCCCCACCCTAACCCCAAATCTATCCAGCCAGTTTCTACAGTGGTCTTCCCATTCTTCTGAGCTCTGGAGTGGTGGCTCCATGACAGAGCATTACTCTATACTCCTTACTGGGGCCAAGACCCAAACAATTGTCTTCTCCTGTGAGGGAAAGGAAGAGGGGCAGCAAAGCAAAAATTAATAATAAAGCATTTTGTAAAAATTCAGGGAGGAGAAACAATTCTAAATCAGTGTTCTGGTTTGTGCAGCTGTTTTTTTAAACCGTTTTCTGTTTCCTAACACCCCATCCCACAGTGGAGCTGACTGCTGGAGCACATTCTGAGCAGAGTCTTGGCCAATGGCTCCTGCTTCCCTACCAGCCCCAGGGCTGCGCCGAACTAAGTAAGCACCATGTCAGAGCACTGCAGGCTCCCAGCTCTGCTGGCTGTGTCCAGTCCTGATCCTTGAGTGGCCTGTATGCCATAGGGTCCCAGAGACGGGCAAAAAAGGTGAGAAATCCAAAAAGGTGAGTTGAGCTTCATTCACTCTGGACAGCCGGGAGCTCAGGCCCCCTCGCTCCGCAGAGGTGCCAGCTGTGACCAAGTACTGACTAGGTTTCGCTGGCAACTCAGGGATGAGTGCTGTCTGCCCAGTTGGCCACAGCAGGTAGCCTCGGCTCTTCTTAACATCAGGATACAGAGAGTAACAAGAGCTGCCCCAGCATCTCTGGGGTGTCCTGGAGCACTGTCTTGACCGTGAGATGCTAACTACCAAGGAAGGAAGCCAGTCTGGCTATAACCAGCGGCTGCTGTTTGATGAAGGAGCTTAGGAGCTGAGGGGGGAATCCTGGAGCACCAAGTTCTACCTGAAATAAACCAGAGAGGGAAGAGTTAAAGGTGCAGACAGACCCAGGAGAGTGCACCGGGGCACACTTCAGCCATAAGCAGCCACCCCAGGCTGCTGTGATTGGAGAGGCTCTGAACTGAACTGTCTAAAGCCCTGTGCTCTGCTGTTCAGATCTAGGCAAAAGCTTCACTTCCCAATGACAAAAGGTCAAGTCAGGGAACTGAGGGTGCTGCTCTGCCTCACAATGACTCATCTATCTCCTGAGGACCCTGGGAACAGCCAGAGGATGTAGGCCGCCAGGCTCTGGTAAGAGCAGCTTCAGAAGAAGGTTGATCAACTCTGCCTCATTCCTTCCTGATTCCCACTGATTCGTGACCCAAGAAACCCTTGAGTCTCCAGCTCTCAGGCCACAGATCCTGGGTACTGAAGGATGTTGAACAGCTATACAGAAAGCTCCCATGGGGCTGGGGTCAAATCAAGGCATGCTGTGAGGCCAGCTGCACAAGGTGGATCACCTGGGCCAAGTAGATGACTCTGGTGATCTCCTTCCCTTCCACAGTGAGGGGCTGCAGGATCCAGGCACTGGGCAGGATCTCCCCTCGGACCATCTCCCTGCTGGGTCTCGGCATGGACGCGTCATACACAGACTGAGCTGCCATGATAGACAGTTGCCCCTGGAAACAGAGCAATGTGAGTTCAGCCTACGTGATATGGGAGGGACAGGGACAAACAGGGACAGGCTCCAGTGCAGTCAGTACCGTGGAAGGCAACACTGGGCCAGCCTTCACCCCCACCCTGGCCCAACTTGCCCTCCTTCCCCCAGAGGACCTGATGCCCACAAAGATTGCTTCTCACAACACGCCAGTCCAAGTTCCTCCCACAACATCTTTACCACCAGCAAGGCAGGCACCTCTTTGGCTTCCACGCAGACACAACAGAAATCCCGTGGCTGTTTCAGTGCACACAGGGTGGTATTGCACACCAAATACACTGGAGGGGCAGGGATGCAGGAAGTCAGAAGGTACATGGACAGACCGGGTTCTACCCTGTGACACCCCATCATTCCACAGCCTGACACCCCACTGGACCTAGCTGAGTACCCAGCCTCCTGAGAACACTGCCTCTGACTCTGCTGCCTCTGTCCCCTGGGCTCACCCAGGCTGATGCTGTTGGTCACCCGCTGATGCAGCCTCGCTGTCTGGATGGGCTTGTGGTACAGCGGCCACAAGGTGGGGTCACTCACAGCTGCCCACACGTGAGACAGTGGCTGGGACACCACGCCAGCCCCCAGGAAGCCATGCCGAGTAGAAGAAAACACCTTGTAGTACAGATGCACGTCCTGCTCCTCGCCCTGATGGCTGGGGGAGACACCAAGGGTGGGGAAGAGGAGGAGGGGATGAAAGCTGGGTTCTAGAGTCACCGGAAGAGCTCACTGTGAGGGACTCAAGGAAGCCGGGGTGGAGAAGGGAAAGGAGAGAAGGCGAGCAGGGCCACAGGGAGAAGACACTGTGCAAGGGAACTTACTTCCAGCCAGCTGCTGCCTGGCAGCTGAAGAGGTGGTTCAGATTATCTGAGCAAGCAGCCATTACCTGGGGACACAGTGACCCCACCCAGATTAGTGGGCACAGTTCGTACAAAGCAGACTCTCGGATTAGTCCCTCAGGCCAGCATTTACTGAATTCCCCCCTTTTGTAAAGATAGAGAGCTACTGAAGAAGCCCTCATCTGCCCTGTTCCTTCCCTCTTCTTTCTTCCTCCCCACCCAGCAGAGTCGGCTACAGGAAACCTCACATCAGCCATAGAGATGTCCACGATGTGCTTGGCTAAATCCTTGTAGGAGGAGGAGAAGGAGGTCCCCAGGCTGGACAGGCTGGACGGAGAACAGCAGCAACTGCCCAAGGAGGCTCTGCGGCCTACAATGAACAGGTGGAGACTCTTGAGACGGCATGAGCATCAGGGCCTCAGGGCAGCAACGGCCTCCTTCAATAATAATGTCCCTCCTCCTGAGGGACAGTGGCTCCCTAGGATCTAGCAGACCTCAGCCCCAAAGTCCCCACGCCAGGTAGGTAGCTCTGCCCCACCACTCACTGCAGGCTGAGGTTTTCCAGGCAGAGCCGGCCAGGTTCAGCTGACTGTTCCTCACTGCAGAGCGGCCCCACACCTCCCCTATCCAGGAGTCTCTGGAATCAGGCAAGTTTGTGTCCCCCTGCAGAAGAGAAGATGCTCAGGACCAGAGCAGAGGCAGGGAGAGAGCAGAGCACCAGAAAGCCAGTGCAGAATTATCTCCTCTGCCTCTGAACAGCACCAAACAGCTTTCAACATAAAGGCTCAAGTGAAAAGGTGTTCCCTGCTGGATGCCCTTGAGAAGTCAACCACAATAGAAACCAGTCCCCCTGGAGAGTTTCCTTGCCCTTCAAGCCACACGCTCAAGGTTGCTTGTAGGAGAGTTCCAACAGGAATCAGAATGAACTGGGACCTGAGACGATGGGGTACCAGGGGTCAGTGAGTGAGGGGGCCCTCTGCGCCACTGCAGCAACAGGAATGAGGCCATGGCTGGAGCTCTGTTTAATGTGGGCAGCAAACAAAGCCCAACTGGGAGGTGGGAGGTGGGATGGGGAAGAAAAGTGACGGGCTGTGAGAAAAGCTTGACCCTTGGCCCCAGCCCCAGGTACAGCAGCTGAGCCAAAGGTCCTAATTTGGAACCAAATGGGGATGATCCTCTCGATTTGCAATACAGCCACCACACCTTTACTACAAGCAGCTTCTCAATGACATGACCCTTGACCTCTGCTGGATCTAACAGGCATCCACTATCCTACCTCTATCATCGGTTCCTAACCTAGTGTTACTTTTAAAAAAAAGTGAACAAAGATATTCTGTCTCCATCCTTACGTCCTTTCTTCCTGCTGCAGCATCCAAGTGGTCTCTCCTACTTCAGGCAGATTTTTGTGCCACCTTCTCAAGAACCTTTCACTACTGATCTCTTTCTTCACTTATTGCCTCCACCTCTCCTTCTTCACTAGATTCTTCATATCAGCATTTAAGCATGCAAAAATTTCTCCCACCTTTAAAAACTTTCCTCTACAGGCATCTTTGCTCTTTTGTCCTTTACAGATAAACTTGAAATGATTGTCACCGTTTGCCATCTCCCACCTCTTATACCCTCTGAATGCACTCAAATCTAGCCTTTGCTAGATCCATGTGCCTGGATGTGGTGAACAGGTCCCAGTCCTCATCTTACTGAGCATCTCCCTTTCACTTGCTTCCTGAATCCCTGGGATCTTGGCTTTCTGTCTCTCTGGGTGTTCCTTCCCAGTTTCTTTTGTTGGCTCATCTTCCCCAAACGTAAGTTGATTTATTGGGATTCTTTCAAGACTCGGGCCTAGGCCCTCTTCTCGCTCTATAATATACTCCTGTGTGATCCCATCTGTTCCCAGTGCTATACTGATGACTTCCAAAAGTAAATATGTGTGGATTAATCAATAAATATTGCGAGACAACAGGGTCACCGTCTGAAGAAAAGGTTACATCAGACCCATTTCACACATCTTGCCAAAACAAATTATGCTTTGTGGCTCAAAAATATACAGGGTCGGGGAGAATTTAATAATACTATGAGAAAATTTTTTTAAAAATTTAATGATCTCATAGTGCAGAAATGCCTTCCTAAACAGGGCACAAACTCTAGAGGCCATGAAAGAAAAGACTGATAAAAACTAGATTAACATATCATAAAAACGACTAGGAAAAAAACCCACTGGCCTCTCAAATGGCAAAAGGATAACTGTCTTAATATAAGGAAAGGCCACCAAAAACAAAAGAACAACCTAACAGAAATGGACCCAGTACACTGGCAGGCAGAGCAAAAAGCCAAAGGGCTCTTAAATATCTGAAAAGGCACTCCATCTCAGACACAAGAGAATTGCAAATTAAAACTAAAATGAAATACTATTTTATGCCTATGAGATTCACAAAGATAGAACGAAAAAACCCTTAGTAAACACTGTTAAGCAGAAATGTGGGTAAGTAGGCACTTATATATTGTTATTTGAGAGTGTAAATAGGTGTATTTTGAAAATATTCATCACATATTTTAAATTAAAAATACATATATCCTTTGACACCTAGCAATCCTGCTTCTAGGTATTTAATTACAGATATTCTTTCATTTAAGTGGCAATAAACATTTTCAAATATGAACTCAGAGAACCTAGAGAATATAGTGCCCTTGAGTCTTTCTTGAAGAAATTACAAGAAGAAGAATTACTAGGGCAGAAAAAAGAATGTACACCAAAGAACTGCAAATGAGCAGAGTCCATTTGATCTAGCACGAGAACTAGAACTCTGAATACAAACACTGTAAATAGTATAGAAATACTGTAACAAAAGGTAATGAGAAAAAATGAGAGAAGGTGGAAATACACTGATTTCCTCATGTTTTACAGCCAGGGTGAAAAGAAAACTGCTAAATCAAGAAATAAAGACTATTTAAATATACAAAAGTAATGATGAAAAGAAAAGAAAGGAAAAAAAAAAAGGCTTCCAAATTACCAGAAAGAAGACACATATACACCCCCAAAGCAAGGAAAACACAGACCACAAAGAAGATAAACAAGATTTTTAGAAGCCAATGGAATATTCATGACCAAAACCCTCAAATATAAAAAAAAGAAAATTTACTTTCTCTGAAATCATACATTCTCTCAACACATGGCAAACTTAAAAATTAGTAACAGGGCTTCCCTGGTGGCACAGTGGTTAAGAATGCACCTGCCAAAAAAAAAAAAAAAAGAATGCACCTGCCAATGCAGGGGACACGTGTCTGAGCCCTGGTCTGGGAAGATCCCACATGCCGCGGAACAGCTAAGCCTGTGCACCACAACTACTGAGCCTGTGCTCTAGAGCCTGTGAGCCACAACTACTGTGCCCTCGTGCCATAACTAGTGAAGCCTGTGTGCCTAGAGCCCATGCTCCGCAACAAGAGAAGCCACCATAATGAGAAGCCTACACACCGTAATGAAGACACACCCCCACTCGCTGCAAATAAAAAAAGGGGGGTGAAGACACACCCCCACTTGCTGCAACTCAAGAAAGCCCACACAGCAACGAAGACCCAATGCAGCCAAAAATGAATAAATAAAAATAAAGTTTCCTTAAAAAAAAATAACAAAATCAGAAAACACGGCCTTTCTACCAAAAAGTTTTGAAAAACTCTTAACAATTGGGTAAAGAAGAAATACAAACTGAAATTTCAAAATTACTATAAAGCAAAGATTATATACAGATATATATCTATATCTATGTCTGTATCTATATATATCTCACAACTTGTGGGATACAACTAAAGCAGTGCTCAGAGGGAAAGTTTTAACTTCAGATATTTACATCTATGAAAAAGAAAAAAATAAATGAATATTATGAACTACATGCCAACAATTAGGTAACTCAGATGAAATGGACAAGTTCCTAAAAAGATACAAACTACTGAAACTGACTCAAGAAGAAATGGAAAATCTGAATAGACATTTAATTAAAGTAAATTTAGTAATCAAAAAATTTTTTAAATTCCCACAAAGAAAATTTCAAGATGGGATAGCTTCATTAGTGAAATCTACCAAGCATTTAGAGGAGAATTAACACCAGTTCTTCACAGTTCTTCCGAAAATAGAGGAGGGAACACTTCTCAACTCATTCTATGAGGCCAAGGTTACCCTGATAAAACCAAAGACATCAAGTAAACTATAGACCAATATCCCTGTGCATTTAAACAAATAAATCCTCAGCAAAATAACTAGTAAACTGAGTCTAGCAACATATAAAGAGGATATATACCATGACCAAGTGGGATTTATCCCAGGAACACAAAGTTAGTTCAACATAGAAAAATCAATGTAATATATTAATAGAACAAAGGAAAACACCCACATGATCATCTCGATACAGGAAAAAGTATTTAAATCCAACACCTTTTCATGATAAAAGCAATAAGCTAGGACTAGAAGGAAATCTCCTCAACTTGATAAAGATTATGTACGAAAACCCCACAGCTAACATACTTAATAGTAAAAACTGGATGGTTTTCTCCTAAAATCAGTAACAAGACAAGAACGTCTGCTCTCACCACTTCTATTTAACATGGTACTCAAGATTCTAGCCAGGGCAGTTAGGCAAGAAAACAACAACAAAAGATCGGATATTCTATATACAAGGTCATATCACCTAAGGAGTCTAATAAAATAAAGTATTAGAACTAATAAATGAGTACAGGAGACAACATCAATATACAAAAATCAACTGTATTTCTGTATAGTAGCAATGAGCAAACCAAAAAGGAAATTAAGGAAACAAGCCCATTTATAATAGCATCAAAAAGAATAAAATAGTTAGGAATAAATTTAACAACAACAAAAAACACTAAATATTTATACTCTGAAAACTATAAAACGTTGAAAATAAAGAAGACCCGAATAAATGAAAAGATATCCCATGTTCATGAACTGAAAGACTTAATATTGTTCAGATAGCAACCCTCCCCAAATTGATCTATAGGTTCAGTGCAATCCAATCAAAATCCCAGCTGACTTCTTTTCAGAAATTGAAAAGATTATCCCTAAAATTCATATGTACAGTCAAGGGACACAGAATAGCCAAAACAATCTTGAAAAAGAACAAAGTTGGAAGATATATACTTCCTGATTTCAAAACTACCACAAACCCAGGGGCTTCCCTGGTGGCACAGTGGTTGAGAGTCCACCTGCCGATGCAGGGGACACGGGTTCATGCCCCGGTCCGGGAGCATCCCACATGCTGCGGAGCGGCTAGGCCCGTGAGCCATGGCCACTGGGCCTGCGTGGCCGGAGCCTGTGCTCTGCAACGGGGGAGGCCACAACAGTGAGAGGCCCGCGTACTGCAAAAAAGAAAAAAAAAATCTACCACAAACCTAAACAGTTATCAAGACAGTGTGGTATTGGCCTAAGGATAGATATATAATTCAATGGAATGGAATTAAGAGTCCAGAAATAAATCCACACATCTGTGGTCAGTTAATCTTTGACTAGGGTGCTGAGACAATTCAGTGGGAGAAAAGATTATCTGTCTGAACAAATGGTGCTGGGACAACTGGATATCCACGTGCAAAAGAAAGAAATGTGATCCCTAATTCTCACTATATACAAAAATTGATTCAAAACAGATCAAAGACCCAAATGTAGGAACTAAAACTATACAACTACTAAAAGAAAATATAGGCATAATCTTTGTGACCTTGGATTGAGCAAGAGTATCTTAGATATGAAACCAAAAGCACAAGCAACAAAAGAAAATATTAAAGTAGACATGATCAAAATTTATAACTTTGTGCTTCAAATGACACCATCAAGAAAGTGAAAAGACAACACACAGAATAAAGAAACTTTTTATAAATCATATAACTGACAAGGGACTTATACTAGAATATATAAAGAACTCTTTGCCTTAATAAAAAGACAACCCAATTAGAAAATGGACAAAAGATGGGAAAAGACATTGCTCTAAAAAAAATTTATAAATTTATAATAAGCACATGAAAAGTTCAACACCATTAACCATCAGGATGATGCAAACGATGAGGTACCACCTGAGATCCCACTGGGATGAATATAATTTAAAAGACGAATAATAACAAGTGTTGGCTAGGATGTGGAGAAATACATTGCTTATACACTGTTGATGGGACTGCAGAATAGTGCAGCCACTTTGAAAAACAGGCTGGCAGTTCTTCAAGTGGTGAAACAGAGTTACCCTATGATCTCAGTCCAACTCCTAGGTAAAACCCAAGAGAAGTGAAAACATGTCCACACAACAACTTGTACATTAATGTTCACAGCAGCATTGTTCATAATAGGCAAAAAGTGGAAACAACCTAAATGTCCATCAACTGATGAACAAACAAATAAATGTGATAGTCACACAATGTGATATTATTAGCCATAAAAAGGAATGAAATTCTGATACATGCTACAAGTGGATGAGCCCTTGTTGTGGGGTGAATTATTGTCCTCCAAAAATGATATGTTGAAGTCCTAACTCCTGCTGTCCGTAAATGTAACTTTATTTGGAAATAGGGTCTTTGCAGATGCAATCAAGTTATGATGAGGTCCCACTGGATTAGAGTGGGCCATACATCCAATGACTGCTGTCCCTATAAGAAGGCCACACGAAGACACAGGTACACAGAGACAAACAGGGAGAAGCCACGTGATGCCAAAGGCAAAGGCTGGAGTGATACAGTTACAAGCCAAGGAATGCCAAGGAAGTTATAGCCATACAATGTAACCTCAGGAAACAAGAAAAATAAACAACCTAAACTTACACCTAAAGCAACAAGAGAAAGAAGAACAAACAAAACCCAAAGTTAGTAGAAGGAAAGAAATCATAAAGATGAGAGCAGGAATAAATGAAACAGAGACAAAGAAAACAATAGAAAAGATCAATGGGGCTTCCCTGCTGGCGCAGTGGTTGAGAGTCTGCCTGCTGATGCAGGGGACACGGGTTTGTGCCCTGGTCCAGGAAGATCCCACATGCCGCGGAGCGGCTAGGCCCGTGAGCCATGGCTGCTGAGCCTGCGCGTCCGGAGCCTGTGCTCCGCAACGGGAGAGGCCACAACAGTGAGAGGCCCGCGTACCGCGAAAAGAAAAAAAAGATCAATGAAACTAAAAGCTGGTTCTTTGAAAAGATAAACAAAAATGATAAACGTTTAGCCGGACTCATCAAGAAAAAAAGGGAAAAGGCTCAAATCAATAAAATTAGAAATAAAAAAGAAGTTACAGGGACTTCTCTGGTGGTGCAGTGGTTAAGAATCCACCTGCCAATGCAGGGGACACAGGTTCGAGCCCTGGTCTGGGAAGATCCCACATGCCACGGAGCAACTAAGCCTGTGTACCACAACTACTGAGCCTGCACTCTAGAGCCTGAGCCACAACTACTGAGCCCACGCACCTAGAGCCTGTGCTCCGCAACAAGAGTAGCCTCCGCAATGAGAAGCCCGCACACCGCAACGAAAAGTAGCTCCCACTTCCCACGACTAGAGAAAGCCCACGTGCAGCACAGCAACGAAGACCCAATGCAGCCAAAAATAAATTAATTGATTAAAAAAAAAGAAGTTACAACTAACTCCAGAGAAATACAAAGGCTCATAAGAGACTACTACAAGGAACTATATGCCAGTAAAAGGGACAACCTAGAAGAAACAGACAAATTCTTAGAAAGGTACAATCTTCCAAGACTGAACCAGGAAGAAACAGAAAGTATGAGCAGACCAATCACAATTACTGAAATTGAAACTGGGATTAAAAAACTCCCAACAAACAGAAGTCCATGACCAGATGGCTTCACAGACGAATTCTATCCAACATGTAGAGAAGAATTAACACCTATCCTTCTGAAACTATTCTAAACAATTGCAGAGGAAGGAACATTCCCAAACTCATTCTATGAGGCCACCATCACCCTGATACCGAAACCAAAGACAACACAAGAAAAGAAAATTACAGGCCAATATCACTGATGAACATAGATGCAAAAATCCTAAACAAATACTAGCAAACTGAATCCAACAATAGAATTGTGAAAGGATCACGCACCATGATCAAGTGGGATTTATCCCAGGGATGCAGGATTTTTCAATATCTACAAATCAATCAGTGTGATATACCATATTAACAAATTAAAGAATAAGAACCATATTATCATCTCAATAGATGCAGAGAAAGCTTTTGACAAAATTCAACCCCATTTATGATAAAAACTCTCCAGAAAGTGGGCATAGAGGGAACCTACCTCAACATAATAAAGGCCATATATGACAAACCCACAGCTAACATCATAATCAATGGTGAAAAGCTGAGAGCACTTCCTCTAAGATCAGGAACAAGACAAGGTTGTCCACTCTCACCACTCTTACTCAACATAGTTTTGGAAGTCCTAGCCATGGCAATCAGAGAAGAAAAAGAAATAAAAGGAATACAAATTGGAAAAGAAGTAAAACTGTCACTGTTTGCAGATGACATGATACTATACATAGAAAATCCTAAAGATGCTACCAAAAAACTACTAGAGCTCATCAATGAATTTGGTAACATTGCAGGATACAAAATTAATACATGGAAATCTGCTGCATTTCTATACACTAACAATGAAAGATCAGAAAGAGAAATTAAGGAAACACTCCCATTTACCACTGCAACAAAAAGAATAAAATACCTAGGAATATACCTACCTAAGGAGGCAAAAGACCTGTACTCCGAAAACTATAAGATGCTGAAGAAAGAATTCGAAGATGACACAAACAGATGGAAAGATATACCATGTTCTTGGAAGAATCAATACTGTCAAAATGACTATACTACCCAAGGCAATCTACAGATTCAATGCAATCCCTATCAAATTACCAATGGCATTTTTCACAGAACTAGAACAAGAAATTTTAAAATTTGTATGGAAACACAAAAGACCCCAAATAGCCAAAGCAATCCTGAGAAAGAAAAACTGAATTGGAGGAATCGGGCTCCCTGACTTCAAACTATACTACAAAGCTACAGTAATCAAAACAGTAAGGTACTGGCACAAAAACAGAAATATAGATCAATGGAACAGGAGAGAAAGCCCAGAAATAAACCCATGCACCTATGGTCAATTAATCTACAACAAAGGAGGCAAGAATATACAGTGGAGAAAAGACAGTCTCTTCAATAAGTGGTGCTGGGAAAACTGGAGAGCTACAGGTAAAATAATGAAATTAGAACATTCTCTAACACCATACACAAAAATAAATCAAAGCAGATTAAGACCTAAATTTAAGACTGGATACTATAAAACTCTTAGAGGAAAACATAGGCAGAACACTCTTTGACATAAATTGCAGCAATATCTTTTTGGACCCACCTCCCAGAGTAATGAAAATAAAAACAAAAATAAACAAATGGTAGCTAATTAAACTTAAAAGCTTTTACACAGCAAAGGAAACCATAAGAAACAAAAAGACAACCCACAGAATGGGAGAAAATATTTGCAAGCAAAGAGACTGAGAAGGGATTAATGTTCAAAATATACAAACAGCTCATACAGCTCAATATCAAAAAACCAAACAACCCAATCAAAAAATGGGCAGAAGATCTAAATAGCAATTTCTCCAAAGAAGACATACAGATGGCCATAAAGCACATGAAAAGATGCTCAATATAGATATTAGAGAAATGCAAACCAAAACTACAAGGAGATATCACCTCCCACCAGTCAGAATGGCCATTATCCAAAAGTCTACAAATAACAAATGCTGGAGAAGGTGTGGAGAAAAAGGAACACTCCTACATTGTTGGTGGGAATGTAAATTGGCACAACCACTATAGAGAACAGTATGGAGGTTCCTTAAAAAACTAAAAATAAAACTACCATATGATCCAGCAATCCCACTCCTGGGCATATATCTGGAGAAAACCATAATTTGAAAATATACACATACCCCAATGTTCATTGCAGCACTATTTACAATAGCCAAGACATGGAAGCAACCTAAATGTCCATCGACAGATGAATCAAGAAGATGTGGTACATATACACAATGGAATGTTACTCAGCCATAAAAAAGAATGAAATAATGCCATTTTCAGCAATACGGATGGACCTAAAGATTATCATACTAAGTGAAGTAAGTCAGAGAAAGACAAATATCATATGATATCACTTATATGTGCAATCCAAAAAGATGATACAAATGAACTTCTTTTTTTTTTTTTTTTTTGCGGTACACGGGCCTCTCACTGCTGTGGCCTCTCCTGTTGCGGAGCACAGGCTCCGGACGCGCAGGCTCAGCGGCCATGGCTCACGGGTCCAGCCGCTCCGCGGCATGTGTGATCTTCCTGGACCAGGGCACGAACCCGTGTCCCCTGCATCAGCAGGCGGACTCTCAACCACTGCGCCACCAGGGAAGCCCCATAAATGAACTTATTTACAAAAACAGAGACTCCCAGACTTTGAAAACAAACTTATGTTTACCAACAGGGAAAGGTGGGGCGGGGGGAAGGATAAAGTAGGAGGTTGGGATTAACATACACACACTACTATATATAAAATAGATAATCAACAAGGACCTGTTGTATAGCACAGGGAACTCTATCAATATTCTGTAATAACCTATATGGGAAAAGAATCTGAAAAAGAATGATATGTATAACTGAACCACTTTGCTATACACCTGAAACTAACACAACATTGTAAATCAACTATACCCCAATATAAAATAAAAATTAAATTAAAAAAAGAATACACTACAGGGTCAGAAAAAGAAGAATAATGGGAACAACAAGGTCCTGCTGTATAGCACAGGGAACTGTATTCAATATTCTATAATAAACCATAATGAAAAAGCATATAAAAAAAGGAATGTACGTATATGTATAACTAAATCACTTGCTATACAGCAGAAATTAACGCACTATTGTAAAAAAGATATACGCATTCTCAAAAGATACACATTTCCTTATAGATGCGCAGACTATCTCTGGAAATATACACCAAACTGGTTCTGGGGAGGCAAAAAGACTGAAAAATGCACTTGACATTCTATGTCTTTTGCTACTGTTTGAATACGATTTTTTTTTTTTTTTTTTACTGTGTGAAGTTTTGCTTATAAAAGGAATTTCAGATTTTATATCCCCAGCCAGATCTTACCTCTGAGCTCCAGATCTGGATCCCAACTGCCTGATTTCCAGCTGCTCCCCTGCATTTCTCACAAGCACTTTCAACCTGGTAAATACCAAACTAGACTCATGATCTTCCCCTCAAAACCTGCCCCATTCAGGGCTCTTCGTCACATGGACATCACCAGCCCTTCAAGCCCAAAGTGCATGTGGTTCTGACTCCTCCTGCTTCCAGCCTCCAACTTCCAATCTGCCCCTGCGTCCTGTGGACGCTCTAGCCAGCGCATCCACATCTGCTCCTCCACTCGGGTGGTGCCCTGAACCAAGCAACTGTCGTCTCTCACTCGGCTTTGCCAAGGTCGTGAGCGGGTCTACCCAGGGCTGCTCTTGCCACTTCTCTGGCAAGCTCGTCATTCTCCTCCCCACTAAAAAGCTTGTCAGCAGCTTTGAGAAGTAACATGATCAGATAGGTTAGAAAGCAGCCAGAATTTCCAATAGTGTCTACACAACCTTGCCTTTTCTAGTCCCTTCTCCTGTGATTCTTCCATCTCACTCTTTACATTCCAGCCACACTAACCTTCTTTTAGTTCCCCCAACTCCTCCTCCCTCACTTGCTGGGTCCTCTGCCTGGAAGGCTATTCTCCTGCCCCCCACATATCTCCAGACACCAACTTTTACTGAGTTAACTACCTCTCGGCCTTCCAGTCTCAGTTTAAACACATTCTCTTCAGAGCATCTTTGCTGATCCTCCAGACTAGGTCAGGTCCCTGTTTCATCCGGCTTAGCACCCCTTCTTCACAGAAACTACTGCAACAATAATTAAATAATAAAATAAGCTGTTTAATATTTATCCCTCTAATAATCTGTTTAAGGACAAGAACAATTTTGCTCAGTGCCTAAAATAGTGCCTACAAAATAAACACTTGTTGAATGAATGAATGAGTAAACAGGGAGGGGAGACAAAAACCACAGGGAAGACAAAGGCCATCGTACAGGAGAAGGGCTCACGTCAGCAGTGGCCTCCAGGAGGCAGAACTTCCTCCCAAACTCTTGCCAGGGTGCTCCCGGCCCGATTCGTGCTTGCATTTGCCTACTCACCACACTGTCTGGGGACTGGAGCTGGCCTGGCAAGGCCGGGCTGCTATTGTAGCCGGAGGTGACACCAGAGGAGAGACTTCCGTTGGAGCTGGTGCACCAAGAGCTTGAGGCGGCCAGGGTGTGTAGCTTTTCTTCTTCCTGGGAAGGACAGATTACTGTCAACCAGCTCCAGGTGCACCCTCACTTCCCACCCTCACTTTCACCCCTTCTCACCTCCCCAGTTCCCGTCACCTCCCACTGCCTCCTGCCTCAGCCTCATACTCCCATGCCTCCCCCATCCCCACCCCAACTATATACCCAAGCCGCCTTCTCCCAAACTCTGGCCTGGGGACGGGAGCTGGTCTGATGAGGATGGCATGAAAATAGAGAGTGAAGCAGCTTTGAGCTGGCACCAGGGGCCCAACGCCCTCCTCCAAATTCTAAGTCCCAAGACTCAGAGGCAGCCCTGGTCTGCCCCGGGCTCCAAGCCTACCCTGAAATCAGAGGCTTGCCCCACTCCCCACCCGCAGCAGCTGGCAGACGATCTGCTGGCGGATTCTCAGCTTTTCCTGTTCAGTCTGCTCCCGCAGTCGGGCCCGGGCCCGGGCAATCTCCACCTTGGCCTCCTCACGGGCCCGCTGGTATTCTTGTAGCATCAGCTCTATGTCAGAGGGTGGGTGAGGAGACCTTGACACTGACCGTGGGCTCCTGGGGAAGACCAGAGGGTTGGAGAGATGCCTTCTAACATGGTGAGTGGGCGATGGCCCAGGCCCGCTCAACACCACCTTCCTGAAGGGCCCATCCTCTCTTTGCCCACAGGGCCTTCGGGTGTGGTCTTACAAACACCCTGAGGCTCAGGCCTGCAGTCTTACATAGCATGGCACGGCTCCTCTATCCACCCCCACCCACCCTGTCCGCTGCTCCCTCCCAAACCCTCCTCTTTCCCTTTGCCTCAGTCTCCACAGCTGCCTCCGACTGTCCACAGTCACGTAGGACCCACTCCTGGAATCGCTCCTGGCAAAGGAAGCTGCAGCCTCCGGTGTCCAGGACGCTCAAATCCAGGCCCTGCTCCCCACACTCGCCCCACCCAGAGCCTGTTCCCCACAGGGTTCTGGGTCCACCATACCTGGTGGTCTCCACAACATCCTTCCTCAGCTGCTGCAGGTATTCTCGGCGCCTGCTGGGCAAGTCAAAGGCCCAGGTGGGGAGATCCCGGTTGAATGGGAAACTCAGTTGTTTCTGGGGGCTGAGGCTTTGCGTCCGGCGGAAGTTCTGAAGTCGCTCAGCCCGCTCCCTCCGGAGGTTCTCTGCGGTACGTTCTGGCCTGAGACAGAACGTGAGTGAGGCACTGAAGCTGACCCTGACTGCCCTTCTCCATCTCCAGACCTATCTCTGACCCCCGGAAGGTCCCAGAGCTGAGCCGGGAGGAGGGAACGGCCGGCTGTCAGCCGGCTCGGCTCTCTCTCCTCTCCACCCAGCCCTCGTCGCCCCACTCCGAGCTGGGTCCTTACCGGGCATACGGCTCCTCCTCTTGGGCAGCAAGTGCCTCCCCCGTCCCGCTCTGCAGCACCTGCAGCAGGGCGTCTGCCTCCCCAAAGCCGTGGTGCAGTTTTGCTTCCGTGAGTTCCACGCTGAGGGAGAGGGTCTGGGCCCCGACTCGCAGGGGGATCTGCTCCCTCTGGGACCACTCGGGCGCCTGGCTCTGGTCCTCATGAGGTTGTGGGAGCCTCTGTCCCTGCTGTCCGGAGCTGCAATCACATCTGGTCCCCAGCAAATCCATCACACCCAGCGCCCCAGGGGAGCCATCCTGACCCCCACACCAATCGCTGGATTTGTTATACACCGGGAGGTCCCTCAGACCGTGGTGCTGGGGCTCAGGGGCCATGCATGTCTGGGAACTGGGGCGCAGCGGCCCCTCAGGCTGGCAGGCCTCGGTTGGGCCCAAGATGCAACCCCAGAGCCCTGGGGTGTCAGCCAACTCAAAGGAAGGGCAGCTGCGGCGGCGCCAGAGGCCTCCCCACGAAGAGGAAACGTTCAGAGCGGGCCGTGGCTCCTCTGGAGACACTGAGCTCTCACCCCCATTCTCTGTCCTGCACTGCCATCGACTCAGCCCCCTGCTGCTCAGTGGGCCACACTCTAGGGAGGCCACGTCCTCAGGCACAAAGCCATCAGCCTGCCTCCGGCTCCTGCTTCCCGGTGGTGGAGGCGACAGTCTGCTCTGGACACAAGTGGTGGTCCTGGGCTGACGCCCCTGCGGGGCCTGCTCCACGCAACGGACTTGGGGCTTTGCGCTCTGCTCTGGGTGGCCTCGGGAGCTCAGCCCAAGGGAGCACCTGTGGTCACCCCCTTCTAAGGGACTGCTACCTTCTCCACACGGAGCCTCCACTCTCTGAGAGCTCCCTGACTCATCAGTGGTTTGAGAATAGTTACCCACTGCAGCCCTCGGGGTGCCCAGGGGAAGGCTTGGGCGGGAGACAATCTTCTGGCAACCTTCAAGGGAATGAGCTGAGGGGGCCGAGAGAGACAAAGCGCCTGGGGGGTGCCCTGACCCTTGGGTGCTGGCACTAAGCGTGAGGATCGGGGAGGAGGCCCTGTCCACCAGCAAGGCGCTCGTGGGGCCCTGCTCCTTCCACACCCCGGGCTCCTCCACAGGCTCCACAGTGTGGGGACAGGGCCCTGGGGAGGGAGGTGCACCGAGGCTGCGGCCGGGGCTGCCACCAGCCAGGCTGGGAGGCAGGGGGGCATCCAGAGAAGCCTGGGGGCTCAGAGGATGCAGGTTCTGCCCAGGGGGAACTTTCTGAAAACTCAAGTGGGATGAGGGTACGGGGGCACTCTGGGGCCTGCAGAGGGCGCTTTCTTCCTGAAGATCTCGGGGCCCTGCTATTTTCCGTGCGGTCCCCTCTGCCCCTCTCTTCTTAAGCGTCCCGGGGACATGTCCCTTTTCCTGAGACGTGATGGAAAGATCTGAGCCCAGCCTTTCAAGGACCACATTGACTTTCTGAGGGTTGGCCTCTGGGGCCTGGAGGTGCAGAGGTGGTGAGGCCGGGTCAGTCTGGATGCCCTCATCCATGGTGGTCTGAGTACAGCCGTCCATCTTCAGTGCCTGGGGCACCTCACCCGGGGTCTCCCTCTTGGCATTCCACTCCTTTTCGGCCACCCTTGGCTGGGAGAGACTCCCCAACAGCTCCGAGGTGCTGTGCAGGAGCTGCGAGAGGCGGAGAGACAGGTTGTGCATGCTGGCCCAAGAGGCCAGATCCGACTGAGCAGAGGAGAGGTCCGCGTGGCTCCAGCGGGACCTGCAGCCCAGAGTCTGGGTGCCCTGCTCCACGGTGTTCATCCTGGACACACTCACAGGGCCGCCCTCCTCTGATGGGTACAGCAGCATAATCTCATCCACCGGGCCCGCAGCACTTCCTCCAGCCAAGGGAGGCTCCCTCCTCAGGCAGCCTGCCTCATCAGGGGTGCCCGGGAACCCGCCTCTCTCGTCAGGACCCTTGGGCGGGGCTGCCCCTTCAGAGCTGATCAGGACGTGGGGGCTTCCCAGGGCAAATGAGGAACCCCAGACTCCCCAGGCCTCACGGGAACGGCGGGCACTTTCGACGAGGCTGCGTGTGCTTGACAGGCCTCGGGCACTGGCCAAGGTGCGGCGGTGGGAGTAGACCGGGGAGCCCCGGTCGTCTAGGCCGTCGTCCTCACAGGAGCACCGGTCCATGTCTGACGGTGTCAGGCCCTGGGGTGTCGGGCCACGGGAGACATCAGCTGCGCCGCCAAACGCATATTGCTTCCAGCCAACACGCGCAGGCCCCTCGGGACGCCAGGGCAGGGCGCAGGGATCGATGGCGCTGGAGCCAAAGAGCAGGGCTCCTCCGCCCGCCTCAGAGCACCACGCCTCTGGCCCAGCCTGGCCACCCAGTCTCTCTGGCTTTCCCGGCTGGGCCTGTTCCGGAGTACCAAATAGCGGAGCAGCCATGAGATCGGGGGTCGGCATGCACGAGACAGCTGAAGGCACCGGGGAAGGAGGGCGTGTGGACGGCAGGGGCCTGGGATCAGCAGCGATGCCGTCCAGGTCAGAGGCGGCTTCCTGATTGCAGCCCTCAGCTTTCAGAGATGTTCTTGCCGCAGACTTTCCTGAGAAACAGCCTCTGGGATGTGGGGTCCACAATCTGCTAGGCTCCTGTATATCCTCATCTGTCGGGGAAGGAGGCTCCACGCTCAAGCTTAGCTCCTGAAGAGACCGATGAGGGCTGACCACAGAGAACTGCCGTCTAGAGTGTTTGGGGCCAGAGACGATGGCGATCACAGGAAGTGAGCACCGGTGGCAGGGTGCCGGCTGCTCCCCGCCAGAAGAGGGCTGCCCGGGGCCCTGGGCCACAGGCCAACATGCTCCACGTTGCCCCAAGGGGACAGTGGCTGAGTCTCTGAAGGCTGCAGGGAGCCTGGCCACAGCCTCGTCCTCTCCGCCTGCACCTCTAATCTGACAGCTGCCTGAGCCACCTTCATCAGCACATGGGGGGCTCCTGCCCCGGGCAGCATCTTCTCGGCCACCTGAAGCCTGGTCTCTCTGCTGCTCTTCCTCCTCCCGGGGGCTGTCAACCTGGGGACCGGAGACGCACTGTAACTCTGCTACCAATTCGGCTTGGGGATCCAAGCCACTAGGATCCTTGGACTCCGCGGAAAGTTGCGGCTTTTCTGGAAGGCATCTGATGGCATTTCCCAAACATCCATGTTGTGGTCCCACCGGCGGCTCACTCGCAACACACCCTTCACTTATCAGGCTGTGTGGTCCCCCAGCTGTTGCAGGTGGTTCTGGCTTGGTTTGAGAGCCCTGTGCACTCCGGCCACCAGCGGAGCTGTCCTGAAACCTCCCGGGTGGCTCAGAGCACCTGCCTGCATGGAAAGGGGGAGCCTCAAGCTCGGCGCTGACTTTCTTCTCGCCAGCCTTTTTCTCAGGATCCCCGACTGACCTGCAGCTTCCATCAGCAACCCAGGGGCTGAGGGGACTTGTCCTCACATCAGGGGCGGAAGGGGAGCTGCAGCCCTGAGCTGGAGGCAGGAGAGCAGCAGCAGAGGTCTCCGGGGTGCTGCCATCTACCGGCCCCAACTCCACATTAATGCTTTTGGGCTCAAGGCCATGTGCCCAGAGTACATCAGGTTCCCTGCAATGGCCCTCTCCTCTCTCCACCCCGCAGGCCCTGGGGGGGACCATGCAGGGTGGGTGGCGAGTATGTGGGGTGGCCTCGGAAGCCCCCTTGCCCAGGTCACCGTCTCTGTAACACAGTGAAGTGGAGGAAGGGGAGGCACGGGCCCCGGAAGCAACGGGTTGAGGGTTGCACGGCTGCCGGCAAGGATGAGATCTGCTGTCTGCTTGGCCTCCGGGTGGGCTGAGGGTCCTGCTGCCTTCAGTGCTCCCCGAAAAGACACCACAGTCTGAAGTTTCCTGCGGGCACCCGTGCAGGGCCTCCTCCCTAACTCCTCCGGGTCTCTGATGTGGCAACGGAGTTGGCCTGGGACCTCTGACGCTGGCGCTGCAGGCTTCTGCTAGCCTAGAGCCAACACGCCCCTCCCGCTTCACAGGCTGCTGAGAGGGAGCTTCCAGTCCAATCCCTCCCAGGGCTCTGGGAAGGACGGCACCCCATTTGGGACTCGCCTTCCCTTCTTCTAAGCTGGTGGAAGCCTCAAGGCATTGGCCCTGGTCTTGGTTAGGCCCTGAGAGACGGGCAGAATTCTGAACATCACAGATCACAAGGTGACTTTCAAAACAGGCTGGTTTTCCTCCTTGTGCAGCCACTAGGAAGTTACCAGGACCTCCTCCCCATGTGTTGTCCAGAGTCCCAGGTTCTTGGTGGGCTGGGCTGCTCTCCTGCCAGCCAGGGAGAATGCCCTGGGCAGCTTCCCAGGCAGCAAACGGGCCTCGCCTACATGGAATCCCTCCAGCATCATCAAAAGGGGCCTGAGAAGGTAAGGCAGCCACTATTTCCTCCACCACTACCCTCCTGTCCTCCTCCACAGCTGCTGAAAAAGGAAGACTGTCTGAGCCCAAAGCATCAGCAGAGGAAGGTGTTCTGGTTGCTTCTCCCTCTTTCTCTATGATTTCAGAAGAGCTAGTGTGATGCACAAACTGTTCACCGGCTCCCAGGCAATGTCTCCGTTTTCCGCTACAGTGACTTGTACCTGGAGCAGGGTCAACATGGGAGGAAGTCCGTGAGGAGTGCCGTGGCCCCGTGTTGGTGTCAGTGCTGGGCAGAGGGTGACAGCTGTCTGCAGAGGGGGGTGTGGCCTGAAGGACAGATGTCCTCTCATCACTTGACAGGTGTCCTGGTTTAGCAGAGAGAGACGCCACATGAAATCCCCGTGCTTCACCCTCATTTCTGGTCCTGGCTGACACTGACTGGCCCATTTGTGGACACTGAGGCCTGCCAGGGGCCCCTGAAGAACATTCAGGTCCTAATAGCGTCTCATCGTGAGGAAGGACTGTGCCCCCAACCACCACGTTGTGAAGCTGCTTCCCCTGGGCCTTCGCCTGTCCTATCTCCTCCAACTCAGCCAGGCACGTGGCTGGATGGGCAGAGGGCTCCGGCTGAGGCAGCCTTGGCAAGGACACAGGTGCTGAGAAAGCACCACTGGCAGGACTGAGGTCCTCGGCCTCCTTCTCCGCCTTTTGCCTCTCCCCCCTGCCTCGCTTGTCCCCCTCTTCTAAGGGGCAGCTGGCCCTCCTTTCAAGCGGGCTAGAGGCCCTGTTCAGGGAACTGGCTCTGTCTGGTCCTCTTGGTACAGCTGCCTCGCCTTCGGAAGGAGAACCCACCCTGCTACCCAAGCCCAGCAAGGTGCTTCTGAGGTCCCCTCCGTGGCCTTGCAGACTGGTGCTTGTTGACCTCCTGCCCTCTGCCCCCAGGGGAATGCTCGCTGGTGCACTGGATTGACTGCGAGATCCCACAGCCATGGATATCACAGACCCGCACCAAGCAGGGTGTGCTGCGGAGAAGCCCTGTCTATCGTCTCCGTGCTGTGGGCTGTGGCGTCCGGGCTCTCCACTCTGGTCCTGACGCCCCGCTCCAGTTACCAGGGGACTGGTGGGCATTTTCAACAGGGTGGGATCCAGCACACAGTCAACAGAAGAGATGCCTAGAGTACCAGGCACATAAAGACAGGTTCTTGGCGGCCTTGCTGAATTCAAGGGCAAGGCGTTGCTCAGGTCCCGGCGAGGAGCCATACAGGACCCTGGCTGGCTTGGCAATGGGTCAGTCTCTTGGCTGAAAAATGTGCACACACAATGCTGGCACAGGCCAGGGAGCTTCTGAGTCAATGAAACCACTTTGTCTTTCTCCTGTAGGCTCCCTCTTTGCATAGCCGTTTCTTCAACTCTGCCTTGAACTTCCGGCTCCTCTTGCTTAGAACTACGTATGCGTTTGGCAAAATGGCTTTCCTGAACACCCTTCACGGTCTCCAGCTCCTCGAGACTTCCCAAGCCACGGGGCGGCCGTCTGGGGTACACTGCATTCGCCAGCTCGCCCTCCTCAGAAGTCCTCTCAGGCATGGGCTGCAATGGCAGAGCTCCAGCTGAAGCTTTCGTTTCCCTTGGATGAGCGGAAGAGTTGGTGCATTCTCTGCAAACTGTAAATGTCCCTAGATAACCACCAGTTTCCCTGGCGGGTGTGTCTAATACAGCTGGGTGGGTGTGCCCTTTCACAAATCTGATGTCGTGTACCTGGGGATCAATGCTACTGTTAACCTCCATTTGTCCAGCTTCACCATCCTTAAAGATAACATCATCTTTCCATTTTGGAGAAGATGGCTGATCCTCGAAGGACTGGCTGCCTGCCCTCAGCACATGGTCAGCCATCTCCTGGTCCTTCTGGTTCTGGAACATAAACTCCTTACTGACTCCCAGTGTGTGGGAAGCATTTAGCTGCGTACTCTGTTTGGATTCAATTTCCAAGATGCCATTTTCCAGCTGCATTACACTCCTAGTTAGCCTAGCCATCTCATCAGCGTTATTATCTCCTTTACTCCGTTTCTTTCCAGGAGGTTCTTCTTTGGGGTTTAACGCTTCTCGCACCTTTCCAGGGACCTTGCATTCACCGAGGTTTCTTTCCTGAAAGCACGTAACTGACTGGAATCTTTCATACATGGACTCTGCCTGTGGAAGCCTAAACTCTTCTGAGCCATCTTTGGGATGGAGTGCTTTTCCAGGAAGCCCAATTTCATTCCTCCTTTCCCCCTTGTGGGTTGGACTCTCATCCTGGGCTGCTGTCTCTGGGCTGCTTACTCTATGATGTACTGATCTGGACTTCAAAGAGCGAGCGGCTTCCTCTATCTTGTCCTTGTCAAGGCCTAAATTGATGGTTTTATAGATGAAATCAGACCTGACCCCAGAAGGAAACCGTCTCTTCATGTCACAGGCCGGGGTCTCTCTGAGGACTGCATCCTGCCCCTGCTCTTCTTCCCCACTCGTCTCAGATTCACACACCAGGGGAGGCTTCCTTGACCCAGAACTGTCTGAGGAGACACTGCAGTAGGACTGTACAGTAGCCTTTTCTCCCTGCTTGAGCACTGGAAGACTGTGTTTATTTAAAATTCCAACTTGATTTTCAAATTCACATACTTTTATGCTGGTAGATGGAAGAAAATGTCTGTTCTGAGTGACAAAAAAATAAACTGAGTTATGGCTTTCTTCTTTAATGTTTCCAAGGCATTTCCCTTTTTCCCTGCAAGCTTCCTTGGTGTTCGGGTCAGCTGGCCTTTCTGCCATGACCTGCTGAGACGATGCAATCTTGGAATTCTGGTTTTGTAACAGTGCTGGCAACTTATTCTTCACATACACGTTTTGGAGGACTTGGTGCTCATGTCCAAAGCCCCATGCTTCCCTGGGAGTGGGGAAGGGCGCCCCTGCTTCTCTGCAAGCCGGGATTTCCAAGGCGGTTTCTCTTAGGGCATCTCGGCTTTTGGTCACATAGAATGTTTCCAAGGGAGGTGGCTGCAGGGAAGATGGGAGTGGATTCCAGGGAGCAGAGTGGAGGTACAGCTCTGGACCTGAAGGCAAGGCAAAGAAAAACCTGCTGTGTCTTCTACCCGCTTCCTTGGAGCTCTCCTGGGAGTCTGTCTTCTCTTCCTGCGGGAGGTGGTGGCTGTTCTGACCTAATTGCCCCCCTGGGTCTGCACTATTCTTCCTCAAAGGAGCCCAGCCTCGGGGCCAATGGGGTTCTTTGGTGTCTATGGTGACAATATGGTGACAAGCGTTCGTTAGGATGAAACATTCATCAGAGGACGTCATGAGACCAGGATTCTCGCTACTCTGAGAGGCTTCTTCCAAGCTGCTCTCTTTGACTCCCCATGCTTCCATCACGGGATGTGCTGTCTTGTTCGCTGCTGTAGAGACGTGCGCATTTGTAGTTCCAGAAGTCGATGATTCTACGTCCGCTGAATAAGTTCCACTATGACTCACCTCTTTCTCATTAGCTGTAAAGAATTCTGAAGTACCTTCTACCTCGACACGCAGACTGTCCTGTTCTTTCTCAGCTCTCAGACGCCTAATTCTGGACAGATGGATAGGAAAGTTGTTGAAATCCGGGCTGCTAGATACCCTAGGACCAGTTGGCAATAGAGCATCTCCTCCCCTGCCAGAATCTTGGGTCAGGGAACCAGAGTCTTCCTCGAGGGAGGGCTTTCCCTTCCCTCGAGGAGGGAGACTGGGTGCTCCTGTGGCCTCCAAAACAGGATGAGACAGTTCAAGGAGGTACTTTTGCGGAAGGGCAGCCCAGTCTCTCTCACAGGCACTGCCAACGTAAGTGAATGAGGTGGCAGAGGCAGCCAACAAGCTTGACACACTAGAGTCAGATGCTTCAGAGACGCCCTTCTGGGCCATGTCAGGGACCCCTCTGGCCTGAAAGGTGCCATCGGCTCCTGGCTGAAGAAGCCTATAAGAGCCCCAGAGGGACACCCTGGTCGTATCAGAAACAGGGACTGTGTATGCACTTCTGACACTGCAGGGCAGCTCAGCACCGCCCAGGGGCCGTTTGGAGCTGCAGGACAGGACTGTTTCTGTATCTGATGACTTTAGTTCTTCCATATTGGGCCAGTATCCAGGCCTCTCCCAACCGCAGGGCTGAACATCCTGGACGTCAGGACTTGGACATAAAGAACCTGGGGGGCTACTGGGACTGTTCTTGGAGTCACAGGAGAACCAGGAATCCATGGACGCCAGAGGGCTCCCTCTGGAAAGCTGCACGTCTTGGAGAGTGTTGGTTTGTTCTGTGGGGCTTGCCTCCACCGCCAACTCGGGCTGCTCACAGCGGGGCTGGAGCTCCAGGTAAAACGAACTGCTCACTGGCAGGGCGGCATCCAGCCTGGCTCCTGTTCTGTGGCTGATGGGGCCAGGCCTGCACACTGCCTCCTCGTCCCCTGCGGGCAGACTGGAGCTCTGCAGGCGCCAGAAAGTCTCCGTGGGCATCTCGTCAGCTGAACGGAAGAAAGGCTCTCCTTGCCGATCGTCCCCCAGTTCTTCCTCAGCGTCAACCAGGCTGTCGAGGGAAAAGCTCCTGTGCGTCTGGGTGAACAGTCGCCTGTCTGAGGATGTGGTGAAGCCCCTCACAGAGGCTTGAGCTCTGGCCCTGGAGTGGCCATGGCCACGGGTGAGAAAACTGAGCGCTGGGCTGTCCTGTGGGCTTTGGTGCCCCTTCTCGGCCAGCGAGTCCTCAGATATTTGGCTGTCTTCGCTGTCGGAGTCATCTGGCCCTGGGAGATCCCGCTCCTTCCCCTGGGGCTCCTCCAGCTTCCGTGGCTCCAGCAGGGCTTTGGCACAGACATAGGACAGAGAATCGACTGAGTAACTGCTATCTGCATCAGATAAATCACCACCTTTTTCTCTCGCAAGATCCTCTACAGGGCTGGAACCTGTGAGTGAGACCGTGGTGTCTGGGTCCCCCACACTGTGTTGCCTCTTCAAAGGGCTGCTGTGAGGCAGGCGAGAGGACTTTTCAACCCTAGCTGCCAGGACCCTCTGCTGCCTCTTTGATGCCCCGCTTGGAGAAGGGGGGGGTGGATTCTGCCCAGAAAGTCTTGGCTGTCTTTCCACGCCCAGTGGCTTGCTTGGATCCATGGGGATGTGAGGAACCACAACTGGCTCCCTCAGCAGCCTCATGGGGCCCAAGGTTCCCTTCTTTTCCCCTCCCTGCAGGTGAGTGGCCTCAGCCCTCCTGGTCTGGGTGCAAGGGGTGAGGACCTCCGGCTTATCCCATGGCTTTAGCTTGTTAGCTGCAAAACTCTGGGCCACCATCTGACGGGGCTGCTTACCCACTCTCTCCATTTCCTGGACACTGGCAGACTCGCAGCTCTCAGTGAGGCAGGTGCCAGAGGGTGAGGCGCCCTTCCTGGCCAGGGCCTTCCTGGCTGTGCAGAGCTGCCCCTCGCCTGAAGAACGGAGGGCATGCTTGATGAAATGCCCTTTCCTTGGGGGGTAATAAGCAGCCTGGGGCAAGTACTCTTCTGATGGGGTTTTCTCTGATAATTGCTCAGTAGGGTCAGGCACAGGAGGTGACGTGGTGGAGGGATCCCAAATCAGGAAAATACTGTGGAGACAAGGAAAGCCATCTCAGAAAAGTAAGAGGTCCCTACTTCCTGCTGAGAGAAGGAATATGAAGTCCCACTTAGTTTGCTCTGAAAGAGGTTTAAAACTAGGCCAGGGCTTCCCTGGTGGCGCGGTGGTTGGGAGTCCGCCTGCCGGTGCAGGGGACGTGGGTTCGTGCCCCGGTCCGGAGGGGTCCCACATGCCGCGGAGCGGCTGGGCCCGTGAGCCATGGCCGCTGGGCCTGCGCGTCCGGAGCCTGTGCTCCGCAACGGGAGAGGCCGCGGCAGTGAGAGGCCCGCGTACCGCAAAAAAAAAAAAAAAACTAGGCCAATGTCACTGTCCCCTATAGCCTTCAGGGTCAGCTCTTTAGGTACATAAGGAAACTACAGACTATAGTCTTGGCTCTCAAAGAAGCCCCAGGTACACTCTGTTCCTCATTTTCTTTATCTTACAAAAAGGCTGAACTGCATCTGGATCTAACCACGCCTTTAGGGAAAACTTCCAACATGAGGAACTGAATAATAACTTAAATGGCACTACAAGGAATCAAACAGACAAATCTATAAAGGGGCACATTTTACAGAATGGACCCACTTTCTTTAACAAATCGATGATATGAAGAAATTTTTAAAAAGCATGATTAAAAGAAACTTAAAAGACATAACAACCACATGCAGTGTGTAAATTCTACTGGATCTTAATTTCAATTAACTATAAATATATATTTTGAGGCAATTAGAGAAATTTGAATATGGCCTAGGTTTTTGATTATACTGAATAATTAATCTTAATTTTGTTGGGTGTGATGACAATGTGGTTATAAGAAAACTTATTTTTCAGAAGTGTATACTTGATGTAGATTGAAATGACATCACGTCTAAAAGTTGCTTTAAAATGCTTCATCAGAAAAAGGAAGGAGGGGAGACAAAGCAAGCATGGTAAATCTTGACATTTGCTGAACATGGGTGACAGGTACACAACTCTCTCAACTTTGTGTATGTCAGAAATTTTTCATAATAAAACTTAAAAAAAAAAAGCCTACCTAGTACTCTAAAGACCAGATTGGTAAGCAAACATAACAGTAATAGACATTAATTGGGCAACTAATATGGGCAAGGCCCTGCGCTAGGCCTGGAGGATATAAAGAGGCAGACATAGTCCTCTGCTCCAAGCAGTCTGGAAGATAACATATCCTCACCTTGACTGAATGTGAGAAGTGAAGGAGAAAAGAAACAAGGAGGATCCCAAAATGAACCCAGGAGTCAGAAAGAGAGTGTTTCACTTGCTCAGCATGGTAGGTGGGCTGGGAAACTGACTGGAGCCAGCAGGTCGGGTGGGAGGGGAGGGGAGGGAGGAAGAGTGCAGTCTGAGGCAATATGAGACAGAGTGGCGGCAGGACACACACAAGGAGACGTATGTGGTAGTCAGGGTCTAGAGCACCCGGAAAATGAGGCTGAGATTCTCCCTCAGCAGATATGATCAGAGCAGCAAGAGCTGCCCCTCAGAGTGGGGGCAGGGAAAATCTTAGAAGACATCAACTACAGAGAAAGAAGAGAGTGATCAGGAGAAAAAGCGATGAGGAAAAGAAGAGTAGACACATTTTTCCATTTCACAAATGAAGGAAACTGAGGCCCCAGGAAGTAAAGATCGCTGCCCGGGCAGCAAGGCTGTAAACCTCGGCCAGTGCCCCACGGCGGCCTCCGACGGCTGTACCTGCGCAGTTGGGCTGAGTGCCGGCTGCAGGGCCTTCGGAGGCTCAAGGAACTGCACCTTGTCAATCTGCTTCTGCGTTGAGGCCCTAGGACCAGGGCACCAGGGCAGGGGGCCGGGAAGGGGGGCCTCCGGGGGCAGTCATCCTGGAGCCAGCACAGCAACCTGAGCTGCTCCGGTCTCCTGTGGGTCCCCAGCAGCCTCGGCTTCTCGATGGTCCTCTTCAGCTGGAACGAGACCCTTCTCTGCCGGCCATTCCGCTCCGCCACCCGAAGCACGAGTCTCCACAGGAGCTGCGGGTGCACCACCCTCTTCTGGCTTTGGACCAGGGGAGATGGCTGAGTCTCAGGGTCTGTCTGGCACCATGAATCAGATGGAACAGCGGCTGCAAGTTCTTTCTCTTCTACACGGTCTTGCTGCAGCTGCTGCTGCAAGCCGGCCGGCCAGGTCCCTTCTCTGAGTAGCCACTGCTGGTCTGCGAACCAAAAACACCCTGAGAGAAGGTCAGCCCGTCCTCCCTCCCTGGACTCAGGCACCTCTGGCCACGGCTGCACCTGCACAGAGTGAAGAGCTGGCCAGGGTGACGTGGTGGGATGAGGGCCACGTGGCCCTCTGGGGCAGGAGTGCCGGGCCCCCTGACCACAGGGCAAGTGGACGAAGCCCCGGCCTCAGCAGGGCAGCGGGCACATGCTAGGGCCAGCAGCAGAACCTGGAAAAGCACGCATGAGGGCAGTGAGGAAGGTCGCTTCCTTATTCTTGCTTCCAGCCCCCGTGTAAGAGCCTCTGGTCTCTAAAAGAGGGGAGAGAACCCCTAACACCAAAGATTCCATCATATCACAAAGAAAACAAAGGAGAGAATACAGAGGGCCAGGGCAGTGTGGAGAGATGGGAAGGGGAAGCAGGCTCCTACCGTCTTTAACCTGTTGGCTGGCACACGTCCCGTCCAGTTCCCGTTCCTGTTTGGTTCTAATCTGTCCCGCTAGGATTCGCTGCCTCAAATCCCCCACGAAGCACAGCCGCTGCTGCTGAATCTGGGCCCCACAGGGTGTCTCTCCAGCCCTTGGTGGCCTGTGGTCCTTGTCACTCTGCTCTCCCAGCGCTTTCCTGTCACAGGGGCCGGGGTTACCCGGGGGGAAATGTAAACCCAGCTCAGCAAACACCTCCACGGCCTGAGCCCCTCCCATGGAGTCCTGCATTCAATAAGGCAGAGAGGGCTTTGGACTTCTGGCAACTTGGGACACACAGGCATGGTGTCACAGGCAGCTCATGATGTCACAGTGCGGGAGGGGAGAACAGTCCTGAGACTAGCATATTCTTAGACTGTGGGTTCAGCAGAAACACAAGTTCATTTTGGTTAAGGAAAATAACCAGGAAAGTAAAGCGGCTGTTTTTAGAAAACACAACATTTTAGCTAAATCAAGAAACGTTGTCCTTTAAAAAAGAATAAAAAGGTATCTGCTAAAAATCTGTTGTAACTAGACTAGAGCAGAAGCTCCAGAAACACTGTGGGAATGGAAACCCTCTCCTCCTTGTTCAGCGATCACGACTGCACCTCCACTCCTAAAGCAGAAACCCTCTTGATGTGGTAGTAGGAGGAGAGGGAACTCGGATGCACGCCAAGCTGTGTATGCAGCAGGAGCCCCAGGGGAGAGCTGGTCTCCACTCAAGGGCTGTTCTCGGTGAATGAGCCCTGGACGAGGGTTCAAGAGCTTTAGACTCGACCACACCTTTCAGAGATACATGCTGACACGTTTACTGGTGAAACTGTCCAAGATTTGTTTAGATCCAGTGGGGAGGAGTTGGGGATATAAACGAAACAAGATTAGCCATGAGTTGATCATTTGTAGTGTATTTAAAATTTTCCAATAATACAAACTTTAAAAAGGTTTTCTTGGGACTTCCCTGGTGGCACAGTGGTTAAGAATCCACCTGCCAATGCAGGGGACATGGGTTCGAGCCCTGGCCCGGGAAGATCCCACATGCCGCGGAGCAACTAAGCCCATGCGCCACAACTATGGGAGCCTGCACTCTAGAGCCTGGGAGCCACAACTACTGAAGCCAGCACGCCTAGAGCCCGTGCTCCACAACAAGAGAAGCCACCGCAGTGAGAAGCCCGCGCACCCGCTAGCTGCAACTAGAGAAAGCCCGCGTGCAGCAACGAAGACCCAATGCAGCCAAAAATAAATAAATAAATAAATTTATTTTAAAAAAGGTTCTCTTGGCTTTCATGAGGACCCAGGCTCAATCCCTGGCACCTCCACCTAAAAAAAAAAAAAAAAAAAAAATTCTAGACTACAGTCATGCTTTTACTCTGCCACCAGGTTCTTGTGTGACCATGGATAAGTAAGAGCCTTCCTCTGAAGACTGACAGCTTCTCCCCTCATGCTAACCTCTCCCTAGGTCACACGTGACTTCTATGCAAGGGCCTCCCATGCTGTTTCCGCAGGGCCTCTCCGTCCCTGTCACTCAGGTTTCAAAAAGAGCCAAATGCACGGGGCTCCACTCCGGGCTGGGGGGGGGGAGCATCTGGGAAGGGTCAGGGTCTGCTGGAGATCGACACAAAAGCCCCAGCCAGCCTCGCTTCTCCTGCCCTCGGCCCTCATTCCAGCCCCAGGAGGCCACGGCTCTCAGGCTTGGAGATTCTCTAAGTGACTTAACACTAGAAGCAGATGGCAACCCATCTGAGCAGTGTGCTCTGAGGGGTCCATTCCACTTAGGAGGTTTATCACTTTGTAGAGCAGAATGAAAGCAGAGGTCCCCAAACTACAGCCTTCGGGCTAAATGATGCGCTGCCTGCTTTGTGAATCAAGTTATTGGAACACAGCCACATGTGTGGTTTATGTATCGTCTTGAGGGCTTCCGGGCCTCACCGGCACAGCAGAATAGCTGCGGCGAAGGCTACAGCACAACCTGGCCCTTCACAGAAAGTCTGCTGCCTCTGTCTTAGAAGAAATTAAGATTTCTTAATGTAGCCTTAGGAGGACAGCGAAGGAGGGACGGGTGGGAGAGTGAATAGATGGATGGGGGCGTGGGTGGGAGCTGACACAACGGCAGGCTCCTCTCTGGAAAGGAGGCTGGGAGGTGACTCAATCTACAGTGAGTCCAGGAATCAGGAGGGGCCCAGGTCCCTGTGCGAGCGTGCTCTGGGGAAGACGGCTGCTGGCTGCTGTGGGCAAAAGGGCAACACACGAGAGTGGAAGGTACAGAAAACAGGAAAGGCGCCGTTCGTCACACATAAGGCAAAGGCCAGGGATAGCAACTGGAATAAGAAGCCAGTTAGTGCCACACAAACAGAAAAAGCAGTTAATGGAAAACATTCTACACATACATTTATATGTATCACGCCTGTGTCACAGCTCCAAATTGTGTCTGACCACAGACACGGCTGAATTACAAACCCGAGCCCATCAGAGGGTCTTAGACACACCCAGCTACGATCTACAACATCAGACACAAGGGGTAGGAAGGAGATCTTTATTCTGAATTCCCTGAGAGTGTTCAGCTTCCTTCTCTGACTGTCCCCAGACCCTCAGATTTACAATCTGCTTCTCCCTAGAAGAGAGCTCCTCCACGCTTCCCCGGGGAAAGCTGTAGCCAGCCTGTCAGCTTCTACAGACCCAATACAGCTTCCTCCATAGCAGCTGCAAGCCCACAAGGAGAGACTGTCTGGGAGGAGCCCCACAGACATGCACGTTTGTCCGAGGAGCCATACACCATCAGACTGAAAATGTCTCCTGTGCTGAGTACATCAGCCAAGTTCCCCGAAAGCATGTGAAAAAGAACAAGCCGACCTAATGCTATATGTTGGGTAGATCACCAAGGGCCAGTCTTCAGTAACCTGCGGCCAAGGACCTCTGTGCCTCTCAGACGGTGCCCTTCTCCCTGGGGGACTCCAGCATCCCCAGCTGCTGCCGGGGCTCCATCGCGCCCTCCGGCTGCTCGTCTCCGGCAGCTTCCACAGCAGAAATGCAATGGCACCTACTCGCTGAGGTGGCAGAGGTTGTGGCAGCAGCAACAGTGTCCCCCGGGCTCTAGGCACTTAAGGTTAAGCTCCCAAAATTCCCAGGGGGAAAATGCCAAGAACACGGACAACAGACAGTTTTCAAGGACAAACTCTTCTCAGGTCCAGATCACTCACTGCTGCAGGGAGAAAAGGGAGGCCGACAGGCCAATTTCCCCTGCTCTAGAGTCGGTTCTGGCTTCACAGGCTCCCCACCAGAGAAGCATCCCTCCAGAGAGAAAGAGGGCGGAAAGGAAACCTAGGACACGGGGAGGCTTTGGAGCTGACCCCACCCAAGAGCATATGAGAGACCCTCGTGGAGACACAAGCCCAGACGGGGAGCCCTGCTGACGACGTGCAGGGCTCCGCACACTCACTTTCTCTCCCGGCCCCTCTGCCCGCTCAGAGCCTTGAGCCCACACCACCCGCTGCTGCCAGGGGCTGGCGCATGCGTGCTGGCAATGGTGGCTGGGCAGGTCCGGCCTGGCCCACAGGCTCCCAGAGCTGGAGCTTAAGAGCGAAGGCAGTGAGGGGGAGAGGCCTGATTCTCCAGTCCCCCTCTGTCCTCTGCATGAAAGGGTGCATTCTTGGTGCGACTGAAAGGTCACGTCCATGCCCATGGGGCTAGAGAGCCTGAGAAGACCTTAAAAAGGCAGAAGCCCAGTGTTCTCTGGGGTGGATGGGTCCACTGGGGCAAGGTGGGAGGACAGGAAAGCAAAAGGGAGGCCACCTTCCTGGGCAGCCCCTGCCGTGAGGGCCTCCCGGCAGCGGGGCTGTGGGGTGTCGGGCACTGGACAAAGTATTCCATGTGCACTCGCTCTTTCAACCGGTGTCACGAGGACCCCGGGGAGGGAGACGGTAGCATCCTTACTTAGAGGTGAACCAATAGGCTCAGAGACTCAGTAGCTTGCCTAAGGTCACACAGCTTTTCTGTCGTACAGCCAGGAGGTAAGGCCGCTTTGCCCAACTCCAACATATCTCTTCAGCATCCAAGGCTCTTTAAGTTGCAGGACCGTTCCCTGTAGACCTCTGGACTTTGGGAAAAACACATCCTCAGTGCGACTTCCCAAAGGAACTGACCTAAGACAAGGCCTCCTTTCATGACTTCACTACAAAAAGGGAGGCCACTCTGACAAACAAGAGCCCCGGCCTCAGTCCTGAGTCTACCTTGATCTTGATATGCTCCACCCTATGTCACCCCTCAGGGCCCACCGTCACCCAACACTGACCATCCTCCCTTAGGCCCTGGAGCATCGTCCTCTGGTCGTCAGCAGCCCTCCTGTGAGCACCTGCCTGCTGCTCGTACTACCTGCCTCAGAGCACTCCTGTCCTCATCCAACATCTCACCACCGAGGTCTGCCCCAAGGCTATCCTCAGCTGCCATCAAGGCTCCTGGCCTGAGGAAAGAGCAGCAGGGGACCAAGGGCCATCAGAACCCTCCCAGGCACCCTGTGCTCATGGTGCTGGACAGCCCCCCACACCAGGGGTCGCACAGGTACCGGGTCCCCTGCTGACATTTTCTACAGGAAGTCTCCAAGGTACAAGCCACTGTGGCTTTCAGAACAGGACACCATTATTCCCAGGATCCAACCCACAAGGCATCTCGATCTGGGAGGGGGCTTCTATGCAGAAATGGATAAAGAACGACTATGAAGAAGAAAAGCAGTTCCCATGAGTCACGTAGAAAACTCGGACCCACACTCCACAGTCTCAAGGCAGGTGAAGCGAGTAGCACAGGGCAGAGCCCCAAGATATTTTCATGTGGGTCCTGGAGTTCCTGCCCCTCATGCATAGTACTGGATCCACGGTTATGAGGAAAAGAGGCTTCTCCATCTCACAGTCACTTTAAAAACTCAGAGGAAGCCACAGTCCTGGAGCTAACTGACACACACGTGAGCTCGCACACAGGCAGGCCAGAATTTAAAGGGGTTAATAGAATTTAAAGGGGTAGGTCCAAAAGCAGCAAAGCTACCCACAAATACATCAGGTGTAAATCTTGTTGACAGAGGAAGGTGGCCACAGGAAACATCATATGCTATATACCTCTTTCAGTGATAAAGAAAGTTGCAATACCCAAGGGGAAATGAAGGAAGGCCACAACCACCACCCTGACAACCACCAGCTGAGCGGCTAGCTCAGCGTCCTCAGAACACTCGCCCACGTTGGTTCAGACCAGGCCTCATTCCGAGCTTGGCTGCTACACCCATCTCCTCCCTGCTCCATGTTGTAATGAATTAAAAAGCAAAACCAAAACGTCCCACAGCAGAACGAGCAGCTGTCTCTCACCTTTCCTTCCCCAGCAAAGGGCAAAGACCCAACCGGGAGGCAGTGACATCTCCGTCCAAATCCAGCCACTCCAGAGAGCCACTGCTACCAACAGTCTCTCCAACCTGCAGACAAGGAAGGAAGCATCATCACCCCCATCCCAACAGAGCCGGACAAAGCTCGACCCCCTCCAGAAAGGAGAAGCGGGGAGGTCAGGAGCCACGTGGAAACACCATGTGCTCACCTGCCTCCTCTGCCGAAGGACGGCGGCCTCTGCGGGGTGATTGAATCGGAACTTCTGTGCTTTCCCCAGGGTTATGACTGCTCCTGTGGCACAGAGACCGATGCGAATTCAATGCACAGCTCGTGTTCTGAGCACATGTAACGTGCAGGCCACTGTTCTGGGGCACAAAGTCCTGCCCCCACAAGTTGATAATTTAGCTGAGTCAATAAGATATGTATTCATTGGATACCGTACAACGTAGGTATTGAATTAATGAGATGAACAGGAGGAGCTCTGCTATTCCCAAGGAAAGCAAGATGAGCTCCAGGTGGAGTAGTCAGGGAATGCTTTATTGAAGAGGGGGTATCCAAGCTCAGCCTCAAAGGACAGAGAGAATCTGAATAGATTAATAGTAGTAGTAATAGTGACAGTAATCATGATAAGGGATGTTTTCCAAGTGCCAAGAACACTGCTAAGAACATTACACAGATTAGCTCATTCAATCCTCACAACGATTTTATTATTATTCCTATTTTATAGGAAATTGAGGCTCAGAGACTTTCCCAAGGACACAGAGCTAACAAACACAGGTACTAATTTCAGAGAGTCACTCTCTACTCTGGAGCCCTGGAATTGGGGCTTGTTTACGGGAAGAGGACTGTATTAGGGAATCTTCAGATCTCTGGGTGCAGAGGCTGGGTGTTCCATCATTAAAGCCTGCCTCACTGAGTTCTCTGGGTCTGGCCCATGAGAATGGAGCTCGCCGATCACTCATCCTGGCATAAACCGGGCTGTAGGGGGCCCTACCTTGGGTCAGACGGCAGGAGGCGGTGACCTCCCGGCCATTGACCGTGCAGCGGGCCCCGCGGGCAGGCCGCAGAATGACGACCCCACAGGCGCTGGTGATAGTGCAGTGGTCTCTCTCGATCCACTGACCCTGCAGGACTACAGAAGGGGGCGGGGGTCACTTGGGTGGAGGCACAGCCCAGAGAAACACCTCCTCCAGTCTTCTGATGAGATCAGAATCCAAATCTGGAAGATCTCACATCATGACAGGAGAGGAAGAGCCACCACCTGAAACCACCCAGACCTGGATCATCCCACCATGTGGGTCTCCTCCTATCATGTCCCAGACCCAAAACCTGTCAGGGAAAGAGGAGCGGCCCCTCAGACCTCAAAGATTCCTTCCTCTCAGAGCACCATCACGTTCCTCTGAAGAAACCCGTCCAGCATGAATACCTGCCACAGAGCATCGGACCCATATGCTCTGTCACTCACCAATGTCCTGTTCCTGGTCTGAGTCAATCCTTCCTATTTTTGTTGTCCCCTCCTAAAGGGAAAAACAAAGCCATTTTAATGAGAATAAAAAGGGATGCAGCCCTGCCCCCAAAGGAGAGCCCACCTGTTTGAGCGTCATCACCATCCTCCCATGCCCACCCCAGCCTTTTCCACACCACTTCTCAGCTTTGCTCCAGGATGTTCTGACTGCTCTGCCCACTCACGCTGCAGCCCAGGAAGCCCCTGAGACGGTGGGGTCAGAAAAATGCATGACTAAGCAGCACCAGCTTTTTGCAAAGTCCAACTAGGGCTGGTCGGCTCCTTTCTGTCCCATAGCCTGGAGTTAGGCCGTCAGAGCTTCTCTAGTCTGAGGAAGTGGGCACATGGGTATAGCTTTCTCCCGGGGCTTAAGGTTAATGTGGTCCAAGCTTGGTCCAGTCAGTCTCAAAGAGACATGCCTTCTAGGATGATGTATGGAAGCACAGGATTTTTACCTTCTTGGTCCGCAGATGAAGTTTAACAGACACCAGATTCTAAGAAGAGTAAAACACAAAAAAGAAGCACAAAAAGGAGAAAAGCACATCTAGAATCAAAAAAGACTGGAAGAGAGTACAAGAGAGGAGGGGGAAACCGGAGTTACTATCAATGAATCACTGGGTTAGTAGAAGACAAGGCCTTTGGCCCTTGGACTATAACAGTGCAGTTTAAGACCACATAGCTCTGTTTGAGGAAGGCAGCAACACGGCAACAGAGATGCGAGTTTAGATATGTATTTATCTTTTCTTTTTTTTAATTAATTTATTTATTTTTGGCTGCATTGGGTCTTCGTTGCTGTGCACGGGCTTTGTCTAACTGTGGAGAGCGAGGGGCTACTGTCTGTTGCGGCGCGCGGGCTTCTCATTGCGGTGGCTTCTCTTGTTGTGGAGCATGGGCTCTAGGCACACGGGCTCAGTGGTTGTGGCTGGAGGGCTCTAGAGCGCAGGTTCAGTAGTTGTGGCGCACGGGCTTAGTTGCTCCAGGGCATGTGGGATCTTCCTGGACCAGGGCTCGAACCCGTGTCCCCTGCATTGGCAGGTGGATTCTTAACCACTGCGCCACCAGGGAAGCCCAAGATATGTATTTATAATTTACTGACTAACTTTTCCCTGTGTCCCGGGCACTGCGCCAAGTGCTTTACAGATAGCTCTCAATTCCTCCCAAAGGAATAAAGGCCACAGCACATCCCAACTTCTAGATCTGCAGAGCAGAAACTACCCCAAAATGTGCTGGCACCTCATTTAACATGGGCTGAGCTGGCGCCTGTGCCTGCTGCCCCTCTGCCTCTTTATGCCTGTTTATTGGGAGGGGCAGCAGCACAAAGGCAGTTATGAGATGAAGTCCAGGATATCAGTAACCTGCTCCACCCTCCCTTCCTGCTGCCCGCTCCCCACCTAAGGTGCTTCCCAAGGTGACCCAGGCAAACAGTTCCCAGGTCACTGCGAGGGACTAGTTCTGGGTCTGGAACCAAGTTAGCAAATAAAAACAGAGAATCTTGAGTGACTACTGTTATACTACTACCCAAACCAGGATCTAAACAAACAACAAGGGGGGAAATGGGTACAAAACCTGCAGAAATGCCATGATTAGAAGTAGACTGAAATCCTGTTTCCCCAGGTTCACGTCCAGAACATGAGGGAGGGAGTGACCCCCAGTGCACTGACTTGGCAAGGACACCAGCACTCCAGCATCGTCCATCTCCGGCCTCCAACTCAATCTCCCCATCATCCTTCAGTCCTCTGCTGCTACCCTAAGCTCTGCCACTTGACGTCTAACTTCATCCACTCACTCCACCTCCGATCAATATATCAGATCGGTTCTACTCAAATACTGAGCATTTTAATCCATCTGGTCTCTCCTTGACCTCCAACCTCTCCCCATGGTTCTGACAAATGGAACGATTGATAGCCTTTGGTGTTCAGATCTGTTATTAAGGTAACAGCCACTTCTGCCTGAGGCATTTTCACTGAGATGATTTATACTGTGTCAAAAAAAGAAGCTACTTTAACCTTCTGTCTGGGAGGCTCAGTCTCTGACAACTTCCCCGAGGACTTATCCTCAGAACACAGACTTTCTAAATGTGTGAGACGTGGTGCCGACATCTTCCCACCACATGTACTGCAGCAATAGCAATCTGATTTCTCCAGGGATGACAGCAGCGTCACACATCCCCATAAACTCTGTTCCTTTTAAATGTCAGTTTAACGTGCTGGGGACAATTATCAAAATGAAGATTGGATTTTCAATGCGCATAGGGATTTGGGCCATGTAAGGTATGTTCAGCCATCCATGGGGACTGTCCTTCTATAGTGGGACACTTTTGATGAGGACAGGATATGGGATTACATGGGTCACTAACCCTCAAAATACTTCATTCAGAAGTGAGGCCCTGGCCTCCAGGTGACAAAGAACCAGGGCAGCGAGGTCTCTGTGGAAGGCCTTCGCAACACTCTATTTTCTGTGGGTGGCTGCATGTCACGCCCTGGTCACCCCTCACTCCCCAGCTCTCTGGACTCCTGCACAGTTTCTTGAAGCTTCCTAAATCTACTCCCTCTTTTCTCTCTTCTTTCCCAGGCAAACCTAGTAATGGAGAAGGGGGGTTGAATGAAGTGGGAAAGTACGGAAAGGGAACCGTTTCAGATCTTTTGATCCCTTTAGCCTCTGAAAGCCGTCTGTGAGCAGCCTGTGTTTGCAGGGAGCGCTCAGGAGTGCTGCCGGAATTTCGAGGTTAGGATTTCACCTCCATGACTGCACTCCTGTGCTTCAGGAAGCCGGATAAGGAATACAAGCAGCATTATTCTTACTTTAAAACAAGGAAATTTAGGCATAGAGAACAAAAGTAAGAGAGACAGTAGCAGCAGCTGAAAACCAAATGATTGTTCTGATTACTAGTCTTCTTCTGTATTCATACAAAAACAAAACAGATCGCAGTTGGTTGGCAGGCCCGGTTTCCTGAGGGCACACCTGAGGGCAGCTCTGCGGCTTTTCCCTCCCTGACCTCTGGGGCCAACGGCTTAAGGAGAGAGGGGGGGTGCGTCCGCCCGCCCGCTCACCTTGAGGTGATAGAGCACGACACCTGTGCTGAGCACATCGTCCTCCAAGGCCATCAGGTGTGGCAGGCTGGAGTCGATGACCAGCCCAGCCCTCCTCCTGTTGATGTCCACTCTGTAATGTTCCACGAGGGCCTTCCACTCGTTCCACTTACGGGCCCAGTCTTTAGTCAGCTGGTCAATCTGAGGAGACAGAGGAGGTGGTCCTGGACACTCAGTACAGGGAGCAGATGAACGGTTCAGCGCCATCTGGCCCGATTCCTCACGGCATCACTTCCTCACTTTCCTCCCCGTGACTATTCAAGTCCGCACATGGGCCCTTGCACCTCTGTGAGCTCTCTCTGTTTTCTAAGTTTTCCTCAAAAAGCAACTGTTACTTTTATAAATAGAAACTCAATAAATGTTATTTTAAAATTTTTCTGCAATGAGCATGTATTGTTTTTATAAAAAAAAAAAGCACCATAAATGTTATTTTTAAAAATTATTTGGGGACTTCCCTGGTGGCACAGTGGTTAAGAATCCGCCTGCTGGGCTTCCCTGGTGGCGCAGTGGTTGAGAGTCCGCCTGCCGATGCAGGGGACACGGGTTCGTGCCCCGGTCCGGGAGGATCCCACGTGCCGCAGAGCAGTTGGGCCCGTGAGCCATGGCCGCTGAGCCTGCGCGTCCGGAGCCTGTGCTCCGCAACGGGGGAGGCCACAACAGTGAGAGGCCCGCGTACCACACACACAAAAAAGAATCCACCTGCCAATACAGGGAACACAGGTTCAATCCCTGGTCCGGGAAGATTCCACATGCCACGGAGCAACTAAGCCTGTGCACCACCAACTACTGAGCCTGCGCTCTAGAGCCCGCGAGCCGCAACTACTGAGCCCACATGCCACAACTACTGAAGCCCGTGTGCCTAGAGCCCGTGCTCCACAACGAGAAGCCACCACAATGAGAAGCCTGCACACCACAACAAAGAGCAGCCCCTGCTCGCCACGACTAGAGAAAAGCCCACACACAGCAACGAGGACCCAATGCAGTCAAAAATAAATAAATTAATTTAAAAAAATTAGTTGGGATTTGAGTCACATATCTATTGATATGTTTAAATTCCCCTCTTTCCACCCCCCCTCCTATGTGATCCATACTGGGAGTCCTCTTGTGAACTTCTTTCCCAAGGTGCAGCACCTTGAATTCTAATATAAGCTTGTATGCACCTCAAAAACCAACAAAGCACCAAGACGGGTCTCCCCAGGGAGAATGAAGGCTATGAAACTGGTCTGAACTACCACACAATAAAAAAATAACAACAGTAATAACTAATGTTATTAAACACTGAGGGCGAGGGGTGGTGTAAATTGGGAGATTGGGATTGACATATATAATACACACTACTATATATAAAATAGATAACGAATAAGGACCTACTGTACAGCACAGGGAACTCTATTCAATACTCTGTAATGGCCTATATGGGAAAAGAATCTAAGAAAGAGTGGATATATGTATATGTATAACTGATTAACTTTGCTGTACGGCAGAAACTAACACAACATTGTAAATCAACTATACTCCAATAAAAAATTAATTTAAAAAAACACTGAGGGCTTACTATGGATCAGGAACAGAGTTTTAAAAATAAACACACCAAGGCTTAGAGGCCTTAAGCTAAGCCCACTTGGGAAACATGAAGGAACAATGTTGAATATAGGGTCCTTTTTATTTCTTACGGTGGAAATTGTTATCAAGGCAGGAAGCTTCTTTTGGGAGTGGAAGAACTGAGGAAGACCAGGAAAAGGAACTAGATTCATCTAAGTCCTTCTCTCATAAAGAGAAAACTTAAGGGAAAAAAAATCATGCCAAGTTTAGGTACAAGTATTTTATGACTCTAGAAACATTCTTTTTTGGGGCTGCCCTACACAGCGTGTTGGATCTTAGCTCCCCGACTAGGGATCGAACCTGCGCCCCCAGCAATGGAAGCACAGAGTTCTAACCACTGGACCGCCAGGGAATTCCTGAAACATTCTTTTTAATGTTATAATCATTGAGTTGAAGTTTGAAAACTACAGGGTACCCGTGAAGGGCTGGGTTGGATTGGGCCCCGGCAGAGGTAGGTGGCAGGGCACATCCCCCTGGAGGTGCTGCAGAGGACACCTCCCCTCTGGCCAGCCTTCATCACCCACTCCTACCTGCCTAAGGTTGTAAGACTAGCAAGCGGCAGGTTCAAGTCCAGGTCTGCCGGCCTGTATAAAGTAAAAATGTTAATGTGCCTGGAATGAACCAAAAATCAGACCATATAGCTAAACACAGAATTTTTGAGGAACTTCTGGATATGTGAAGTAGTCCTAAAGTTTAGTTTGGGTAACAAAATATTGACATAGCCAGGATACTTTAATAACATATAAGGATGATGCAGTAGAGTACTGGAAATGAGGACATTTGTTTGCAAGACCTAAATCTAACCTGTCACCAAATAATGCCTGCTACTTCTTCCTTTTAAATGTCACTGGGGGACTTCCCTGGTGGTCCAGTGGTTAAGACTCTGTGCTCCCAATGCAGGGAGCACGGATTCGATCCCTGATCAGGGAACTAAGATCCTGCGTGCCGTGTGGCACGGCCAAAAAAAACAAAGTAAAAAAAAACTTAACACAAGTGATTAAAAAAAAAAAAGTCTCTGGGAATCACCATTTGATTCAATCTCCCAAAATGTCCTCACCCTCATGGGGTCACAACAACAGTCTCTTTCCTTGTTGATCTCTCTGCTTCCAGCCCTCAATCCATTCTACATGCAACTGTCATATTAATTTACCCAATACACTCCTTTATCATGTCACTAACTGGGTTCAAGAAGCTGTGAGTAACCCTGTTCATGTCAAGTTCAAACCTCCTGAACTGGACCTCTCCTCCCCTCCCCTCTGCTCCTCTCTACCAGGAACACATATCCTAGCCAGCTTCGCTGCCCTCACACCCCGTGTGTCCACATGTCTCACACCAGCCCTTCTCTCACTTCCGTGGCTTTGCTTCTGTTATCCCTCCCTCACCCCAATACCTCTGCCCATCTCCCTATCTAACAGACCCTATCCATCCTCCAAGGTCTAGTTCAAGTTCTCTGCCTTCCAACTGCAGCACTGAGGCTGGCCCTGAAAATTCCAAGCCACATTTGATTTCTTCCTTCCTAAGCTCTTTACGTCTAACTCACGTAAGTTATTTCATTTAATCCTTCTCTAAATGTGCTTCCAACTAGACTGCAAGCCATCTGAGGGCAGGGACTTCTTTGTATCTCCTGCAGCATTGTGCTGAGCACCTAGTTGATGTTCAATGAATACATGTCATTGATTTACTTATTTACTAGAAAATAATTTTTTTCCTAGGCTACTGTCCCTATCTGAAGGGAGTTATCATGATCCCCCGGGAAAACAAAGCAGAGTCAGAAAGCCAGTCACCAGCCCTATGACAAACACATCCCCCAACTCAAGGCTCAATGGAGACAAAGGTTGTCTCTATACAGAACCTCTCTGTCCTGGTGGGGGAGCAGTTCTGGCCCAGGAAGGATGGAGGGAGGTCAGATCTGTTTCCAAGGTGATGTGAAGCACAACTGAGTCTCCCCAACAGACCCACCTTCAATTCATTTTGGAGAGCCAGCTCCTTCAGATTTTCATCCTTTCCCTCATTCAATGAATGGAAGTTTCTCTGCACAAAGAGAGAGATGTGCTTCATGGGTCCCACCCTCACTCTTGTGAAGGAAAAGATGCAGATAGGAAAGACTTTATCGTTAAAAGCAGAAACAAATCAGAAGCCTAAGTATTTGGGCTCAGATTGGTACAAAGGAGAATTCAAGGAAATTTTTTCTGGAGGGCCCCATTCCCCGTATCTGCCCACATACAGAACAAGGGCCATTCAGGAAAATGCCCTTTGGACAGCAGAGAGGACACAGTGAGAGGGTGCCCACCCCATCTGAAACTACACAGGTAATCAGAGTAATCACCATCCTATCTCTGGCCTCTGCTCTACAAGCGTCACCTGACTGAGAACACAATGCAGCAGGGCTCAGATACCCTGCAGAAGAGAAGGGGCTCTGGAGGACAGAAAAGTCCTGACTGCCCACATACCAGCTCAAAGCTCAGCAGCATGGCTTTCAGTCTTCCAATCTCTTCCCTGAGTTCTCTGATCAACTTCACGTTTGCATCCTGAAACACAGAGAACTCGGTCACCACTGACTGATATCAGGCCCCGAATGGCTGTGAGATGCTAATCGCAATTAGCCTGGAAGAAGCGGGTTACTCCTTTGGAGTAACTTCTAGGGCAGTCTTTTCGAAGTGTGGTCCCAGGATCAGCAGCAACTTCACCTAAGAACTTGTGAGAAATGCAAATTCTGTGGACCACCCCCACTCCCGCAATGCCCCAACACCTATTAATCAGAAACTCTTGAGGGCTGGGCCCACCTGTGATTTAACAAACCCTCCAGGTGATTCTGATACACACTAAAGTCTGAAAATCACTGCCTAGAGCAGGAGGTCAGGTAGGTAATATAATACAAATGCCAGAGCATGTAAGGTACTAATCTTCCTGTATTGAGTGTGACTAAACTTACCTGACCAATTACATTGCCCTTTATTTTTTTTAAGTCTTTATTGAATTTGTTACAGTATTGCTTCTGTTTTATGGTTTGGTTTTTTGGCAGCAAGGCATGTGGGATCTTAGCTCCCCGACCGGGGATCGAACCCACACCGGTGCATTGGAAGGCGAAGTCTTAAGCACTGGACCGCAGGGAAGTCCCTACACTGCCCTTTAAAACAGTCCATAAATGGGCTGTATGTGGGCCACCCATTTGTGATCCCTGCCCTGGAACTTTTCACCGAAACTGCAAAGTAGATGAGGAACTTTTGGAATATTCTCATTATTAATTCAGCTTTCAAGACTAAAGGATTCCTCATATGCAACTTTTACCCAAAACAGAGACGGCACTGCAATCTGCATACGAAAAAAGGCACAGAGCAACATAAACTTGGAATAAAGGCAGTAAACACAGACACTTTTAAATGATCTTTCCTCGAGTGGCAACAGTGTACAAGGGCTCTTAAGACCAATGGCCTTAGATAAACATCTAAAATAAATTATTCAAAAAAGGCAACTGAATGAAGCCAGTTGAGATATGAGAGAACGGTATGACACTGAAAGAAAGAATTTCACTCCCTCGGCATTTGGAGAACAAGTCTGGCAGCTGGGCTGAGTACAAAGAGAAGGAAATCAAATGAGAGGAAAAAAGGAGAACTTGGAGTAAACTGCTGTACCAGACCAGGACTTCAAATGAAGGTCTCACCTCATTTACCCGTGGCTTGTTGATGATGTTTTTGGCGTTGGATGCATATCTCAACGTGCTCATGGTCTCACTGTAGCTAGTGTGTGCAGGAGACACGGCTGGGGTAGAAGGAGAAGGTTAAAACACACACCAAGCCTTTCCAACCCAGCCCATGACCACTGGCCTTGCTGCCGTCGCCCAGGCTGTCTGAGACCCTTGATGAAATGGGCAGCAGTGGCAGAGCACCAGTCTCAACACAGAACCAGCTCCGGCAGCCTACTCACTGGCAACCATGATGGTTCTGGAGTTGCCCCCGAGGCTGTCCTTCAGCAGCCAGGTCAACACAGAGTCCCGGTAGGGGATGTAAGACTGCCTCTGGGAAGGTCCTGCTCCACTGCTGGTCCTGGAAGGAGAGCTAGGGATCCCACTGTCACTACCATCGCTCACTGTGCTGCCGAAGCTCTGGCAGCTGTTGAATACCTGAGAGTTCTGGGCTTAAAAAGACAAAAAATAATAAAAGTGGAAGAAAAAAAAGGAATTACGAAACAAATGCATTAAAACAAAGCAATGGTTGAAGAAGGTAGACTTAGCATCACACTTCCTAATCCCTTTCTGCCTATGACTGGATGCTTTAAGTATGGTCCCTGAATTAGACTCTGGACTCAAGAGATGGAATATTTAAGCCAAACAATTTTGTAGTCTCCCTTCTTTTTGGAATGAGAGTGGTAGGATGATGGTCACATTGTGTTCAAAAACTACAAATATCAATTTTTCATGCCCAAAGCCAGAAGGTAAACTTTATCAGAGAGAACCTTTTAAGTATCTACTCCATTTTGACAAAATGAAAACATATGAGTTATTTTTCAAAGTCTCCCCTCCCACTCTGATAATCCAGGCTACCGTCAAAATACCTAAGGTGGAGATGACGATCCCCAGAGTCACAAGAGACTTGTTGATATTGGCTCCTTCAGTAATCCGGTCCTTACAGTAACTGGGATCTGCTCTTTCACTAAATAAAACACAGTGGATGAAAAGAGAAACAAAAGTGAACAAGAAGACACTATCCTTATAATGCTGTTGAAAAACACTATCCATTATGTTGCACTTTGTGTAAAAGATCCACATAATAAACCCCTTAGAATTCAGTTCCAGAAAAAATGTTACCATCATGTAACAAACTGGCATCCTTCTGCTTCTCAGGCAATAAAAAGCAAACGATTCATTACATTTGGCTGCCAGAGCATTTTGAGTTAATACTTATTCACAGTAATGATACCAACATAGTTTTTTGGTATATACAATTCCCCTTTTGTTTTAATTTCACATATTAATGGCTTTATGCTGTGTCATTAATGGTTTCAAATTCCTTATTTAAGTAAATGTGAAATATTAGAAATTCACACTTCCAGTTGGCTGATACAATTTCTTCCAGAAAGCACTTAAGCTTTTAAGGGAGCGATGTACCATATTAATTATTTAGCAGTTTTAAAATAAGAAAATATGCCTAATTTCATGTTACACTTTTTTCTGACCACATTATTCCTGAGAGTTTCTTCTTTCTGGATATGGAAATGAGTACAATTCATGTTTCCTTCTAATACTTAAAAGGCAGTATCTTCTCCCCAATGCCACAGTATTTTTTAAACCTTTTTTTTTTTTTTTTTTTTTGAGAGATGTGTAGAGCAGCATAAAATCAATATTAGGTCAAAGGAAAAAAGCACGCTAACTCAGTCCCCTCTACTTAGAGCACTGGTTTTCAATCTTGGCTATACACTGCTGGCACTCCCTCTGACTCCACTAATAATCTGATTTATTTGATCTGAGGTGCAACCTAGGCATTGGGAGCTCTAAAAGGTCCAGGTGATTTTAATGGGCAGCTAAGATTGAGAACCCCTAACATGAAATTTTTTAGCCCTCGGAAAACTACAGTTTCTTAACCTAGCATTCAAACAATTTGTTTCTTTTGTAGTTTTCTCAGGATGACTGAAATGTGTAAACGGTGGGGAAAAGTTTATTCCCCGTAAAATGAGCAAGAACAAGGTCATTGTCAAGGGAGTAATTCCACTTGGCTTTGAGATCCTAATTACCTGCCTGCTAGGTCCACAAGGTTGATCTTGCTAGAGATTTCAGAGGGGAGGTGGTTCTCCAGGATTGCCTAAAGGGAGAAGAGATATTTAAAGCTTGTCACTTGGAACAATATGTTGTTTTTTTTCCCATGACAGCCTCCTAACCAAGGTGATATTCGGATTTTTAGCCAACTCACTCAAGAAATCTGTTTTCTAATGTGTTCTGAACCAGATGAGCTCTCAATATCTGACAATCAGTAAGCCCGGAGTCCTGCCATCATTAAAAAATGTGAGCAAAACTTCCATAGGGTAGGTGGGAAACCCCCCAACAAAGTCTCCCTAGCACGGTTTACCGGGTAAATGCTCAACTCTTCTCCAGGAGGCTCTGGCCCATCAGTAGAGATCCATAGTAGGTTTGGAGGAGCGGATGATGGGGCTTTGTCTCTTGTTAACCAGAGTCACAGCCTGTTAACTTGCTGGGCAGGACTCTGCCTCTCTCTGTTCTATCCAGGGGCATCCAGCCCTCAAGAGCAAAACCACCTTTCCTTTTTTTAAAAAAATTCAATATGGGGTTTTTGTTGTTGCTGCTTAATTTTAATGTTGTGCATCCATCACTAAAATCCAGTTTTAAAATATTTCCAATAACTCCCCAAATTCCGAGTCTGTTTGCAATCAATCTCCATTGCCATCTCCAGCCCTAGGTCACCACTCAATTTTCAATCTCTATAAATTTGTCTTCTCAGGATATTTCACACAGATGAGTCATACAATGTCTGGCTTCTTTCACTGTGCATAATTATTTTGAGATTCATCCAGGTTGAGGCATGTGTCAAAAGTTCAATTTTATTGCTGAGTAGTATTCCAGTGTATGAATGTACCATGGTTTATCTATTCACCTCTTGATGGACATTTGGGTTGTTTCCAGCTTTGAGCAATTACAAATAAAGCTGCTATGAATATTTGTGTACAAGTCTTTGTGTGGACATATGATTTCTTTTCTCTTGGGAAAATACCTAGCACAATGGCTGAATCATATGGTAGGTATATGTTTAATTTTTAAAGAAACTATTAAATTCTTTTTCAAAGTTGTTGTACCAGTAGTATAGTGTATGAGAACTCCAGCTCCTACAATCTTGCCAATATTTAGTATAATAATTCTTTTTAATTTTAGCTATTTTAAAAGGTGAGTAGTGATAGTTCATTTGGTGTTAACTTGCATTCCTCTAATAATTAATGATGTTTGCATCTTTTCAAGTGCTTAATTGCCATCTGTATATTTTCTCTAGTTAAGTATCAGTTCAAAATTTCTAACCATTTTTTTTGAGTTGTTTTATTATTGAGTTTAGAGAGTTCTGTATATATTCTGGATACAAGTCTTTTATCTGACATATGTTTTACAAATAAATTCTCCCTGTGGCTTTTCTTTTTATTCTCTTAATAGTGTCTTTTGAAGAGCAGAAGTTTTAAATTTTGACCAATTCCAAATTTCAATTTGTTCTTTTGTTCAATTTGTGTTTTTAGTGCCATATCTAAAAAAACTTTGCCTAATCCAAGGTCACAAATGTTCTCCCATGTTATTTTCTATGAGTTTAATTGTTTTAGGTTTCACATTAGTGCCTACGATCCAGTATGAGTTAATTTTTGAATAAAGTGTACACTAAAGACTTTCAACAAATTTGGCAATTGTTTTTGGCCATTATTTTTCAATTTTTTCTTATGCCTATTTTCTCTTCTTTCTTTCTGGGATTCCCATTACACTTATGTTGACACACCTGATGTCCCACAGGTCTGTGCAGCTCTGTTCATTTTCCTTCAGTTACTCTTCTTCAAATTGGATGATTTCTATTTGTCTGTCTTCAACTTCACTAATTCTTCTGCCATCTCAAATCAGCACTTGAGTCCCATTAGTGATTTTTTCATTTCTGTTATTGTACATTTCCAGAATTCCCCCTTTTAAAATAATTTCTATCATTTTATTGAAATTCCCTAGAGTCATTATCATCATGTTTTCCTTTAATTCTTTAAAACATGGTTTCCTTCAGCTCTTGGAACGTATTTATATTAGTTGCTTGGAAGTCTTTGTATGCTGAATCCAACATGTGGAGCCCTTACAGTCAGTTTCTTGTTTTTTTTTTTTTTTAATTAATTAATTAATTTTTGGCTGCTTTGGGTCTTTGCTGCTGCACGCGGGCTTTCTCTAGTTGTAGTGAGCAGGGACTACTCCTCATTGTGGTGCGCAGGCTTCTCATTGCAGTGGCTTCTCTTGTTGTGGAGCACGGGCGCTAGGCAGGCGGGCTTCAGTAGTTGTGGCACGCAGGCTCAGTAGTTGTGGCTCACGGACTCTAGAGTGCAGGCTCAGTAGTTGTGGCACATGGGCTTAGTTGTTCCATGGCATGTAGGATCTTCCCAGACCAGGGCTCGAACCCATGTCCCCTGCATTAGCAGGCGGATTCTTAACCACTGAGCCACACCAGGGAAGTCCCTACTTTTTAATTTTAATGTTTATTTTCATTTTAAATGCCCAGACTGATCATATAGATATTAAAGTACTTTGAAATGTTAAAAGTAAAATGTAGGTCAAAGATATTTTGATTAGTCTTTATGAAATGCCTCTACGCTTTCTGAGTGTGTAGCTTAGTAGACTGTGTGTAGGTCCTACTTATAATGTTAGGTCATATCAGAGGACCTATAAAGGGAAAGGTAGGAAGAAAGGAAAAGAAATAGGAAGGAAGACAGGAAATCAGTCAAAAGGGACAATGAAAGGAAGAAATCTAAGCAAATATAAGTGGTAACCAACCTGCGTATAGTAGATAGTGAAGATGGCATGGGATCTGCTGCTGGCCTCATGAACATGCGTTGCTGCTGTGATTCTGTGTATATAAGGGAAGAAAATTAGGACAAGGATTGTTTATGCATGTTGATCTTTAAGGATCCAAGGGGAACACAAGAGATGTTAGTGCTGAGGTTCACAAGTGAGGATCATGAAACACACGTTATTTAGTCTGTTATTGTTAGGAGAGTGGCCCCAAGAGGGCAGGAGCAGTGCTCTAGGTCCTGATATCTGAGAATAAAAGCGAGTGTAGATTCATATTAAACCACAATTAGAACTTTTTTTAAGCAATAGAAGTTAAAACTCAGAGTTGAAAGCGTGATACTAAAGAGTCATCAACCTGTAAGAATATCCCTAAAACAGACCCATTTAAATAAGACAAATGGACGTAGAGAGCTTGCTGGAGAAGAAGGCTCAAAGACAGAGAAAGTAAGTCATGATTAAACACAGAATATTAACTTTATAGTGCCAGAAAGGGCTAAAATGAGATCTTGAATTACATGAACATCATGCTTAAGCCAGGTAGAATTCATAGGCTCCCTGAAAGATTCATTCCAATCTTGACCCTTAAAGTCAAAAGAGTCTTCCCTTCATCTAAATCTAAGTCAATCTTGCCTCAGTTTAAGACCAACTCATTGACTTCTGTTCTCAGAGGAGTTACAGAATTGAAGAAAAGAGTCAAAACCTAGAGGCTGATTTATTCAAGGATGAGAAGGACAAGGTAAGGCCTGACACTTAAAGATCAAGGAGCTCAGGGTACCCTGAAGACATGAAGCAAGTGCCTCCAGAACAGTTCCACGAAAGCCAAGGAACAGAATGTTAAATTTAAATTTCTTCCTTTATGTTCAGTGAGCTCAGACGTGTTATTAATAGGGTACGCAGAAGACTCTAAATCCCCCCAATTTTTTTTTCAGGTAAAAAAGGCTATTTTGGGGGTGTAAAATAACATTCTGGGTATTTCATAGTAACTAAAAATAGAGTATTATCACAATTTACAATAGGTTTCAGGAGAGTCAATAGTATTTCATAGCAGATTCAAAACAGTCTTTTTTTGAGTAACCTTTACAGTATGCAAAACTAGAAGAAAAATGGTTTTCTGAAACATTTTAAACTATATATAAACTATATTAAAGTATATCACCTCTATCAAGGAGAGGACAGTGCAGGCAAGAATCTGTTCTTTGATGAAAAACAGCAGAAGTCGTGTATTATAAGACAAAGCATAGAGTAATACTCTGGGCTAACTGCCTAACATTATTATACCCAAAACAAACTCCAGCTTCACCACTAGTGAGAAGAGCACTAGATCTCAGCCACCGCCCCCTGCACTGGGTACACTTCTGTTCTGAGAAAGGCCTGCTGATTGTGGATGTGGGGAGCTGCAGAGAGAATACACACTGTGAAGGGGGATGAGAACACAGGAAATAAGAATGAGACTGAAAGAATGACAAGGACAAACAAACCTGTTACCTGTTTGCTATTCCCTCCTCCAAGAGCTGAATTACTTGCTTATAGCTGGTAACTACGTGTTGAGATAAACCTATCCAATTTGCAAGGAGGAAAAAAGACATTAAAAATTTTTGGCAAAGTTTAACCTTTTCCTGTAGGTAATTAAATTTATCATCCTATTTCATATCAGTTGACAGACAAGAATGAGGGAACAACTTAATTCAGATAATAAATTAAGTCAACAAATATTTATTGGAAGCCTACTGTCTGGCATTGTGACAGTCTCTCTGGGAACATAGGTCTCTGCCCACACAGACATTATAGTCTAGAATTCATGTAGCGGTTATGCTAACAACAATGAAAAGAACAGCAATAACAATTCCTTACAATTTTGCTATATAGGTTATAAGAAAAGTTCTCATAAATTACCTCATTTGGCCCTCACAAAATTCCTGAGGCAGACGAGGGCTACGTGCCCCACAAAATGGCGGACTCGGTTTGACATACAAACCATACAGTACACATGTCCTTATCTTCCCACAGTTTACAATCATGAGAAGTTTTATGATACAAGATAATATGGCCAAGTGCCACAGGACTAGAAAGATAATAAATGCTGAGGAGATCAGAGGAGTGGTCAGGGAAAGCTCCATGGGGGAAGTGAGACTTGAATTTAGCCACTGTGGAATGGGCAGGCTTTAGATAGGTAAAGAGAGCTTAAGGGCATGAAAGTAAATCTTTATGGCTGGTTACCCACCAAGTCAAAAAAGGCCTTCACAATTGTGCTAGAGGATCTCTGTATTAGAGATTCAGGAACCAAAGTAAATTTATGGGCTGATGAGCTGAATACACTTACACTAAAAATTAGCAAAGTAACTTGAACACTGACTGGATTTTTTTTTTTTTTTTTGCGGTACGCGGGCCTCTCACTGTTGTGGCCTCTTCTGTTGTGGAGCACAGGCTCCGGACGCGCAGGCTCAGCGGCCATGGCTCACGGGCCCAGCCGCTCCGTGGCATGTGGGATCTTCCCAGACTGGGGCACGAACCCATGTCCCCTGCATCGGCAGGCGGACTCTTAACCACTGCACCACCAGGGAAGCCCTGGATTTTTTATATCAAGGAATTATTACTATTATTTAGATGTGATAATAGTTGTGGGTATGATTTTTTAAAAAGACATACCTTATCTTTTAGGGCTACATACTAAAATATTTAGATGAATTGATGTGACATCTGGAATTTGCCTCAGAATAATATAGAATGTGGACAGGAATGTGGACAGGGCAGAATTTGCAAAGGGTTATTGGGTTATGGGTTACTGTGAAATGGGGGTACACTATACTAGTCTATTTTTGTTCAAAATGTTCAAAATTCTCTATAATAAAAAGAATTTTAAAAATTTACCCAAGGATAGGGACTTTCCTGGTGGTTCAGTGGGTAAGACTCTGTGCGGGTTTGATCCTTGGTCAGGGAACTAGATCCCACATGCATGCCGCAACCAAGAGTTCGTATGCCACAACTAAGAAGTCTGCATGTCACAACTAAGAAGTCCACATGCTGCAACTAAAAGACCCTGCATGCCTCAACAAAGATCCTGTGTGCTGCAACTAAGACCTGGCGCAGCCAAAAAAATAAAAATAAAAAAATAACCAAGGATAGAGAACTTCTGCTTTCTGTAATGGCAAATTACATAATATAAACCAATCCTTCTGCTAAAGACTATTAGAAACAGCTGGACAAAATATAAAAGATCAGTGTGAAGGCACAGAGGGATGATGAGACAGTGAAAAATTTCCAGGCTATATACTGGGGGAGGATGGAAGTCCACAGAGATAAGGCCGGCATTTGGGGACGCTTCTCCTCTGAGAGCATTTGCCAAACCTTGAGGAGAAGTGGCTGACAGCAGTTCTCTTGACAAACTCACAGGTCTAGGGAGACACAGACTGCAGTCCACAGCCCACCTGGAGTGGGCCCTATGGCACACCACATCTTTGGGTTGGAAACCCAAAGGGTTAAAACACAGGAATAAGGTTGAATTAGAAGTAAATAGCCTCTGAAGGGATTACAGCTCAGCTTTGAACATTCTCAGTCCTTAAATTGGACTGATGTGATTCTGAATCACTAATGTGTGCAGGAACCTGGCACAAATAAATAAAAGTCTTCTGTACTGGCAGATATCACTGTTCTAGACCTACAAATGACTTCTATAAGCAATTTAGCAAATACTGTCTGGCACAAAATTATAACAAACCAGACACATAAGTAGACCTGACAACATAAATGAAAACCAGCAAAAATAATAGGGAATAGAAAGAGACCTAAGAAAGATCCAGATATTGGAGTTACAGTAACTTTAAAGTAACTGTGCTTACTATTTTCAAGGGGCTAAAGACAAGATTATAAAATCTCAGAGAAAATTGGAAACTATAATAAAAAGATCAAATGTAGATTTGGGAAGTAAGAACTACTGTAAGTGAAAAAAAGAACTCATCTAAGTTTCTCATCTAAGTATCTAAGTTTAACAGCAGGTTAGACATAGCTTAAAAAACAATTAGTGAGGGCTTCCCTGGTGGTGAAGTGGTTAAGAACCTGCCTGCCAACGCAGGGGACACAGGTTCGAGCCCTGGTCCGGGAAGATCCCACATGCCGTGGAGCAACTAAGCCCATGTGCCACAACTACTGAGCCTGCGCTCTAGAGCCCGCGAGCCAGAACTACTGAGCCCACGTGCCACAACTACTGAAGCCCGCACACTTAGAGCCCGTGCTCCGCAACAAGAGAAGCCACTGCAACAAGAAGCCCACACACTGCAACCAAGAGTAGCACCCGCTCGCTGCAACTAGAGAAAGCCCATGCGCAGCAACGAAGACCCCATGCAGCCAAAACTAAATAAATAAAATAAATAAATTTATAAAAAAGTAAAAAAAACAATTAGTGAACAGGAACATATGTCAGAAACATACAACCAAAATAAAGCACAGAGAGCCAAAAGATACAAAGCATTATATAAGACAGGGTAAGAATCATAAAGTATATATAACACACCTGTAATTGGAGCTCCAGAAGGAGAGAGTGGGGTAAAAGCAATGTTAGAAGTAATGGCTTAGAAATGTCTGCAAAAAAAGATATAAAACCACAGATTCAGGAAGCCTGACACAATTAAAAAAAAAAAAAATCTATCCCTCGGCACTTCATGCTAAACCGTTAAAAGCCAAAGACAAAGAGAAAAACCTTAAAGGAATTACTAAGATAACATCTCAACAGAAACAATGGAAGGCAGAAGTCAGTGGAATAATTTTTAATTGCTGAAAGAAAATAACCACCAACTTAAAATTCTATACTTAGTGAACTTCTCCTTTAAGAATAAAGAAGAAATAAAGTTATTTTCAATCAACTGAAAACCAAGAGAATTTGTAAGCAGCAGACCCACACTAGAGGAAATACTAAAGATTATTTTTTAGCTGAAGGAAAATACCAGACAGAAGGTAGGAGATTTAAAAAAAAGTTTAGACCACAATATTAGACTTTGATAAGTCAATGACCCATGCTGTAATCTCTACAATGACTACTAAAATAATAAGACAATGTGTAAACAGTAAGCTAAAAGAGGAGAAATATGGGATAATTTTAAAAATTAACCAACTCAAAAATCATGAAAGTAGAGAAAAAGGAACATAAAACAATGTAAAGAGAAAACACAATGTAACAGAATTAAACCCAAATAAAATTAGTAATTATATTAAAAGTAAACAGACCAAAATATGCTTGAAGTATGCTCAAATTACAAGACCAAAATTGTGATGCTAGATAAAACAAAGCAAAAGCCAAATATTTTATTTAAAAAAAACCACACATCTAAAACATATGGATATAGAAAGGGAGAAAGTATAAAAAAGATTAAAATGCCAACACTAACCAAAAGAAAGCTACAGTAGTTATAGTAATTCCTGACAAAGCAGAGTAGACTTCACGGCAAAGCATTATTAGAGATAAAGAGGGATCCTTCAAAACGGGAGAAGCATTCATCAAGAGGATTTAATAATTCTAATTTTGTATGCACATAATAATAGTCTCAAAATATATAAAACAAAACAAAACAAAACAAAAAAAATATATATATATATAAAACAAAAATTGCTGGGATTAAAAGGAGAAAAAGACATTCATAGTCATAACAGGAAATTTTAACTAGCCTTTCTTATTATCTCATAAAACAAGCAAAAAAAAAATCAATAGGGTTATAGAAGGTTTAAGCAATGCAAATAACAAACTTGACAAATAGTATTCTATAAATGCTATACCCAACTACTGCATAATTATTTTTAAGAACACATGGAAAATTTACAAAACTTAGCCATATGCTAGGCCACAAACCAAATTGTTATACATATATATTTTTTAAATGAAATCATATAGAGTGTTCATTGAATGCCATTCTATTAAAGTAGATACCTATAATAAAATAGAACTATAAAATCTCCAAATATTTGAAAATTAAGAAATGCAATTCTAAATAACCCATGGGTCAAAAAAGAAATCATTATGAAAATTACATACAATTTTAAACTAAATAAAGATTAAAATACTACATATTAAAATGTGTGCAGTGCAGCTAAAGTTACATTTACAGAAAAATTTATAGCTGTAAATAAATATATTAGGAAAGAAAAAAGGATGAAAATCAACAAGCTAAGCATCTACTTACAAAGGTTAAAAAATCAGCAAATTAGACTCAAGGAAAGGCTGAATAAAATAACAAAAATATGAACAGAAATTAATAAATACAAAATAAACTTACAGTGGAGGGAAGCCACAAAACCAAAAGTTGATTTTTTGAAAAGACAAATAAAATTAATAAGTCCTTAATTTGAACAAGAAAAAAGAGACAAGGGATAGATAACCAGTTAGGAATGAAAAAAGAGATCCTACATTTAAAGAGTCATCTTACACATAAAGTGTAAGAAGATATTACTCTTTATGCAGATACATGTCTTACATTTAGAGGAAGTGGATTTTTTAGAAAAATACAATTTACCAAAAATTGGTGCAATAAAAAATAGAATATTTGAAAGAAATCAAATCTATAATCTTAAACCTTCTCATCAAAAAATCCTCCAGACTCAGAAGGCTTTGCCAGCAAATTCCACCAAATATTTAAGGAGGAATAACCCCAATCTTACAAGAAGTCTTTCAGAAAATAGAAAGAGGCAGCATCTCTCAACTCATTTTAGGAAACAAACGTAACCTTTATACTTAACCCTGATGAAGGAAAATGGAGAATCAGAGAAGGATAAAGAAGAGAAGAGGAGGAGGAAGAAAAACAGGACAAGGAAGATGATGATTAGAGGAGAATTTCACTCTTGAATCTTGAACATACATGCAACAACTCCCAACAAAACACTGGAAATCCAAATTCCGCAGTATATACAAAGGAAAATATATCACAGGTAACTTGGGTCTATGCTAGGAATGCAAGACTGCTATAGCATTCAAAAATCAGTGTAATTCACCTTATTAACAGGACAAAGGACACAAATCATACAATATAGACAAGCATATATAAAACAAATATTAAAAAAAAATTCAGGGACTTCCCTGGTGGTCCAGTGGTTAAGAATCCGCCTTCCAATGCAGGGGATGGGGGTTCAATCCCTGGTCAGGGAACTAAGATCCCACATGCCGCGGGGCAACTAAGTCTGCGTGCTGCAACTACTGAGCCCACGTGCCACAACTAGAGAGCCTGCATGCTGCCACTACAGAGCCCACATGCCACAGCTACAGAGCCCACGTGCTCTGGAGCTCACGCGCTGCAACTACTGAGCCCGCGGACGCTCTGGAGCCCACGTGCCACAACTAGAGAGAAGCCCATGCACCACAACAAAGAGCCCAGCTGCTGCAACGGAAGATCCTGCATGCCACAACTAAGACCTGACGCAGCCAAAATAAATAAATAAATAAGTATTTTTTAAAAATTCAATGGCTGTTTATGTTTTTAAAAAAATTCCTAGAACCCCTTCCATTTCCCTTTCGTGAACAATTTAGTCCTAAAGTCCTTACGTGGAGCAGAGCAAGGCAGGCAACCACGTCAGGGTGAAAAGCCTGAGAAGAATAAGGAGGGCGTCCCCACAGAGGGAAGGCCTGGTGTTGAGAGTGGGGTGAGGAGGGGATGACACGGGTGGCAGCACAGAAAGTCAGAGCCTGATGGGCTGAGCAGAGCGTCCCCACGGAGGCAGCCCAGTGCAGGGCATGGGAGCCCGGGGAAGGTGAGCAGGCTACCCATGTGTGGGGGCAGCCTGCCGTGAGAAGTCAGAGGCCCAACAAGGAGAGAAAGGCATCCCCACAGAGGGACTGGCAGCGGAACAAGATTTCTAAGTTGGCGTGAGGAGGTGGCCCAGCAAAAGAATACCAAGACCAAGAGGGGTATGGAAGGTACCTGCACAGTGAGGGGTGGGGACAGGCAGCCCTGCACGGAGCGCTGGAATGCAGGCACGGTGAGCATGGCTTCCTGTGGTGAGAGGCACAGCCAGGTGAGGCGGGCATCCACATAAGAGAGAGGACAGCAATGACGAGATTAATTACACATGGGGGTGGAGGGACCGATCAAAGAAGCATTTCCACCTTTGGATAAAGGAATTACAAATCTGGAAAGGGAGAAATCCAGAATGAACCCTGCTGTGTTGGACTGCAGTTGGAAGTACTGGTGTGAACATATATTAGCTCTGTCCACTCAGAAGGACTAGGAGTTGCAGCATCTCAAAAGCAATGAGCATACCTAGAACTTAGATCTTGGCTTCCAAAAACTTTTCTCCAATAAAAAGGACCAGATTACATATAGAATAGATAAACAACAAGGTCCTACTGTCTAGCACAGGGAACTATATTCAATATCCTGAGACAAACCAAAATGGAAAAGAATATTAAAAAAGAATGTATATATATGTATAGCTGAAGCACTTTGCTGTACAGCAGAAATTAACACAACATTGTAAATCAACTATACTACAAATAAAAAAAAAAAAAAAGAAGAACCAGGGCTCCTGGGAGAAACGGCTGATTCAAAGACTGAGGCAGGGAAAGCAGATGAACCTCAAACATCTCCTGTCAGAAAGCAAGGAAGTGCTCAAAGAATGATGGCGATATGCCAAAATGTCACAGGAACACACCTGAAGTAGATTCCATTGGCTAAATCTGGAATAATTGGAGCATCAAAATAAAAAATAGTAGTAACAGAAGGCGACTCATTCAATAAAATAAGAAACCATGAGTCTATGCCAACATAAGTAAATTAATAAATAAACTGAATGTCAGATGAGGATAGGACACACACATGGTTTCACAGGACCGCACCCACAAAAAACACTTGTTGATTACAAAAGGGAAACAGCAATTTCAGAGTGAAGAAGCCTGGCAGATATGACCTTAAGTGAGGAAATTAAAAATCATGAGTAATGGGACACATCAAAATTGTGCACCACTTAATGGTATCAAGTTCATGACAGTCAAGGGAGACCAAGAAGCCTTCCAGACTGGAGAACACTAGAGAGACACCCTAACCAAAGGCAACCCTTAACTCTCAAATGGACAACTACTGGGACAATTAGTGAAACTTAAATGGGTTCTAAGGATCAGATGGTAGCAATGCATCAAAGTTAATTTCCTGATTTGGATGGTTGTGTTGTAACTATACAGGAGAACATTGTTGTTTGAAAGAAAAACACCCTAGAATAATCGGGGGTAAGGGTCATTAGGTTGGCAATTTACTCTCAAATGGTTCAAGTAAAAAAGTTCTTTAGGGACTTCCCTGGTGGCGCAGTGGTTAAGAATCCACCTGCCAATGCAGGGAACATGGGTTCGAACCCTGGTCAGGGAAGATCTCACATGCCGCGGAGCAACTAAGCCCATGCGCCACAACTGCTGAGCCCGCACTCGAGAGCCTGCGAGCCACAACTACTGAACCCTCGTGCCACAACTACTGAAGTGCGCACGCCTAGAGCCCATGCTCCGCAACAAGAGAAGCCACCGCAGTGAGAAGCCCATGCACCGCAACAAAGAGTAGCCCCTGCTCTCCGCAACTAGAGAAAGCCCGCGTACAGCAACGAAGACCCAATGCAGTCAAAAATTTTTAAAATGTAAAAATAATGTTCTTTATACTATATTTGCAATTTTTTCAAAAGTTTGTTTCAAAATTAAAAAATAAAAACTCTTGGGCTTCCCTGGTGGCGCAGTGGTTGAGAGTCCGCCTGCCGATGCAGGGGACACGGGTTCGTGCCCCGGTCCAGGAAGATCCCACATGCCGCGGAGTGGCTGGGCCTGTGAGCCATGGCTGCTGAGCCTGCACGTCCGGAGCCTGTGCTCCGCAATGGGAGAGGCCACAACAGTGAGAGGCCTGCGTACCGAAAAAATAAAATAAAATAAAATAAAAATAAAAACTCTTAGAAAACTAAGATAAAAAAGAGAATTCCCTTAACCTGCTAAGCCAGTGCTTCTCAAAGCTGCTGCACAGACTGGAGCCAGTTCTCAAACAGTTACTGATGTGCGATGAGACAGGTACAGAAACCTTTACAACAATATTACAAATTTTATATCTTTTGAATCTAATAAAGAAGAATTTGGGCTTATAACTAAGATGTCTTTTTCTTTTTTTCTAGTAATTCATCTTTATTTTATCAAAGTATTTGTTTGCCATGGATTGGAAATTTTTTTAAAAACCGGTCCTTCCTCACAGATAGTTTGAGAAGTGTGTGATAAAGAGTATCTATTAACAACAAATGCTACTGCAAACACCATAGTAAAATGTTGAAGCTTTCCCCTGGGAACAAAACTAAATACTGTTACCACTCTTATTTCATATGGCACTAGAGGTCCTAGTCAGTGTAGAAAGGCAAGGAAAAAAAAGGTGTAAGAATTAAAAAAACAAACACACAAAAATACTCATGTGCAGAATGAGTATAAAGAAAATACAAAATAATTTTTTTCAGAGTCCCAACTACCCTCTTCCAACAACCTCCTGCTTTGTACCCATCCCTGTATATTAAGATAAAGACCAAAGCAAAAATATGATAGTGCCTTTGTCTCACTTAAATATCACTTTAGACCCTGTAACCATTGGACTTCTACGTGTGCTTTGGGCAGGGCCCTGTACATTTCAGATTTCAACTTAATCTGTCATCTAATTCATAAACTTTAACGAAAAGTAAGAGGCTACCCCTTTTCTTTTCTTGGATTTAGGCAGCTATCAAGTTCAGGCTTATAGTTCTAAACTGGAACTACAAGTTCTTTAAAGGCCTTGTATCTTTCATATTTCCCCATGGCAATCTGAATAGTATAGGCATCCAGCAAGTACTCAATAAATTCCTGTAGAATTGGTTTCAAAGCAGAAACCACTTTCTGCTTTGGAATCGTATTCACAGAATATATGAGCCGAAGATAGAGAAAGATAGGCAGACAGACTGGCAGGTAATATAAATACTAAATGAATAAAGAAAGCAAACATTTTTAAAAATAAAAAGTTTGCTGTAATGCCATCAGAGGGTAGTAATGGGAATAAGTTCAGAGTGACTATTTAGGGTCTCAGCTTCCCAGGCTGGCTCTATACTATGTGAGCTCATGGCTCCTTTACTAGGGAATAAGAGAAATGTCCACCTGTATTTGTAATGATTTGAGAAAGTCCAGACCAACTTTAAGAAACATGTAACCCAAAGGACCTAAGAGACTTTTTGCTGGTTTAGAATTATTTCTTACCAAGCATCCTTCCTCTCCACAAGGGTTCACTCATGAAGGTATCCAAAAGAGCCCTGAGATTTAAGTCTGATCCTGTCGCTGGGTATATGACCCAAGCTGTACCACCCTGCGTGAATTCTCAGGGTTTCAGGTACTATGCCAATCAAAGAACCTATGATCAGAGGTCTCCTCCATGTACAGGATTCTGTCCCATTCTTCTCTTCCAGTCCTAGAAAAGGTTCCCAGTTCCAACCCTGCCCCAACCGGCTGTGCAACTTTGGCAACATCCCTTAACTTCTTCCAGACTTCATTTCATCTTCTGTGCAACGAAGACATCGGGACTACATCTGAGGTCTCCTCTAGTTACTCCCCCTACCCGCCCCCCACACCCAAAAAGCACATTAAGATAAAAATAAATTAAAATATGAGAAACTGTGGCACTACTGCATCCACTCATGGTCTGCCTTCAAATTACTGTTTTACACAGAAATATATATCCACAGAGTTTTACAGAGGAATCTCCAACTGGCTCCTAGCAAAGTAAATGGTATTTTCATCATTGCTTCCAGGCTGCCAATTACGATGGAACATTTGGGAAAAGACTCAGCAGAATCAGTGACTGGCACACCTACTGAGTCAGCCATTAGCCATGCCCTGATCAGAGAAGAGACCAGCTCTTGATCTTTCATGTCCCTCTCCTTGTCAAGATTTAAATAAGCTTCCCCCACAAAAGAACCCAACAGTTTCTACTTAATAGCAAGATTCAGCCTAATGGAATAAGACAGATGGAACCAAACACCAAGTATCAGTGCTTGATGAGGAAACAGCAGGTAGACCCTGCTCCATGTCTGACATCTCCCCTTGTCCCTGACTATCACCACCACTGGAACAGAAAGTGCCCCGAAAAGGAGACTGGATGACCTGGGAATCAGTCCCAGCCCTGCTGGACCTGGCACCACAGACCCAGCCCTATTCCATGTCACTTTCCCCCTCACTCCCCATGCTTTAGACACACTGGCCCCCTTGACACCACCAAGCCCTTCACTCAGGGCTCTAGCCCATGCCGCTCCCTCAACCCGAAACACTCTTCCTCTTGCTACGCCATTCTTCACACAACTGGCTCCTGTATCCACTCCAGGTTCAGCTTAAAATGTTACCTCCTCAGGGAAGCTTTCCTGACCACACTATGCAGATGGGTTGCCTACACCACCCAGTGTTCTTTGCCATCACTGTATCTATTTATCTTTTTATTAGCCCTTATTACAACTGTAAGTAGTGCTTGTTTTCTGACTCACCCCCACAAGAGTATAACTTTGCCTGGGAGGGCAAGACTGCCTTTTCTACTTATTGGTACCTATTTGGCATCTAATACCAGTAGCTGGCACATAGTAAGTATTCATTATACGTTTGTTGAATGAATCAGCAACCATCAGGAGAGCTTCCTAGGCTTCAGTTTAGTCTCAGACCTCCAGGACCACAGTAGCTCACCTTGTACATAGGGCCCCATCTCTGGGTGCTCCCTGACCCGCAGATTATAGGTCTTTTTTTGATCAGACTGTTTCAGCAGATCCCGCACTCGTTCATTATAGATTTCCAGGAAGCTAGAGACATGTAGAAAAAGGCATATAATTAGATCTTGAAAAAATGTGGGAAAAACACCAAGCCAAGAATCAGAAGGTCCTAGTTCTAGTTCTAGCTCTGACAGTCTAAGACCTTGGTCACGCCAGCTTTCCCCCTTGAGTCTCGTTCTGCATGTGTACAATAGGGTTTTGAGCATTGGCTGTCATTACTCCACAGTTTCAGGTTTACAGTGTCAGTGCTGATTCAAGTTTAGCCTTCAAGAGGCTATTTCAGCCATGGGTTTAGGCTGCCACCAGCCTGTGCCTCGATCAGGCCCCCATAGCATAGAGTCTACAAGCATGTTTCTTGAAGTGGTTTTCAAATGTGATCTTTGAGCTCTATTATTCACTGAAGGCATCTCAAGGGCCATGCTGAGCAACACAGGAAGCTAAGTGAGAAGGGTCTGCTCCCCACCCCTAATTTAAGTAGCAGAATTCTCATTTTACCTGTCTTATACACTGGGATTCTGTTTAAGATATGCTGTCTCATTGGTATCTACTGGCATTTTATGCCTTTTTAAAATAATAACACAGCTACAATTCTTAATTAAAATCAGTAAATATTTTGTTAAATAAGAAAGCAGACTTCTCACAGAAAGGTCTTCCTCACTGGAACACAGATGCTTGCCTGTGGAGCCAGCAGTCAGAAAAAAAGGCTCCAGTTCAAAGCTGCTCTCTGCACACTCTTCTTATTAAATTTTTCTCCTTAATCTTCTCATATTTGGACACAGGAACTCCAGATATCTCTTAGAATAGTGGTTCCCAGATTTCATGGACAACAGAACACCTAACATACATGTATATGTTTATACACATAGAGGTTTGCAAATTTTTACTTTATAAACTTAAAAAATGTAAAAATAGTGTTCACAATCATTTAATTTTAAAAACATATAGTTGGGCTTCCCTGGTGGCACAGTGGTTAAGAATCCGCCTGCCAATACAGGGGACACGGGTTCAAGCCCTGGTCCGGGAAGATCCCACATGCCGCAGAGCAACTACTGAGCCTGTGCTCTAGAGCCCGCGAGCCACAACTACTGAAGCCTGCGCACCTAGAGCCCGTGCTCCGCAACGAGAAGCCACAGCAATGAGAAGCTCGTGCACTGCAATGAACAGTAGCCCCTGCTCGCTGCAACTAGAGAAAGACCGCACACAGCAACAAAGACCCAACGCAGCCAAAAATAAATAAATAAATAAATAAATTTATAAAAAACAAAACAGAAAAACCCCAGACAGACAGTTATTCTTTTTAGGGTAATGAAAATGTTATGTAATTAGATAGTGATGATGGTTGAACAACTTGTAAATATCAAAAAAAAAATCATTGAAATATATTCTTTAAAAGTGTGAATTTTATGGTATGTGAATTATGTCTCATGTTTTTTTTTTTTTTTTTTTTTTTGCGGTACGCGGGCCTCTGACCGCTGTGGCCTCTCCCGTTGTGGAGCACAGGCTCCGGACGCGCAGGCCCAGCGGCCATGGCCCACGGGCCCAGCCGTTCTGCGGCACGCGGGATCCTCCTGGACCGGGGCACGAACCCGCGTGCCCCGTATCGGCAGGCGGACTCTCAACCACTGCGCCACCAGGGAAGCCCTGTCTCATGTTTTTAAACAAGGACATTGAACACCAAAAACAAAAGCAAAAAAGAATACAGAGAATTAAGGGCAATTGGTAACCTTCCGCCAACATTTACAGTTCAGACTGGTTAAAACGTCACGTTGGGGTGACGTTCTATTCCTAGCACTAGTCTAGGAACTACAGTTTGGGAACTACTGACCTGGAGAACAACCCAGGAGGGGCTGGAACAGAAATCCCAAAAGCTAGTATGAAACTGTACAGAAAATAAAGGAAAGGAAACCAGCTAGCCAGGGGAAGCTGGTCCACAGGAGACGCCAGCTTGTCAAGCCTGAGGATAGGAACTAAGTTTCCTACAACCTAAAACCTAAGTAAGTTTTTCATCTTGTACTGCAAGATATTTCTGCTGTGGCTTTTCTCCATTCCTCTGGGCGACTATGTAAGTGGAGAGGACAGCTCTGGAGTAGAAACAGAAACACTTCAGGCCACAGAGACAGACAGGTTCTTACCTTACTTTTATTCTGCAGGAGGAAGGCAGTGGGGCACAGTTTTCCTCCCTGACAAAGAGACCCTGCACAAACCAGAGGATTGGAGTTTCACTGAAGGGAGTGTACAAAGAAGACCTACTTTGAGGGAATCCAATCAAAAGAGAGTCTATACCTCACATATCCGTGGTGTCAGCCCAACAGAGGCCTGGAGAACAGAAGAGAAGAAAGCATTACTGTTCACTCACGGTGATGCTCTCCCCCCAACACCCAGGGCCCACCCTCAGCAGGGATGGGCTCCTTGTGCTAGCCTCTTCACTTCAGGCAGTTTCCCCGGTGGTATGTGGAACACTCTATTTGCCAGTGCTCTCAGGAGACTCTCATGGGAGGAATGTACCAGATGAGAGGCAGATCACCGCCGTAAGAAGGAAGAGAGAAGAAGCTAGCAAACCCAGGTACATACTTTCATGCAGAGAAGGTTACATCCTTCTTGGATGAATTCACTTTACCGTGGTGGTCCCTCCCAGAACTCTATCTCCTAACCCTGCACACACAGGAGGACTAGAGTACATGGGTGTTCAAAACACACATTTAGAGAGAAGCGGCTTCTTTTTTCATCTTGGATCCAGTGCTAACTTATACTCAGGTTAAGGGCTTTACACCCCTGGGTTATTGGGAATTTTCTTCTTTTAATTTAAAATCTATAAAATCAGGCTAAACATGGACGTAGTAAGCAATGATCTGGGCCCACGGCAGCAGAGATAATCTTTCAGGAGGAACAACGTCCTAGAGAATGTCCCTGTGTGGTGTTATTTGTCACCTGCCCTACCAGTTCATCTCACCAGGGTACTTCTAAGCCTAAAACAAAGAGGTATTCTTAAGGAACTCTACCCTCCCAATTTTCCATGATAAAGGAAGGCTCTCATAAGTCCTACACACTTTTGAAAGCTCCCATCCCAGTAGCTGGTTCTCCTGCTTCTTTCTGAACACTCAGATCGAACACACACACAGCCCCATATCCACATGGCCTTAGCCAGCACTTAACACTCAGTCTGGGACTTGTCTACACCAAAGGTGTTAAAAAGCTACAGGTGATGAACTTGGAAATGATATGAGAAATTCAGAAGAACTGACAAGGTCTGTGTCATCAAAGGGAATTGTAAAATTCTAAGATTCTTCAGGGTGTAATAAAGAGAGGCTAAATTATTCAAAGTTTACCTTTCAATTAAAGTGCTGAGAAACATTCTTTTTTTTTAACTTTTTATTTTATAAAAAGTTATATAGCAGATTAACAATATTGTGTGAGTTCCAGGTGTACAGCAGAGTGATTCAGTTATAGATATACATGTATCTATTCTTTTTCAAATTCTTTTCCCATTTAGGTTGTTACATAATACTGAGCAGAGTTCCCTGTGCTATACAGTAGGTCCTTGTTGGTTATCCATTTTAAATATAGCACTGTGTACATGTCAATCCCAAACTCCCTAACTATCCCTCACCCCACCCTTGCCCCCTGGTAACCATAAATTTGTTCTCTAAGTCTGTGAGTCTGAAGAAACGCATTCTTAATATAGAATAGGACCCATTAAATCTTACTGAAGTTGACTGACTATGAAACTCACATCCTCTCTCAGTGGCAAGGACAATGCAAGATTCAGGCTTCCTGTGGCTTTAGGAAGATACTGCATTCCAATCCCAATACTCACTGGGGTGCCCAGCATGGTGTATGTCTTCCCAGAGCCTGTCTGCCCATAGGCAAAAAGGCATATGTTGTAGCCTTTGGCAGCTCCAGACAGTACTTCAGTCCCCAAATCCTGGAACACCTATAACAATAAAAATAGAGAGCATGTCACTCTGGTCCTTCTTCCCACAGCAGCTTGTAAATTATTTTTTAAGCTAAAATAATATAAAATGTTTCAAACATCCATGACTATAAATTCCCCACTGTTTTATGAGAATCAATTCAGTTTCAAAAAAAGATTGCTGACTGCCACCACTTCTGAGCAGAAGATGGCTGTGCCTCCCACATATGCTGATCTTGGCAAATCTGCCAGGGATGTCTTCACCAAGGGCTATGGATTTGGCTTAATAAAACTTGATTTGAAAACAAAATCTGAGAATGGACTGGAACTTACAGGTTCAGCCAACACCGAGACCACCAAAGTGACGGGCAGTCTGGAAAGCAAGTACAGATGGACCAAATATGGTCTAACGTTTACGCAGAAATGGAACACTGACAACACACTACGCACGGAGATTACCGTGGAAGATCAGCTTGCACGTGGCCTGAAGCTGACCTTCGATTCATCCTTCTCACCAAACACTGGGGGAAAAAAATGCTAAAATCAAGACAGGGTACAAGTGGGAACATATCAACCTGGGTTGTGATGTCGATTTCAACATTGCTGGGCCTTCCATCCGGGGTGCTCTGGTGCTGCGTTATGAGGGCTGGCTGGCTGGCTACCAGGTGAATTTTGAGACCGCAAAGTCTTGAGTTGACCCAGAGCAACTTTGCGGTTAGCTACAAGACGGATGAGTTCCAGCTTCACACTAATGTAAATGATGGGACAGGGTCTGGCGGCTCCATTTTTCAGAAAGTGAACAAGTTGGAGACTGCTGTTAATCTGGCCTGGACAGCAGGAAACAGTAACACTCACTTCGGAATAACAGCAAAGTGCCAGATCGACCCTGATGCCTGCTTCTTGGCTAAAGTGAATAGCTCCAGCCTGACAGGGTTAGGATATATTCAGACCCTAAAGCCAGGTATCAAACTGACACTGTCAGTTCTGCTGGATGGCAAGAATGTCAACGCTGGTGGCCACAAGCTTGGTCTAGGACTGGAGTTTCAAGCATTAATGAATACTGTACAATCGTTTAATTTTAAACTATTTTGCAGCATAGCTACCTTCAGAATTTAGCGTACCTTTTAATGTTGTATGTCTGGGATGAAAGTATCGCTAAGTATCATGTTAGACTTCCAGGTTAAAGATGATTCAGCTTTAGGGTGTTACCCTTGCAGAGGTACAGAAGAAACCCAATTTCAAAAAAGGTCCTTTCAGCTGCAGACTTGAGGGGAAGCTTGCTGGCCCCTCTAGAGATGTCAGGTTTCTTTTTTACCTAGAAATGGCTGCAAGTGGAAGTTGATAATTTGCAGGCACTTTGTAATTTGTAAATTCGTATTGAGTAAATGAATGAAATTGTGACTTCCTGAGAATTGAACCTTGGTTTCCTACCCTGATTGAGGAGAGACTCTTTGATGGTATATACAAACTCATCTGAAGGGGACTTTTTTAGGCAGGGACTTTTTCCACCGCAATCCATCACCTCTTTTACACCAAAAAGTAGTCTGCGGGGCGTGGTTGCTGTTTCTTTTGTGCCATTTTGGGGGGGAGAAGGCGGATGTGATGAAGCCAATAATTCAGGACTTAATTGTGTTTTTTCTCATGTTGTGTTTTTTCGCCCTTGCACCAGAGTATGAAATAGCTTCTAAAGAGCTCCAGCTGCAAGCTGGGAAGAGTCTCTGTAACCACATGGGGACAACACTCAGAATCTAAACTGAACTTCTGTTGTATTCTCGCCACTCAGTTTATTTTTTAGCAGTTTAATGGGTACGTTTTAGAGTCTTCCATTTTGTATGGAATTAGTTCCTCCCCTTCAAATGCTATAATTAACATCACTTAAAAATAAAACTTGAATAAAATACTGAAACCTTAAAAAAAAAAAGAAGATTGCTAAGGAAAATTCATTCATTCAGTTAGTCAGTCAAATATTTTTCAAAGTGCTTACTATATGCCGGACCCAAGGCTAGACATTAAAGACACAAAATTGATATATATGGTCCCTAACCTTAAGGCAAAAAGAGTCTGGGGGAAAGGCAAAGACACGCAAGCAAATTAGTAAAGAAAAACCATGTACATTAATTCTTTTTCCTTCCCATTACCAAAAAAAAAAAAAAAAAAAGTTTAATATGGTTAATCAGGTAAAGCTACAATGAAATACTGCGCAGTAACAATTCACACAAATTCAGGGTCTCAAGACACCACACTGAGAATCAGTTAAGCCCAGAAGTTAAGGAGGTGTTTTCCCTATGGGGCCCTTTTCTACATGCTGCCTCTTCAGACTGATCCTAACAGCTGACTGCTTCCACTGTCACTCATCTCTGTAGTGGTCAGCTTTAATGAATCAGAAACAGCCAGAGGTCCTCCTATGAAAACCCCTATACTTTGTGTAGTGTCTGAAAGTCCTGTTGGACTCTGTCAGGCAGACCCCAGGCTCAGGACAAAACAGCCTGGCTTATGGGGAAGGCATAGCTTCCAGCTGAATCAGTCCTCAGCAGAATGCCACAGAGACATCTACATACACAGCTGGTATGGTGGGCATTTACCCTCTGTATTGCTGCTACTCAGCATCCAAATACTCTTCCTATCTGCGGGGGGAACCTGATTGTGTCAGTCTTGGTTGGAAGCAGGGCCCAACCCTCCCTGACGGAAGCCAAATAGTCCAGGAAACCGTCTCCACCTCCTGGTGGCTAGAACACGAACATGTGAAATGAGGCCCGCCAACTAGGTGCTTGCACTTGAATTTTCACAGAATGACACAAAAACAAAGGAATAAATTCTCCTTGTTGGCATCGAGAGTCCATCAGTACTACATCCTGAACACACAAGTGCCAAGTGTGGTGCTCAAATCAGACTATTCTGTGATACGGCTTTGCCTGGCTTCCCTGCTACCTAGGGCCCCATGGTTTCCTGCTCATTTTTCTACTTTCCCTTAAATTCTGTGAATCTCCTGATACGGTTCCAAATTGGTTCCAAATTGGAATACTGTTCTTATGGTTCATAGCTGTGGGACCATACAATTGTATGGTCCCACAAAATTTTACTTAAAATTTGTAAGCCTCTGTTTCTTTCCCAGTAAAGTGGATATTTTGTAACTATATCACAGGTTTGTTGTGAAGATTAAGTGAGATAACACACGTAACTAGGGACCACGGGAACGAAGATAGCAGTTGCTGACCTAAGACTATACTACCCTATTGTGTTTTAGCAGCTATAGTTATGCTTCTTGACCAATGAACTATTTTTGTTTTGTTTGTTTTTTAGTGCTTCTAATATTAGGCATAGGGCCAAAATAACCCAGGGAGTGGTAAAAGATTTGGACCTTGGACCATTCCCACCCCCTTCCCCAATCTCCCTCCCAGCTCTGTACTCGCCATTCATTCACCTCTATATTAGCAAAACTGAAAATTGGGCAGAGTTCTCTTTGCCTCCTGACATCTGTCTTGGTAAAATTCCCAGGGACTGAAGGAAGGAGAGGTTATTTCTCTTCACCAGACCACTTGAGTTGGCTGCTACCCATTTACTAGTTGGAAATGTTCCCCAAAACTCAACCTTTCTTTCTAGTGCTCCAGAAGAAAGTGGAAACAGAGGTGCAGACAGAGCAAGGCCACATCTAGTGAAAGTGTTATTTCTTCCCACCACTCGCACAGCAGAGCAGAATGAGCTCAGTGGATTGTAAAGGAAGACAGCAGAATGTTACTCCGCCCATGTCTTTATCCAAATTCAAATAATCACCTGGAGGTTTTATGAAAAACATCTTTGGAGATACCATTTTCACTCAACAGTAAAAGATGTGAACAAGAAAAACTAGTAGGCTCCAAACGTGGAACTGGTAGAAAGTTCAGATTCCATTCTTCAAGAACTGTGAGGCTTAGCTCATCATAAATTCTAGCAAAAACCACAGCCCTAAATAGAGCACAACAGAGCCAGATGACACCGTGGTTCACTCTGACTATGGTATTATAATGAAGCAGATGGAAACAGCTCAATAAGAATACCAAGAACAGCTTGAAGGCTAAAATAAATCACCAAAAGGCAATCTGAAGCTAGAGGGTCCAGTTCAGGAGGAGAGATGAGCAGTGTAACTTTATTTTTTCTGGAATATAAACAGAAGAAAGCATTCAACAGACAGGTTAATTTTATGTGACACAGCACTTCCAGTCTTTTTAAGGATGTGCTAAATAGGGGATAGTCCACTGGATGCTTCTGTACTGGGACTCAACACCTGAAGCCCAAACCAAAATCCCTAGCAATACTCATTTCCTAAGGGCAACTGAAACTAGGAACCAAAATTTTTGATGTTCAACATCATATGTCATTAGGGTTGCAAATTAAAACAAGGAGATACCAGACACACCTGTTAGAATGGCCAAAATCCAACACACTGACAACACCAAATGCTGACAAGCATATGGAGCAATAGGAAATCTCATTCATTGTTGATGGGAATGCAGAATGGTACAGACACTTTGGAAGACGTTTTGCCAGTTTTTTGTGTTTTTATTTATAAAATAAAAATATTATTCTTTTTTCTTTTAACATCTTAATTGGAGTAAAATTGCTTTACAATGGTGTGTTAGTTTCTGCTTTATAACAAAGTGAATCATTTATACATATACATATGTTCCCATATCTCCTCCCTCTTGCGTCTCCCTCCCACCCTCCCTTTCCCACCCCTCTAAGTGGTCACAAAGCACCGAGCTGATCTCCCTGTGCTATGCGGCTGCTTCCCACTAGCTATCTATTTTACATTTGGTAGTGTAATAATGTCCATGCCACTCTCTCACTTCATCTCAGCTTACCCTTCCCCCTCCTCCCCATGTCCTCAAGGCCATTCTCTACATCTGCGTCTTTATTCCTGTCCTGCGCCTAGGTTCTTCAGAACCATTTTTTTTTTTTAGATTCCATATATATGTGTTAGCATACAGCATTTGTTTTTCTCTTTCTGTCTTACTTCACTCTGTATGACAGACTCTAGGTCCATCCACCTCACTACAAATAACTCAATTTCACTACAAATAACTCTTTTTATGGCTGAGTAATATTCCATTTAAACATATCATTCTTAACATACAATGTGGCAAGCATGCTCCTTGGTATTTACCCAAAGGGGCTGAAAACATATCCACACAAAAAGCTGCACATAGATGTTTACAGAAGCTTTATTCATAATTGCCAAAACTTGGAAGCAACCAAGGTGTCCTTCAACAGGTGAATGTGTAAACTGTGGTACATCCAGATGACAGGATATTACTCAGTGCTAAAAAGAAATGAGCTATCATGCCATGAAAAAACATGGAGGAAACTTAAATGCACATTGCTAAGTGAAAGAAGCCAATCTGAAAAGGCTACTTACTGTATGATTCCAACTATATGAATTTCTGGAAAACGTAAAACTATGGAGACAGTAAAAACATCAGTGATTGGGTGGAGTTGGGGGAAGAACAGATGACAGGTGGAGTGCACACGATTTTTAGGGCACTGAAACTACTCTCTATGATACTATAATGGTGTACACATGTCATTATACATTTGTCAAACCCAAGAATGAACAAAACCAAAACTGAACCCTAATATAAACTATGGACATTAGATGATATATCAGTCAATGTAGGTTCACCACCTGCAACGAATGTACCACAATAGTGTGCAATGTTGATAGTTTCGGGGCAGGAGGTATATGGGATCTCTCTGCACTTTGTGCTCAACTCTTCTGTAAACCTAAAACTACTCTAACAAATAAAGTCTATTTTTTAAAAAGAAGATCCACAAGATAAATCTCAAGGAATGGACTTTCCTGATATCAGCGACATTTAGCAGACAAACCCTTCTCAAAAGCAATTAGAATCAACTATGTCTCTGGAGATTTCATGATGACTGTTTAAGGTCCAAGAATAATGGTTGCGCTGTATTTTCCTATAGGAACTTTTCACTGATAGATTTTTTGTTTGTTTGTTTGCTTGTTTTTGGTAGCTCTGTAGTTCTTTCTATTATATACTGTGTTCTCTGAGCCCCAAGTAGACTCATAACAACAACAACAAAAACTGTGATTTCCATTTAGGATGAAAAAGGGTTCAAAATGATGAAATAAATATTGATTTCAAATACAGGTATCAGAAATTGTTGGAACTTCCCTGGTGGTCCAGTGGGTAAGACTCCATGCTCCTAATGCAGGGGCCTCAAGTTCGATCCCTGGTCAGGGAACTAGATCCCACAAGCATGCCGCGTGCCGCAGCTAAAAAAGATACCACATCCCGCAATGAAGACCCCGCGTACTGCAACTAAGACCTGAAGCAGCCTAAATAAATAACTACTAAAAAAATTATTGATAAGTGAGAAGTAAAAGGGACATTTCAAGGAGGGAAAAATGTTAGTTAAAAATAAATCTATAAAAGTATGAGATTAGATCACTCCCTAACACCATACACAAAAATAAGCTCAAAATGGATTTAAGACCTAAATGTAAGGCCAGAAACTATCAAACTCTTAGAGGAAAACATAGGCGGAACACTCTATGACATAAATGACAGCAAGATCCTTTTTGACCCACCTCCTAGAGAAATGGAAATAAAAACAAAAATAAACAAATGGGACCTAATGAAACTTAAAAGCTTTTGCATAGCAAAGGAAACCATAAACAAGACCAAAAGACAACCCTCAGAATGGGAGAAAATATTTGCAAATGAAGCAACTGACAAAGGATTCATCTCCAAAATTTATAAGCAGCTTATGCAGCTCAATAACAAAAAAACAAACAACCCAATCCAAAAATGGGCAGAAGACCTAAATAGACATTTCTACAATGAAGATATACAGACTGCCAACAAACACATGAAAGAATGCTCAACACCATTAATCATTAGAGAAATGCAAATCAATACTGCAGTGAGATATCATCTCACACCGGACAGAATGGCCATCATCAAAAAATCTAGAAACAATAAATGCTGGAGAGGGTGTGGAGAAAAGGGAACCCTCTTGCACTGTTGGTGGGAATGTAACTTGATACAGCCACTGTGGAGAACAGTATGGAGGTTCCTTAAAAAACTACAAATAGAACTACCATATGACCCAGCAATCTCACTACTGGGCATATACCCTGAGAAAACCATAATTCAAAAAGAGTCATGTACCAAAATGTTCATTGCAGCTCTATTTACAGTAGCCCGGAGATGGAACCAACCTAAGTGTCCATCATCGGATGAATGGATAAAGAAGATGTGGCACATATATACAATGGAATATT
>NW_020837995.1:10222497-10262850 GCF_003676395.1 Aethalodelphis obliquidens | reverse complement strand
AATATTCCATTGTATATATGTGCCACATCTTCTTTATCCATTCATCCAATGATGGACACTTAGGTTGGTTCCATCTCCGGGCTACTGTAAATAGAGCTGCAATGAACATTTTGGTACATGACTCTTTTTGAATTATAGTTTTCTCAGGGTATATGCCCAGTAGTGGGATTGCTGGGTTGTATGGTAGCTCTATTTGTAGTTCTTTAAGGAACCACCATACTGTTCTCCACAGTGGCTGTATCAATTTACATTCCCACCAACAGTGCAAGAGGGTTCCCTTTTCTCCACACCCTCTCCAGCATTTATTGTTTCTAGATTTTTTGATGATGGCCATTCTGACTGGTGTGAGATGATATCTCATTGTAGTTTTGATTTGCATTTCTCTAATTAATGATGTTGAGCATTCTTTCATGTGTTTGTTGGCAGTCTGTATATCTTCATTGTAGAAATGTCCATTTAGGTCTTCTGCCCATTTTTGGATTGGGTTGTTTGTTCTTTTGTTATTAAGCTTCATGAGCTGCTTGTAAATTTTGGAGATGAATCCTTTGTCAGTTGCTTCATTTGCAAATATTTTCTCCCATTCTGAGGGTTGTCTTTTCGTCTTGTTTATGGTTTCCTTTGCTGTGCAGAAGCTTTTAAGTTTCATTAGGTCCCATTTGTTTATTTTTGTTTTTCTTTCCATTTCTCTAGGACGTGGGTCAAAAAGGATCTTGCTGTCATTTATGTCATAGAGTGTTCCGCCTATGTTTTCCTCTAAGAGTTTGATAGTTTCTGGCCTTACATTTAGGTCTTAAATCCATTTTGAGCTTATTTTTGTGTATGGTGTTAGGGAGTGTTCTAATCTCACACTTTTACATGTACCTGTCCAGTTTTCCCAGCACCACTTATTGAAGAGGCTGTCTTTTCTCCACTGTATATTTATACAATTTTTTTTTTTTTTTGCGGTACACGGGCCTCTCACTGTTGTGGCCTCTCCCATTGCGAAGCACAGGCTCAGGACGCGCAGGCTCAGTGGCCATGGATCACTGGCCCAGCCACTCCGCGGCATGTGGGATCCTCCCGGACCGGGGCACGAACCCGTGTCCCCTGCATCGGCAGGTGGACTCCCAACCACCGCGCCACCAGGGAAGCCCATCTCCACTGTATATTTATACAATTTTTAAAGGTTACATTCCATTTACAGTTATTACAAAATATTGGCTATATTTCCCATGTTGTACAATACATCCTCGTAGCTTATCTTACACCCAATAGTTTGTACCTCCCATCCCCCCACTCCTATATGCCCCCCGCAACCCCCATAACCACTAATTTGTTCTCTATATCTGTGAGTCTGCTTCTTGTTTTATTATATTGAAAGAAACCAGTTTTGAGACTGGCAGTTCCCAGGACTGGATTTCTCTTCACCTCGGCAGCAAGTATTTATTAAATTCCTAACAGGGCCCTAGCACTGCATGGTCTCTGTGGGAGATTTGAAAGACATTTGAAATACTGTCTTGATCTACAATGATCACAGAGTTAGTAAAAGTTCAATACTTTTACATAGTAGAAAAAGAATGAAGGGTAGACATAATATTATATTTCGAGAAGGAAAAAAGACTGTGGGCTGGGGTAGAAAAATCTTCATAGCATAGGTGGCACTAAACCTGTGTCTTAAGCTTGCTTTCAGATAAGTCCCTTCTTTGAATAATGTCCCCCGGATAAAGGCCTTCTCTCTTAAGTGAGGGTGACCTCAGGACTGCAGTACCACAAAATCTAAAATGTATCCTTGTCATTTCAATCCTTCAAGAAGTCAGAATTCTGGGTGAAACAACAGAACAACTAGGTCACTTTACTCTCCCTGAAAAACCTTCAGACCTCCACTTGCCATCTCTTAATACCTGGCTGTCAACTGTGGAAAGTTCATCCCAAGGACTAAAGATCTCCCACCTTAGGAATAACAAACATCCAGGCAAGTAACCCCAGAAACAGCCAAACAAATCTCTCTGCCTCATCGCTTCACTGAAGTTATTTTATTACTCTTATTTGAACAAGGAAGTATGGGTACAAAAAGGACAGACATCAGCAGCTGTTCTTAGCCTCAATGAGAGAGGCCCAACTATAGTGGCAGTGGTCCATTCCCACGATGCAACCCTTTAGTGGTATGAGAATATCACTCCCTAAAATGAAAATTACTCTGTGACTGGATATCACAGGGTCTTTCTAGGATCTTCTGCTTGGGATTGATAGACTAGCCCTCTTCTCACAACCCCCCGAAAGCTAAAGGATCCATGAGCTCCCACCTATAGAGGGAAGAGGAGGAGACAGAAGGGCTGCAATTTTCTTAACCATGACATAGGCCTGAAGAATCTCCTGAAGTGTCCCCACTTAAAGTTTCTCTGACCCTACAGCTACTGCCATGACCATAGAACCAGGAGGCACTTGGAAAAGACCAAAGTACTCATTCTTTATCCAAGTGCATTCACTATATTGCGTTAGTTAGCAGAAAGAAGGAAAATAAAGACTGAAATGTAAAATACTTCCATCTCATTTTCTTCTATGTTCTCCAAATGGCATCTATTATCTACAATGTAGATTTACCACAACTTAATATTGCAATATAATGAGCAGTTCCAAATCAGTAAGAAAATAATCAACATCCCAAAAGAGTAAAAAAAAATTAAATAACTGACCAAATGCCATTGCTAAGCACAATAAATTTTTACTGTACTTTTCCATCTTTCTACAAATATATAAATTTTATATTGTTATTCATAGTATATAACCTGTTGTGTATTGCTTGTCATTCCTATATTCCTCAAACACTTAAGCATTTTAAACATTTCTGTGATTCAATTTCACAATTCTGAGTTTAGAGGTTCATAACTGACACAACTAACTTAATGAGTTCTTAACAATTGACAGTTTTCTTATTCTCATACCAACATGAGATGAATGAAATCCAAAATTCCCATTAGAAAATATCAGTTAGCAACTAGTATTTATAATTGCAGCTCAAGGTCAATATTTCCTAGTGGTATGGAACACAAAGAAAAAAAGCAGAAGAGTTACCTTCACTATTTGTAAGCCCTCAATTTCCAAAATTCTACGAACACAACTCTCCTTAGTCAAGCACTCCCTGTCCTGAAACAAATTTGCTAAGTTGGTTGGGTTATTTTTCATTTACTTCCATCTAGCACTCAAGTTCTCTCTTCATACTTCCTTCTTTCAACTGTAGAGTATTTGATCAGAATCAGTGAGAACTCATGAGTTTCAATATAAGTAAATAGATATAATGGAACTGTATGCATGTGTGTGTGTATATACATCTGTATATGCAAATATATATTCCCTAGCTTTGTCTAACTCTACTGAGGAGACCAAGGAACAGTGATATCTCAATAGCAATGATCACACCTAGCACCCAGATCTTGGCTAAATGCCATTTCCCATTAATGGGAACAATCTGAGCATCATAACAAAGAATACTACTAACAGACTGTCATCCACTGAATAAAATGGGAAACCATGAGTCAGTACAAATATGAACATTAAATAATTTGAAAGTTTGATGAGGAATGGGATATTTACATAGTGTTTCAAAGTACCTTTCGACAAAATATTTATTACAAAGAAGGGAAAAGAGTAACTTTACGGTGGAGGAGCCTAGCAAGACGGCACCTTAATCAAGAAATCAAAGTGAACTCTGTGATATTCCTACCAAAGATGCATAACCTGGATCTAATCATGAGGAGACATTGAACAACCAACTGAAGAAACATTCTAAAAAATAATTCACCTGTAATCTTCCAAAGTGTCAAGATTATGAATACAAAGAAAAACTGAGGAACTATTCCAGGATGAATTAGACTAGACATAAGACAGTTAAACGCAACAAGTGATTCTGAACCAGATCCTTTTTCTATAAAGGACATCACTGGGACAATCAGCAAAACTCAAATGGGATCTAATGGTTAGATGTAGTAATATAACAATTTAAATTCCCAGTTTTGAAGGTTGTATTGTGGTTATATTAAAGAATGTCCTTTAGTATAAGGAACTGCACACTCAAGTATCTGGGATAACTGGGTAACAGGTTGGCAACTTTTAAGTGGTTCAGGAAAAATTTTTTTGAATGTACTTTCATCTTCTATGTAAATCTGTGATCATTTCAAAAAATTTTTTTAAGTTTAATAAAAAGATGTAAGGAAAAATACAACAACAGAAAGCACCCTGGATTCTGAGTCAGGCCTGGGTTCCTACAGATACCAGCACTGCCACTTACTAGCTGTGTGACCTGGTATGAGTAACGTGCTTTGTTTCCTTTTTCCTCATCAGTAAAATAGGGATGACGTTTATTGTAAACAGTTTATTGTAAAAATCAAATGAAGTAAATTATGAGAAAACGCTTAATACATGAAAATGCTAATGAAGCATAAGATATTTATTTTGCAGTCCTGTTGAATCAAATTAAAAAATAACCATAAAGGTAAAATGAAATGTACTACAGGTACAAGAAACACATTGTGGCATTATATCAGTCAGGGTCTAAACAGAAACAGATGGTATATTCAAATTAGAATCGTTCAGGTTTAATTAAGTAAAAAGACTATTCACAAAGGTGTGGGTGTGAAGTAGGAAAACCACAAGGGACAGTGGAGTAACCTGGAACCAGTACCTGGAAATTCACCACCTCAGAGCCAAAATGGACGAAGGGGGAAAAACATTCACCAAAACCTGGAAGAAGAGAACCATGCAGAGAGCACCACATTGAGAGGAGCTGTGACTTAAGTTAACAGGTGAGGCCAGACCAAGCCAATCCCTCAGGAGGAAACCTCTCCCTCTCATCTGTTAGAGCTCTCCACCGTTCAACCCCAACTCAAGCCAGAGGGCAAGGAAGCCCAATGCTTAGTCCAACAGGTCAGCCTTTGGGGCATAGAAAAAGGTAGAAAACGATGAAGAGTTGACCTGGAAGAGCAAAAGGAAGACATTCAACAGAACTGAATTCAACTGAAGAAGCAGGGAAGACTTCATGAAACAGGGAACATCTGAAGTGGGCCTCAAGCCATGAGTAGGATTTTAATTATTAGGTTGATTTTCTAGGCAGTATGAATAACACATATAAAGCTGCGAGTAGTGAAAATGCATGGCTGTCCAGGTGAAATTTAGAAAGTCAGATATGTTGTAAGATAAGACTAAATATTGGGGTGATGCAAAGGATGAGGTTTTCTTTTCTTTCATTTTTAAAAAATTGAGGTATATGGGACTTCCCTGGTGGTCCAGTGTTTACAACTCTGTGCTTCCACTGCAAGGGGTGCGGGTTAAATCCCTGGTCGGGGTACTAAGATCCCGCATATCACATGGCTTAGCCAAAAAAAATTGAGGTATAGATGATTTACAATATCATATTAGTTTCAGGTGTACAACAAAGTGATTAAAAATTTTTACAGATTATACTTCATTTAAGGTTATTATAAAATATTGGCTATCTTCCCTGTGCTGTACAATATATCCTTGTAGCTTATTTATTTTATACATAGTAGTTTGTACCTCTTAATCCCCTACTCCTATCTTGCCCCTCACCTCTCCCCACTGGTAACCACTAGTTTGTTCTCTATATGTGCCAGTTTGTTTCTGTTTTGTTATATTCATTTGTTTGTTTTATTTTTTAGGTTCCACATATAAGTGATATGTACAGTATTTGTCTTTATCTTATTCATTTCACTAAGCATAATATCCTCCAGGTCCATCCATGTTGTTTCAAATGGCAAGATTTCATTCTTTTTTATGACTGAGTAGTATTCCATGACATATATATATATATGTATATATATATATATACACACACACACATATTTTATATATATATATATCTCACATCTTCTTTATCCATTCATCTGTTGATGGACACTCAGGTTGCTTCCATATCTTGGCTATTATAAATAACGCTGCTTATGAACACTGAAGTGCATGCATCTTTTCAAATTAGTGTTTTCATTTTCTTTGGATATATACCCAGGAGTGGAATACTGGATCATATGATAATTCTATTTTTAGTTTTTTGAGTAACCTCCAAACTGTTTTCCACAGTGGCTGCACCAATTTACATTCCCACCAACAGTGTACAAGGGTTTCCTTTTCTCCACATCTTTACCAACATTTGTTATATGTGGTCATTGATGATAGTCACTCTGACAGGTGTGAGATGATATCTCATTGTGGTTTGGAGTTTCATTTCTCTGATTATTAGTGATGTTAAGCATATTTTCATGTGCCTGTTGGCCATCTGTATGTCTTCTTTGGAAAAATGACTATTCAGGTCTTTTGCCCATTTTTTAATCAGGTTGGTTTTTTGTTTGTTTTATACTGAGTTGTATGAGCTATTTATATATTTTGGGTATTAACCCCTTAACGGTCATATCATTTGTAAATATTTTATCCCACTCAGTAGGTTGTCTTTTCATCTTGTCAATGGTTTCCTTTGCTGTGCAAAAGCTTTTAAATTTAATTAGTTCCCATTTGTTTATTTTTTCTTTAGTTTCCACTGCCTTAGAATATGGATCAAAAAATACTGCTATGATTTATGTCAAAGAGTGTTTTGCCTATGTTTTCTTCTAGGATTTTTATGGTTTCTGATCTTAAATTTAGGTCTTTAATCCATTTTTAGTTTATTTTTGTACATGATGTGGGAAAATGTTCTAATTTCATTCTTTTACGTGTAGCTGTCCAGTTCTCCCATCACACTTACTGAAGAGACTGTCTCTTCTGCATTGTATATTATTGCCTCCTTTGTCATAGATTAATTAATCATAAGTACATGGGTTTATTTCTGGGCTCTCTATTCTATTCTACTGAGCTATGTGTCTGTTTTTGTACCAGTACCACACTCTTTTCATGACTGTAGCTTTGTAGTATAATCAGTAGTCAGGGAGCATGACACCTCTAGCTGTTCTTCTCTCTCAAAATTGCTTTGGCTATTTGGGGTCTTTTGTGTTTCCATACAAATTTTATAATGATTTATTCTAGTACTATGAAAGACACCATTGGTATTTTGATAGGGATTGTGTTGACTCTATAGACTGCCTTGGGTAGTAGGGTCAGTTTAACAATATTAATTCTTCCAAACCATGAACATGATATATCTTTCCACCTGTTTGTGTCATCTTCAATTTCTTTCAGCAGTGTCTTATAGCTTTCCAAGTCCAGGTCTTTCATTGGGTTGACCAAAAGGTTCATTTGTTTTTTTCCATAAGATAGCTCTAGTAGGGCTTCCCTGGTGGCACAGTGGTTGGGAGTCCGCCTGCCAATGCAGGGGACGTGGGTTCATGCCCCGGTCCAGGAGGATCCCACATGCCGTGGAGCGGCTTGGCCCGTAAGCCATGGCCGCTGAGCCTGCACGTCTGGAGCCTGGGCTCCGCAACGGGAGAGGCCGCAGCAGTGAGGGGCCCACATACCGCAAAAAAAAAAAAAAAAGAAAAAAAAAGATAGCTCTAGTAGCACTTGGTTGTATTTAACTTCATTTGAAACAATTTTGTTAGATTGTATGTGAAAGCTGTCATATCGGTGCATTTGAAAAAGACTTATCAAAATTGGTGAATTTTTGTGTAGCCATTTTAATATTGAAGATGGAAGAAAAAAGCAACATTTTTGGCGTGCTATGCTTTATTATTTCAAGCAAGGTAAAAATGCAACCGAATACAAGAAAAAAGATTTGTGCAGTGTATGGAGAAAGTACTATGACCAGGTTTTCTCCTAGTTATTTCATTGTTTTTGAAGTGATGGTAAATGGGATATTTTTCTTAATTTCTCTTTCCGATAGTTTGTTGTTAGTGTATAGAAATGCAACAGATTTCTGTATTTTAATTTTGTGTCCTGCAACTTTACCAAATTCATTGATGAGCTCTAGTAGTTTTCTGGCAGCATCTTTAGGATTTTCTATGTACAGTACCCATGTCATCTACAACCAGTGACGGTTTTACTTCTTCCTTTCCAATTTAGATTCCTTTCATTACTTTTTCTTGTCTGATTGCTGTGGCTAGTACTTCCAATACTGTGTTGAATAAAAGTGGCAAGAGTGGGCATCCTTGTCTTGTTGCTGATCTCAAAGGAAATGCTTCAGGTTTCCACCACTGAGTATCAGGTTAGCTGTGAGCTTGTCATATATAGCCTTTATTATGTAGAGGTATGTTCCCTCTATACCCACTTTGTGGAGAGTTTTTATCGTAAATGGATGTTGAATTTTGTTAAAAGCTTTTTCTGCGTATATTGAAGTGATCATATGGTTTTTATTCATATATCGTTTTAATGACTTTCTCCATATCTTCCTTTAGTTCTTTGAGCATTTTTAGGACAGTTAAAAGTCTCTGTCTAGTATATCTGCCTTTAGGTCCTTCTCAGGGGTGGTTTCTGTTGATTAATTTTTTCCTTTACATGGGCTACACTTTCATGTTTCTTTGTATTGTGACTTTTTTGTTGAAAACTGGACATTTGAACCTAATAATGTAGTAACTCTGGAAATCAGATTCTTTCCTTTCTCCAGCATATGCTGTCTCTTGTTATTCTTTTCATTTATTGTTTTTGTCTTTTTGATTGTTGTAGGCTGTCTCTGTGCTGAGGATCAGACAGAGGTGTAAAGCTAAAGTATTCTCAGGTCTTTTCTGAGCCTTTCCCTGGGCATGTCTAGTCACTTTTTAATTTTCCCTGTGTGTTTTGTTGTTTTTGAATGCCCTGATCATAAATACCTGGCTCCCAAAAAGAGAAAAAGAGAAAAATGAAGTGGGGTGGGGGTGAGGAGAAGGGTGCTGGCCCTTTAAATCCCCTGGAAGTCACTTCAGCAGGATGGGGAGGGACTTGGAGAAAGGTGCAACAACAATGGCTGCCGACCTCTGCCTGCACCTCTGTGATCAGAAGCAGCAATTAGCAATCAGAGTAGATTCCTGATATTTGGAAAACAGGGTCCTTTTTGCCCACCCTGACTTCTGCAAGCTACGTGCAAGATGCTCCAGGACCAGTGCATAGCTGCCTGCCACTTGGCTGGGAATAGGGAATGGGTGGCTGCTGCTATGTTAAGAGCTGAAATTAACTTCAATTTGTCCTCCAAGTCTTCCTCTGGAAGTGGCAAGTCTTCAATAGACTCCAGAGTTCCAAAACAGTTATTTAAGATGGATTCTGCCAGTGCAATTGTCATCTAGGTGGGAAGACAGATTCCTGCTTTCTTCCCAGAATCCTCTCCTTCATAATAATTTTCTAAAATACAAATTAGTACCCTCATATTTCCCTACTGAAAGCTGTCTATATTTAAGTACATAGGAATCTCTTTTATTCTTGAATCCATTAACTAAGATGCACCTAAATTATCACCCTGTATATGTACTTTTCCTTTTAAATTTTTGAAAAATATAAATATGTGAAATGATATTAATCTAAACAGAGACTCTAACAAAGCCATATGAAATTATTTACTCAACCAATATTTGTAAAGTGCCTATTAAAGCAAAACACTGTGCTTTGCACTACTCCTACTGTTTAAGGATGATTGTCAGGATTACTTTGCACAATGAATACTTCAACAGAAGTGCTTTATTCAACAAACAGTTCATACAACTCAACAACAAAAAAACAAACAACCCAATCCAAAAGTGGGCAGAAAACTTAAAGAGACATTTCTCCAAAGAAGAAATACAGATGGCCAATAGGCACATGAAAAGATGCTAAACATCACTAATTATTAGAGAAATGCAAATCAAAACTACAATGAAGTACCACCTCTCACCGGTCAGAATGGCCATCATTAAAAAGTCTACAATTTTTTTAAAAGCGCTTTTTCAAAAACCAGAGTTTTAGATTCATATAGCTAGTAACATTTACTGAGCAATTATTTTGTGTTAGGCTCTCAGCACCTTAAATGTTATTAATCCATTTAATACTCACAATACATCTATGAGGGTAGTTAATATTATCAAAGTTCTCTAATGTTCACACGAGAAAATTGACGTCCCATGGGTAGTAAGTACCTCTAAACAAAGCTCTTGCTTTTAACCACTGTGATATTCTGCCACTAGCAAAATAACTGTTCACCAGAGTTATCAGGAAAGGCAAATCTTATCTGTTGAACACTAAGCTATTACCCTACAATTTAAAATTGTTCTTCAAGGTTTCCTTACTTCCTGTTGTTTTGCTTCACGCTGGGAGAAACTTTACCAAGTCTCCTTTGAGTATTTCTAAATAGCAGTCTCAGTAAAATTTTGTTAAAGCCTTTGGTCAAAAACAATAAAATCTGATCCTTCTGCCATTTGTTAATCACTTTTGGAGTCTTTTTGCTCCATTAACCTTTTCGTTTGCACATGAAGAGAATTATAATCTCACCCCCAAATTTCACCGACATTGCTATCATTAAATGACCAGAATTTGAAGCCTTATTAGAGACAGACAAGATTACATTTTTTTCTTTCTTTGCTGTTTTTCAAACTACAAAGAACACCCACTTCTTGTACCAAGTGAAAAAATAAAACGCATGAAGAAAAAATTAACCTTCCTTCCCTACCTCAACCCCTAATCCTACTCATTTAAGTATCCAACAAGTCCCCTTCAGGTACTGACGGAAAGGATATAACGAACAGGTATGTCCCTCCATACCTTTCTCCATGTATATAAGGATATACAGTTCTTCGTTTTTCTTTATTTTCATTGAAAGAGACACATATAATGCACATCAACCTGCAACTTGCTTTTTATCACATAACATAGCATTAACATACAGGTTATTTCCCATAGATACAACTCTTCCTTTTTTCATGCATGCACAAATCCACAGTTACACAAACACAATTTAAAATAATTGGGGGACTTCCTTGGCAGTCCAGTGGTTAAGAATCCGCCTTCCAATGCAGGGGAGGTGGGTTCGATCCCTGGTTGGGGAGCTGAGATCCCACATGCCACAGGGCAACTAAGCCCACGCGCCGCCAACTACTGAGCCTGCGCTCTCTGGAGCCCACGCACCACAACTAGAGAGAAGCCTGCGCACCGCAACGAGAGATGCTGCGTGCTGCAACTAAGACCCGATGCAGTCAAATAAATAAATAATTAAAATAACTGGGCTATCATGCATGCTGCGGGGGCAATGCTTCGTTTTATTTCCTTTTTATTTGCCACCCCTCTTTTCCCTTCCTCTTTTCCTCCCTCATACATTAACCCCCACCTGTGGGTAAGACATTAACAACTGGCATCATTTCTTGTTCTTCCCACAGTCATAACCATAAATGCACACACGCTCACTCACATATTTATGGGTTTTGAATTCTTCTAAGACATCTGCGATATATTTCACGGTGTATATGTACCAAAATTGAGTCAATCGTTCCCCTACAAATGGGCAATCACTTGTTTCTACTATTTTATCCCTACTCAAAATGGTTCAATAAATATCCTTGACCATATATCCTTATTACTGGTGTTTTTATTTTTATAGAATATGACCCTTACCTCTAGACACTCCAAAGTATAAAGTCTAAATTCCTCTATCAGAACTGCAACAAAACCTGAGGCCTCCCCTGAACCCTCTAGGCCCTGACTGTCTGCTGACCCACAGCTGCTGCTGCTGTTTGTTTTTTTTTTTTTGAAGCAAAGGGTGAAATAATCTTTTTATAGGACACTGCAAGATATGAAATTCCACACTGAAATTAAGAAACCCTTTGAGAGGAGAAGCTTCATACAATATGCACAGTTTGGAACTGTTCAAGTATAGTTTCCTTGTAAAAAGTAGTTTTACCATAGCAAACCACATTTAAAGAGCTCTTAGAGAAACAGTAAGACAAACTTATACCAAACATAGTACACGTCTGGTATAATAAACTTATGCTTTAGTTGTACAATCTAAAAGTGGTCCCAGAATGCCATCCGGAACTTGGGACGTACAGCCTTCAGAGGCAGTTTCTGGCACAACATTTTGATATTCTTGTTCCTCCATAGGGAAGCATTTCTCAATCAAACTTAATGAAACTTTGTTACACAGACTCATTTTCATGGTTTTATAGAGCTTCAGTTTTGTCCAGACTTCTACATTCTTCAATTATACTAAGTTTCTCAGTTTCACCTAGTTTCTCAGCAGCCTGGAAGATACCTGAAATGGCATTCAGAATAACCATGGTAATTTTGGTATCTTTCACGGTTCAGAGGTTCATCAACAATTCTACTATGCCCCAATGAACAATCTGTTACACAATCTATTCAACTGTTCCACAACTTTTCTAGCTGGTCACAGCCCATAAAGCTTCCTTTTGCGTCTTAAAGTCTGCCTTAGAACACCAATGAGGAATGGGACTAATCCATGATTCACAACTCACTGTATCTGGTGATGGTGGCCAGCTATGATCTTTGATATTGTCCATATATCTGCTAATACTTCTGGACATCATGATACAGGAGACGAACTAAAGTAGGAAGAATTTGCTCAACAGCATCTAACAGGGATGCAGGATTCTTGTTGCAACAAAGGTTTGAAAGTGTCCAGGTAAGGTGCTACAAGTAACCACATGCTAAAGATGACACATTAGGAACTGCAAGAAAAAGCCAACAGTGGATCAACTGCACTACACTTGATAGCCTAGTCAAAAAAAACTGAACCATCACCTGCAATGTTTCCAAGAGCCCATACACCTTGTTCACTGATGTAAGCATGGGGAGATGCCAGCAGAGAAATGAATGCTGGGACAGCATAGCCCCAGTCTGTTTTTCTTTTTTCTGTTTTTTTAACATCTTTATTGGAGTATAATTGCTTTACAATGTTGTATTAGTTTCTACTGTATTAACAAAGTGAGTCAGCTATACGTATACATATATCCCCATATCTCCTCCCTCTTGCGTCTCCCTCCCACCCTCCCTATCCCACCCCTCTAGATGGTCACAAAGCACCGAGCTGATCTCCCTGTGCTATGCAGCTCCTTCCCACTAGCTATCTATTTTACATTTGGTAGTGTATATATGTCAATGTCACTCTCTCACTTAGTCCCAGCTTACCCTTCCCCCTCCCTGTGTACTCAAGTCCATTCCCTACATCTGCATCTTTATTCCTGTCCTGCCCCTAGGTTCTTCAGTACCATTTTTTTTTTAGATTCTATATATATGTGTTAGCATACGGTATTTGTTTTTCCTCTTTCTGACTTACTTCACTCTGTATGACAGACTCTAGGTCCATCCACCTCATTACAAATAACTCAATTTCGTTTCTTTTTATGGCTAATATTCCATTGTATATATGTGCCATCTTCTATATCCCAGTCTGTTCTGATTGATTGATTTATGCATGCATGCTGCGCCGGATCTTAGATGTGGCATGCGGGATCTTTAGTTGCGACATGCATGCAGGATCTAGTTCCCCAACCAGGGATTGAACCTGGGCCCCCTGCATTGGGAGTGTGGAGTCTTATCCACTGGACCACCAGGGAAGTCCCAGCCCCAGTCTGTTCTGACGTCCTAGAGGCAATGTTAATGAGCACCCAAGCAGATTCAAACTGAATGGGACTAAAGTCAGTTCTGCCCAAGAAGGACACAAATTCTGGAATCAAACCAGCCCAGATTATGTTGTCTACGGGGGGCTGTTTTTCCTAGAAGGCAGTTTCCCAGCAGCTTGAGTCACTTGGAGCTGGCTTTCCAAACTGCTGCTGTTGATGCCTTTGACAGTATCATCAACAGACCAATTTACAGTGCCCTGGTTGTTTTGGTTTTCTTGCAGTGGAGAAGCAGCAGCCTCAGGAAGCAACCTTACATTTCTCCTTTTCAGCACCTGGTCATCCTTCTTAGCTTATTAGCTTTCCTCAGCTCCACATGAACCAGTATTCAGTGCAGCCTCTTTTCTGTACTATCATGCCCTTGAATCTGTTAAGGCAGGCAGCTGGTGAGTTAGCATTCCTGTTGCTGGACATGGTTATGAGACACAGGAAGAAAGCTACAGAGCCAGCTCAGGTTTCTTGACTTAAGAAAACTTGGGGCTAGAAATGGAAGGAAGCTGAGACATATTCAAGTCTCTTCTTTCTAGATATTCTCTAAGCATGTGATTTCCCCTGATTCTTCAACCTCTTGCCACGATGTGCCCCCAAATGATTTTCCCCACCACCCTGTAGAATACTAGAAATTCTCTCCATTAGAGTAATTCATCTGAGTTTGCTGTAACTTCACAGTGCCCCTATTAAAATGCACATGCTACCAGGAAGGACAGAAGGATACTTTGTTGTGAACAGAAAAGGGATTGGAGAAATTATTGTGTGCTGGATAAGATGGTGATCAGGTATCAGAGAAGATAATAATAACACTTATGTAGCATTTATTATCTGCGAAGCACTGTTCTAAGTGTTTTATATTTACTTACTCATTTAGTCCTCACAACAACTCTGAGGTAGGTATCATTATCGCTGTTTTACAGATGAGATAAGTGAAGCACAGAGAGATAAAGGGACTAGTCCAGGATCACAGCCAGTAATCTGTGAATCTGGAAAATAAACCTTTTCCCGCCGTGGAGCACGGGATCCTCCCGGACCGGGGCACAAACCCGTATCCCCTGCATCGGCAGGCGGACTCTCAACCACTGTGCCACCAGGGAAGCCCATAAACCATATTTTTAATCACTATACTTCACCACCTTTCATCTAGGAAGGAGATGGGGTGTCAAAGAGGAAAGTCTAGGGTCCCTCTGGTGTCAGACCCTAAAATATGCCCTACTGAATGCAACTCTTATCACCTTTATCAAAAGATAAAAATAGAAATCCCTGTCTATTTGTCTAGGGCTTCTTTTTCTGAAAAGAAAAAAAGTAAAGAAAAAGAGGGACTTCCCTGGTGGTGCGGTGGTTAAGAACCTGCCTGCCAATGCAGGGGACACGGGTTCAACCTCTGGTCTGGGAAGATCCCACATGCCACGCAGCAACTAAGCCCGTGTGCCATAACTACTGAGCCTGTGCTCTAGAGCCCATGAGCTACAGCTACTGAAGCCCACGTGCCTAGAGCCCATGCTCTGCAACAAGAGAAGCCATCACAATGAGAAGCCCGCGCACCGCAATGAAGAGTAGTCCCCACTCACAGCAACTAGAGAAAGCCCGTACACAGCAACAAAGACCCAACACAGCCAAAAGTAAATTAATTTAAAAAAAATAAACCTCAAAAAAAAAATTGCACATAGCAGCAAATACTCATACAGAGGTAATAGATACACATACCACACAGAGAAACATAAATTCATATTCTTAGTTTAAGCCTCTGATTACTGAATGAATCAGAAAAACTGAGCTTTGAGATCACCAAAACACGTATCTTTGTTTATACAAGATTTTGCTATTTCTAACAATGCTTTTTTGCTAAGGAATGTTCCCATGAACAACTGTCCAAGTGGCATGTGCCATCTGGTAGGTCCCATATGCGGCTTTCATACTCTCTGGACATAAGCAAGGAATTCCCAGGACAGATAGATGAGTTTCTGGCTCTAATGCTTCCCTCCTCCTTGCAAAAAGACAGATTCCTTATACAGGATCCTACGAGAAAAGATGAAAGATGGATTTATCGGAATAGAATCTAAAGACTTGCCATTCCCACAGCCACTTTTAAGAAGACAACCACAAGTGATTCCTTGATCATAATCTGCCACGTTTTATGTCATTTAACCCTGTTTTCTAGGCCCCATCTGACTGGGCCCCAAGCAAAGCAAGTATGGGCAAAAGAGAGACTGTCAACCATTAGATGACCCCAAATAAGAATGCTAATAAGGGTATGCCAAATTGGATAAAGATTAACGGACACGATCAACTCTTGGGGAGCTCTGAATGCGAGACGGAGAGCTGCTGTTGGCCTCCTACAGTTACTGCTGAATTCTGAGCAGTAATGAATAACGTTCCACTGTCATGTAGCCTGGCTGTGTGACTGTGGACAGTTTCCTCATTTCCTCACGTAGCCTCACATTCATGACCCATCGTGTGAGACAACCTGATCACCTCTCTCCCATGTAGCCTGAAAAAGCCCTATCAAAACGGCAGGTTCAACTGTCAACAGCAACAAGCACAAAGCCGAATCACTGAGCAGCATCGCATGACAAGTGGACTCGTTAGCAGTTTGCCCAGCAGCTGGTCTGGACAAAGACAACGAGGGTGGCAATATGGAAAAATGGTTTGATTATCAGGCGTGAGGGAGTCTTTGCTTATTCACAGGCAGAATCCAAGAGGGATAAGCTGTTTCACTGCTTTCAGGGTAGTATATAAAATAAAGGGACATTGCAGATCCAGGAGAAGGCCTTCACTCCATCAGATAGAACTTCCAAGAGCTAGGATATCTGCAGCAATTCAGGCAAATCATCCGGGAATCTTTCCATTCCTAATAATTAAGGATCTGTGAGACAGAGTTAGCAAATTTTTTTCTATTATGAGCCATACAGCAAATATATTAGGCTTTACGGGTCACAGAGTCTCTGTCACAACTACTCAACTCTGCCTTTTTGTACAAAAGCACCCATAAGCACTACATAAACAAATGGGCATAGCTATGTTCCAATAAAACTTCACTAAGTCAGGTGGTGGACAGATATGGCCCACAGTTGTAAGGCAAAAGTCCTTTTTAGAGCCAACGTCTTCAAAAATATAAGTGGGTTTGAAGGTTCCAAGTGGAATAAGAAACAAAGCAAAACTAAAGAGCGTCCTACATACATGAAAGGCCTTCTAATCCTTTGAAATACATTAAAATCATTTATCATTGAAAATAAAGTGAAAGTATATGGACAGATCACCTAGACCCATTTTCTTATTTATTTATTTATTGTCTGCATTGGGTATTTGTTGCTGCATGCAGGCTTTCTCTAGCTGTGGCGAGCGGGGGCTACTCTTCGTTGTGGTGTCGTTATGGTTCACGGGCTTCTCATTGCAGTGGCTTCTCTCGTTGCAGAGCACAGGCTCTAGGCATGCAGGCTTCAGTAGTTGCACCAGGCAAGCTCAGTAGTTGTGGCTCGCGGGCTCTAGAGTGCAGGCTCAGTAGTTGTGGCACACCGGCTTAGTTGCTCCGTGGCATGTGGGATCTTCCCGGACCAGGAATCGAACCCGTGTCCCCTGCACTGGCAGGCAGATTCTTAACCACTGCGCCACCAGGAAGTCCCGACCCATTTTCTTACAATACCTGATACTGTACCAAAATTAAAGTCACTCAATAAGATCAACACTGAAGAGTCATCAGTCAGGACAAGCTTAGGTTAGCTTAGGCTATTGTAGCAAACCTCTAAAGCATAGTAGCTTAAAACAACAAAAGTTTATTTCTGGCTCATGCTACCTGTGGGTCAGTAGGGAGTCTTGATGGTTGTATCTTCTCTGACAGAACTACCTATCTCCAACATTACTGATCTTGGTGCCAGAAGGAAAGAGGGCTTTGGAAGGTCATACTCCAGCAACTTAAGGCTCAGACATCGTTTCTCCTTAAAATATACTGGACAGAGCTCATAATATGGCCCCCCTCCCCTCACACAATGGGACCAGGAAGTGAAATTCTATCATGCAACAGAAGATGAAAAGCCAGGAATACTGAGTGAGCAGCATGAGTGACTATCACATAGCAATGGTTAACTCACTTTTACCTAGATGATCACAAAATGAGATTTTCTTATTAAAAACACATTTCTGATATATTGGATAGCCAGAAACCACTGTCAACTTCATTTACATTAGAATTTCAAAGTGTTCGGTATACTCTTCCTTAGTGTCTAAGGATTTGGCAAGGCAGGAGTTGAGGTCATCATTATGAGTATCAATCCTTTGTTTATTTATTTATTTACTTACTTATTCATTTATTCATTTACGGCTGTGTTGGCTCTTCATCTCTGTGCGAGGGCTTTCTCTAGTTGCGGCAAGTGGGGGCCACTCTTCATTGCGGTGCGTGGGCCTCTCACTATCGCGGCCTCTCTTATTGCGGAGCACAGGCTCCAGACGCGCAGGCTCAGTAATTGTGGCTCACGGGGCAAGTTGCTCCCCGGCATGTGGGATCTTCCCAGACCGGGGCACGAACCCGTGTCCCCTGCATTGGCAGGCAGATTCTCAACCACTGTGCCACCAGGCAAGCCCATGAGTATCAATTCTTAATGCCCATACTGGTAGATGCAGAGAATACAGTAGACTGAGTGTTTACTGACCACAGGACATAACCAGAAGCTGTGCTGGGGGCAGGGCTCTCCCAGGAAGTTTTGAGGACAGGATACACAGAGTGGTTTTTCCACAGCCCTCTCCAAGACCAGCATGTATTTCAGAATTCCTTAGCTCCCTACTTCAGTCTTCTGGACCAGCTTTGATGGTATAGCAGGTGCTGTTAATGTTCTACACCTATATACACTTGTATTCCTTTACTATTTTTATGTGAACCAGCCAGTGGGTGCGCTTTACCTTCCAAAAGTCAATATCTGTGTCTCTTTATCTGTTTTTCTTGGACGACTGCCCTCAGGTTACTGAAACACCTTTTAAGAGCCAGATGTTCTTACTTTCTTTATTTTTAACATCTTTATTGGAGTATAATTGCTTTACAATGGTGTGTTAGTTTCTGTTTTATAATAAAGTGAATCAGCTATACATATACATATATCCCCATATCTCCTCCCTCTTGCATCTCTCCCTCCCACCCTCTCTATCCCACCCCTCTAGGTGGTCACAAAGCACCAAGCTGATCTCCCTGTGCTATGCGGCTGCTTCCCACTAGCTATCTATTTTACATTTGGTAGTGTATATATGTCCATACCACTCTCTCACTTAGTCCCAGCTTACCCTTCGCACTCCCCGTGTCCTCAAGTGGTGCTGGGAAAACTGGACAGCTACATGTAAAAGAATGAAATTAGAACACTCCCTAACACCATACACAAAAATAAACTCAAAATGGATTAAAGACCTAAATGTAAGGCCAGACACTATAAAACTCTTAGAGGAAAACATAGGCAGAACACTCTATGACATAAATCACAGCAAGATCCTTTTTGACCCACCTCCTAGAGAAATGGAAAGAAAAACAAAAATAAACAAATGGGACCTAATGAAACTTAAAGCTTTTGCACAGCAAAGGAAACCATAAACAAGACAAAAAGACAACCCTCAGAATGGGAGAAAATATTTGCAAATGAAGCAACTGACAAAGGATTAATCTCCAAAAATTTACAAGCAGCTCATGCAGCTCAAGATCAAAAAACCAAACCACCCAATCCAAAAATGGGCAGAAGACCTAAACAGACATTTCTCCAAAGAAGATATACAGATTGCCAACAAACACATGAAAGAATGCTCAACATCACTAATCATTAGAAAAATGCAAATCAAAACCACCATGAGGTATCACCTCACACCTGTCAGAATGACCATCATCAAAAAATCTACAAACAATAAATGCTGGGGAGGGTGTGGAGAAAAGGGAACCCTCTTGCACTGTTGGTGGGAACATAAATTGATACAGCCACTATGGATATGGAGGTTCCTTAAAAAACTAAAAATAGAACTACCATACCACCCAGCAATCCCACTACTGGACATATACCCGGAGAAAACCATAATTCAAAAAGAGTCATGTGGGCTTCCCTGGTGGCACAGTGGTTGAGAGTCCGCCTGCCCATGCAGGGGACACGGGTTCATGCCCCGGTCCGGGAAGATCCCACATGCTGCGAAGCGGCTGGGCCCGTGAGCCATGGCCACTGGGCCTGCGCGTCCGGAGCCTGTGCTCTGCAACGGGAGAGGCCACAACAGTGAGAGGCCTGCGTTATCGCAAAAAAAGAAAAAATAAGAGTCATGTACCACAATGTTCACTGCAGCTCTATTTACAACAGCCACGAGATGGAAACAACCTAAGTGACCATCATCGGATGAATGGATAAAGAAGATGTGGCACATATATACAATGGAATATTACTCAGCCATAAAAAGAAACAAAACTGAGTTATTTGTACTGAGGAGGATGGACCTAGAGTCTGTCATACAGAGTGAAGTCAGAAAGACAAAAACAAATACCATATGCTAACACATATATATGGAATCTTAAAAAAAAATTGATATGAAGAACCTAGGGGCAGGACAGGAATAACAGCCAATTGTTCTTTAGAAGGCAGTTTTTACCAATGACTGATGGGTACAGGGAAACTCGGGACATTCTTGATTCGGAAAACTCTATACTCTGTCTTCAGAGCACCTCTGTGGAGTTGCTTGGCCTCCTCCTTCCCTTGCCAGTCTCAGTTCCCCACCCTACCTACCACTTCTTTTCCAGCGATACGTCCTAATAAATGACTTTCACATAACCCCTTATCTCAGGGTCTGTTACTGAGGAAGCCAGACTGAAAACAGCCCACTCACAGCTTGAGGACATAAAGGCTATACAGTGCTACAGAACGAGACCAGGATTTGGACTCAGGAGACTCCAAATGACAAAGTTCCCACCCTACAACTTATTAGGTAACAGCAGTCTTTATCAACCCTTCTAAAATGTAGAAATAATGGTACCTAACACAACAATTTTGTGACAAATACATGGGACGATGACAATACATGTGAAAGCACTTTGTAAACTAGAGAATATTACACTAGGAAGAAGTTAGCTCATTTAAGATAGGTGTTTCCCAACTTCTAATCCTTCCCCCAACCTGTAATTATGACTATGCTCCCCACGGTCTACAAATAGAAGAAAATTTGTACAGTGGTAGTGTCTGAAGTACGGCCCAATAATTTGCATTTCTAACAAGTTCCCAGGTAATATCAATGCTGCTAATCTGGAGACCTCACTTTGAGAAGGAAAACTTCAGCCACCTCTGCAGAATGAAACTTACAGTGGTCCTACCTTACCATAGAGAGAATTTATAGGAAACAAAGACTAAGCTTTAGAAAAACTTATTGTGAGATTTTCTTTCCCATGCTGTGGATATATGTCCTATGTTATGAAATAAACGTGCAAAGTTGGCTGTGAAGAAAATTTCTGTAGAAGAAAATTTCTATATTCCATCTCAATTCTATACTGATTGCATTTAATTTAAAAAAAAAGAGGTTCAGATAGCTGTTACTTTAACATCTGTCATGACACTAGATTGACAAGAACAACAATTTATTCACTATTGAAATGTACCAGGTAATATTCAAAGCACTTTACCTGCATTAATAATTTATTCCTCACAACAACCCATGAAGTAGATATTATCATCTTCATTTTACAAGTGAGGCAACCAACTCAGAGAGAGGTCCAGAAAGCTGCCCAGAGTCATACAGCTAGCCAATGTCAGAGGTGGGGTTCAAACCCAAGCAGTGTGATACTACAGTCCACGGTCTAAACCAAAAACAACATTGCATAATGGATGATTTTGTAAAACTCTGACCCGTTTACAAAATTCTAACTCTATGATCTTTCTTCTTATTGGCTCCCCTTTATGTATATACCTTCCATTACTATGTGGGCCATATGATCAAGCATGGAGTTACCCCAAGCACAGGCATGGCTCCCAGGAAGCTTGCCAGTTGCTTTGCCTACATGTGGATAATAACTCATAATGCTGGGCTGTAATACAATCCCACCTACAAATATTAAATATGGCATATACTCAACCTGAAGGGTACCAAAACTGAGAAGGGATGACAAACAGCACACGTACTAAAACCTCACTAATCTACTCTATTTTGAAGATGCTCTCCATGACATCATTTTTTTGCTAAAGAAATGCACTGAACTAAAATGGGGACTTCCCTGGTGGTCCAGTGGTTAAGACCTTGCACTTTCAATGCAGGGGGCACGGGTTTGATCCCCGGTCAGGGAACTAGGATCCTGGATGCCACGCAGCACAGCCAAAAAAAAAAAAAAAAAAGAACAAACCAAAATGCATCTCTATAACTAGAAACCAGCCCCAGGCTGAATGCACAAGGAGGTTAATTGGATCCTGACAGCTGCAAGTCAGAAAAAGAAGGGAAGGCTGAGGAGAAAGGCTGGCAGGGCTGTGTTCGGCCCGCCTGCCCTCTCTTAAATTCAGTGATTAGCTAGGCAGGGACATTACTTTGCCTCTCAGAGCATTCACTGGAAAAAAGCCCCAGGAAAGAGCTTTACAGTGTATTTTAACAGAGCACAAGTGGGACTTCTGAGGTGCTGGTAATGCGCTATTTCTCGATCTGGATGCTGGTTATGTGGGTATGCTCAGCTTGTAAAAGTTCAAGTGGGTAGAAAATTTGAGCTGTTCACTTATAATGTGTGAACATATAATTTTTCTGTGTGTATATTTCAATTTAAAAGTTTTAAAAAGAGTAGTTCTGTCTCCTTACCAGCCAAAAATAATGACACGCATCTGCTAAGGAATCTTTTCACCACACAGGCTGTTCTGCTGCAGAAGCTTGTTCATGACACATCGACTAAGCCAGAGGAGGGGGTTGTGAACAAAGGGTGGGGTGACAGCGAGGGCTTGGCTCACGTTCGCTGAGGGCTTCAGAAGCCTTCCTCAACGCTGGACTGTTTAGGCAGAGTGTCATCACAGCGGGGGAGGAAGAAAAGAAGAGCATTTCCTCTCTAGCTGTTAGCTTCCTCTTTGTCCTTACTCCCTTCTTCCAAAATGTCCCCTGTCCACCCCCACCAACCTCAGCAGCAAATTATGCAAAAAAGCAGCAGTCCCAGGAGTTGAACCCCCAGATTCAGGGATGCCCTGGGCTGACCGTCACGAGCAAACCCGAGCAGGCCCCTGCAGTACTGAAGGGGACACACACATCATACACCTAAGGGCCCCACACACGATGCACATAGTACACGCTCAGTTAACACTGACTTTATAAATGAATATATAACCTGTGGACCCAATCCAGAATACACACCATAAATGTGTGCTGAATAAAATTAACGACAGCTGTTCTCCAGGTCGCCCCTAAGCACTGCCTGCATTAATTCCACACACGTGATCTTCAGCCAAGATATACATCACCAGGTCAGCATCCTCCACATAGCACTGTTTCCATATTTTTGAATGTGTTCAAGAGGGCTCTTTACCATCTTTTGTAATGGATGCCCTCAGGCAGCACTCTGAAGGGAAGTCAAGTAGGGCAAAGCTGCTTCAAGTTGTTGGAGTTGCTAATACTACTTCTATATAAGAAGAAAACAGGCCCCGAGGATGGAGTTCCTGTTTTTAACTCTCATTCCTGCCTAAGTGGAAAAAGTTTTCCGCAACCATGCTGCTAGGAGCAAATTTCCTGTTTTTAATATTGTTTAGTCTGAATGGGTCTCTAGAGACCAAACTTAATGCTGGAGAAGCAAACAAGCTGAGCCCCCAAGACAGTTCTAATTTCATAGTGGAGCTCAGTCAGCCCAGCTTAAGCCTATACCATTCTCAGCAATCCAAGGTCTAGTTAAAGAGATTAGTTTTGTGTTGATCTGAATTGCATCTGCCTCATGCATCCCACTGGCAGGGGCCTTCCTCCCTCGAGCCACAGTTCCCTCCTCCAGTCTTCCCTGAAGACTTGGTAGTTTGCAGAAGACAGAGCTGCCTGTTAGAACCACAAGACCTCTAACCGCACCCATCTTGTGGTGCTTCTTGTGCCTCAGCCCCTCATCTCAAGTCACCTCAACCAAATAAACAAAGCAGCCTTAGCCAACAGCCCCGGAACAAAGGTGCTTCTTGGAGCTGTCACAGCCACTTACTAAAGTGCATGCAAAAGACAAAAAAATTAGATGATCGAAGAGAGACCCGACAGTGGTGAGCACTCAGCTCAAAAATTACTTGCTGGTGACAACCAAGAGATGCACTGTCACAAACCTGGACAGTTAGGAACCTGGGACTGATTTTCAATGAAGCGTAGTTAATAAGCCTCCAAAAACCCTAACAGAGCTGATGAATGCCTAAGAGATTCATTCTCTCTGGTGCATAAATGCTTCTATGTGGAAGATACTGAGCAGATAAGGTTCATCTTTGCAGAAAAATAAATATTTGGAAATTACAGCTGGTGGAATTTAGGAAAAAACTAGAAAACAATGTAGGATTTCATCTCATTCAAAAACATATATTAAGATTCTTCTGGATTCAAACTAGAGGTCCTGCATTCACTCTTTCCCTCCCCAATATGAAACTGGTCACCCCAGGGTACTTCACAGATGAGAAAGGACTTACTCAGAAAAAGAGGCACCAGCAATACTGAGTTGTGCCGGGAAGGAAAGAAGCACACTGACTGGCAGGGTTAGTGCACAGACCCCAGGCTCCTTCATGGGCACTTCTGGGTACATTTCACCACTTTTACTGTTATTTTTTTGGCCGCACCGCACGGAATGTGGGATCTTAGTTCCCCAAACAGGGATCAAACCTGCGACCCCTACAGTGGAAGCGCGGATTGTTAACCACTGAACCAGGGTGGTTAACACCAGGGAAGTCCCCATTTCGCCACTTTTAAAGTCCACTTCAAAACCTGGCCCCTGGGTCAGAACAGGTGAAATGAAGCATCCATTTGCTGTAACGTGGGAGCTATTTCTTGTATCTCAGAAAGTGATTGGGTCAATTAGAGCTATTCGGGGGATTCAGAAGAACACACGCTGACTGCACCTGTACACAAGCACTTCAGATACAAAATTTAAAATAGGTGGTGTCCTCCGTATCTCAGAGGAAGGCATCAACAGGGAGGCTTGAAAACACACGATCCTCATCACGGCTCCCAGGTCCTTTCCTATGGTAAAGGCACAGTTTATCAGCTGAAATTTTTCTAATTGTCAGCTAATCCATGTCATACTTCAAATATCAGAGGCACGCGCACAGTCAGGAGTAGTTAGCGCACACAGCAGGCAGCAGGTGCAGTGGAAAGGGCAAGGGCTTTGGAAGCAGCAGATCTGGGTTTCAATCTGGGCTCCATCTCTTAGTAGTGTGGTCCTGGGAAAGTTACCTAACCTCTTTGAGCCTTGGTTTCCACATCTGTACCATAGAGGTGATAATAACCCACTTTGGGGGCTGCTGTTAAAGAGTGAATGAGATGAGTCAGGTACTCAGTTCAGTACCTGGAACAGAGCAGGTTCTCAAAAGGTGGTATTTTCTTCTCTCACATCCCCCTTAAGCGAGTTGTTCATGAGAATACAGTCCGAAATTAAGCACAACTTTTCCAAACCCTGAAATCAAATCTCTAGACTCGGGCTTCCCTAGTGGCGCAGTGGTTGAGAGTCCGCCTGCTGATGCAGGGGACACGGGTTCGTGCCCTGGTCCGGGAAGATCCCACGTGCCGTGGAGCGGCTGGGCCCGTGAGCCATGGTCGCTGGGCCTGCGCGTCCAGAGCCGGTGCTCCGCAACGGGAGAGGCCCCAGCAGTGAGAGGCCCCAACAGTGAGAGGCCCGCATACTGAAAAAAAAAAAAAAAATCTCTAAACTCCAAGGAAATGTTGCCAGATGCTTACTGAAGGGGGAAGTTGCTTCTACTTTCTAAAATCTCTAATGTGGGAGAAAAGGAAAAGCAATACCAGCCAGAAACCACTACATGTTTGTGCTTTAAACCATAACACCACCACAAACAAGATGGGGTTAGTTTACTAGGGGAGGAAGAGCAAAGAAAAAAAGTAATTAAGGGTTTCCATTCCTGTCAGATCTCTTCTCATCTGAGCAGAGCCACTGTCTCCACCAACTACATGGAAGCTGCATTAGCTCTTCCTCCTACATCAATTCAGCACATATCCCCAGAAAGCATCTGTACTTTGTCTAACTGCCTAACTACAGAGACAAGAATTGAGCAATGAAATGACTAACAAAGGAACAATCCCCCACTTCAAGGAAGAGAAGCAAAAATGAGTGCGTACACGCTTCTGTTTACCTCCTCCGCTCCTGGGGACCAGATGCAAGGGACTGTTTGTATACAGATGATAATCTTATGAGTGAGTCCAACCGTTTCTGCCCTAAGACCAACGTCCTAGGGGCTCTGCCTTTTCCAACTTCTAAGTACAAACTGGGGGATGCCTGGGCACATCTGGTCACCATTTGATTTCAGGCTCCTATTGTGTTCAGTCTGTGGGGGGAAGTGAGTCTATAAATAGCTCACACTAGAAAAAATGAGAAACCATCTACTCTGCCTTTCCTGCAGAGAAGAGAGGTTTTCACCAAACCCAGCTCCCTCATCATGATCATAAACCAAGTTAATATGCTAAGTAGCCAGACTCAATCAAATGATTTATACACTTATTTTATAAGACTAAACAGTATCTAGAATGAAACCAGGAAGGAGCTTCAAGTTAGGATTAGTGAATGATTCATGGGATGCTTTGAGAAGTCTTTTTGGAAACACACCAAGCTGTGTAGTTAAATCCATGTATGTGAAGCACCCCTTTCAAGTCTTAAGAAGAATGCCCTTCCCACCTTTGGAAGAGAACTACAGGTTTAAATCCTATTCAATCCTGAAAAGAGCAATCACGCTGTGGACTAGACTTTTTTTTTTTTTTTGCGGTATGCGAGCCTCTCACTGTTGTGGCCTCTCCCGTTGTGGAGCACAGGCTCCGGACGCGTCAGCGGCCATGGCTCACGGGCCCAGCCGCTCCACGGCATGTGGGATCTTCCCGGACCAGGGCAGAACCCGTGTCCCCTATATCGGCAGGCGAACTCTCAACCACTGCGCCACCAGGGAAGCCCGGACTAGACTTTTTACAACCTCCCCTCCCTACCCCCGACAAAAAAGGCCTACCTCCCTCTTCAAATATTTTCAAATGCTTAATTAAAATATTTATCAGTACTGTAGTATTTACCACACTGTGAAGTAATTAACTCTGTGTATCTGCCTCCCTCAAGAACTAAGAGTTTTTCATGGGTAACTACAATGTCCAATTCTTATTGGTTATTTCCAGTGCTTAGCACAATTCTTGGCATATTTTTCAGCAGAAGTATGTTGAATGGATAAGGTAAAATAATCACATATTACATGACCTTAGTGAGCTTTTCACAAATAAAAGATACATCAAATTTAATGTTGATTTAAGGGAGAGGTGAGAGAAAAGGGGGCCAAGCAGGTAAAAGTAAACAAAACAGCGAGATAAACAGATTGTTTCCCTTCATCTCCACACCTCCTCAGGATTCCAAAAAGGCTATTTTTGCTGGAAGCTGAGATTATGTAAATGTATGTAAACCACAGACTAGTAAGAGCCAGTATACAGTAACAACCACCCCTAACTTCAGATCCTGGAAAAAATAATTTGAAGCCAAACTCCTGTTCCCAAAAAATGCAGTTCAGAAAGAACAGCAAGCAGTAACAAAGATATTGGACAGCTAAGACCTACAACTTGAAATGCTCCAAAATGTTTCATAGTAAATTATCAATTTCTGATTTTGTCTTTAGAATATAAGGAAAAGTCTCCTGTACATGTTCTAGAAGCCACAGCATATTATCATTGTGCCTGTCAAAGCATCTGTCTTTGGTTTAGAAGACAAATGCTAAATTAAAATCTGCTCTACTGGGCTTCCCTGGTGGCGCAGTGGTTGAGAGTCCGCCTGCCGATGCAGGGGACACGGGTTCGTGCCCCGGTCTGGGAAGATCCCACGTGCCGCGGAGCGGCTGGGCCCGTGAGCCATGGCCGCTGAGCCTGCACTCCGCAACGGAAGAGGTCACAGCAGTGAGAGGCCCGCATACTGGAAAAAAAAAAAAAAAAATCTGCTCTACTGAGTCCATAGAGCAAGTCACAAACCAATGTGGATCCATCTGCTGACACCAGAATTAATGCTATACGGTTTGTTAGATATAACTAAAACACGGTCTTCATCTTTTCAGTGTCCAAAATATGATAGCTGAAATGAAGTTAAAGAATATACTAACAGAAGGAAAATGATACCAGATGGAAAAAAGAAACGAAGAGCGCTAGAACCGTTAACTACATGGGCAAGTATATGATTTTTTTTCTTACTATTTAAATTCTTTAAAAAATAATTTACCATTTAAATGAAATTACTGACAATGCATTATGGAGTTCATAACATATGTAGATATAAAATGTATGACTTGATAGTATAAAGACTGAGAGAGAAGAAACAGAAGTATATTAGTGTACCTTATTTTATGTGGGAAGTAGTATATTATCACTTAAATATAGACTGTGATAAGTTAAAAATGTATGCTATAAACCCTAAAGCAACCACTTACAAAACAAAGACTTATAATTAATAAACCAACAAAAACAAAATGGAAACACAAAAATACTCAATCCAAAAAAGGCAGAAAAATACAAAAAAGGGAATAAGAGATAGGTCAAATAGAAAAAAAAGAAAAATGATTGTCATAATTATATTAGTAATTACACAATGTAAATGTTCTAAATAGCCCCAATTAAAGGCAGAGATGGTCTGATTAGGAAAACAAAGCAAGACTCAATCACATATATGCTGCCTACAAGAAATTCACTGTATATATAAAGACATAAATAGTTTAAAAGTTCACAGTAGCAAATAAATTATGGTACACTCACATAAAATGTTACTATGTGGCCATCAAAAAAGTGAGGTAATCATATATACAGATATGAAAATGTCTCCAAGATGCATTAACTGAACAAAGCAAGATGCAGAATAATATGTGTCTGCTACCATTTTTTAAAAAAAGAATAAATATACAACTACATGCTTAGATGTACACAAAATATATAGGAATATACACAAGAAATCAATAACAATGGTTGCCTCAGCATAGGGGAAAGAGGTACCAGGAGATAGAAAAGAGATTTAATTTTCACTGTACATCCTTTTGTACTGTTTTATCTGCCATGTGCATATATTACCTATTTTTAAATTAATTATAGTATTTTTAGAAAAAAATTTTGTCATTAAAGAATTAAGAACAAAAGATACTTTCACTGGCAGTATACACAACTCTGTAAAGAGACTTCTTTCTTGGTATAGAAACATCAGAGAATATAATGTAGTAATAATATCAACTGATATTTATTTAATCTTTCTGATTTTTTTCAAAGTCCTCTCAAGCCTAATACTTCATTTTAGTCTAACAGTATTCCTGTGTGTTGGTAGGTGGGGATCATCACTCCCTCTTGAAAGATAAGAAAACTGAGGCTATTTAAATCACATAATATAAAGTTGTTCCACTAAACCAAAAGCCATCAAGGTTTGCCTGAGATGGCACTTGTGTGAGTGGATATGTCAGTGTCTAACATGTCTTCCTTCTTACGTCAGCCAGACAGACAAGTAAGAGAAATGTCAACCAGGGAATAATCCACATTTTACAGCCAAAGCAAAAGCACAGTTATCTGGACCTTGGGAAGAGCAGTCATCTATTCAAAATCGTATAATTTAAGGTACAATATATCATGAACTCCAGAATCTTGTTACTAAAACTGTAGTCCTCAGTCCAGCAGTATCTTAAGCTCCAACCCAGAACTCTTTGATCTGAATCTGCGTCTCTAACTTTAATTACTTTCACATGCATACATATCACCTGGTGATCTCTTTAAAATGCAGATTTTGATTCAATGCATTTGGCTTAGGGTCTGAAAGTACACATTTCTAACAAGCTCTAGGCAATACCAAGGTCCACACTTTGAGGAGCAAGGCTCTCTACATCTGTGTTCCCAAAGAATAGGAAGCATGTCCTCTTCCTTTCATTGTATGGAAGCATCTGGACATGCACAGTTCTTAGTAAAGCTCAACAGGCACATCCAGAAGGAAGAACCAGTAATGTGTTCCTGGGAGGCATTTTTCTACAATAAATCAGAACACTTCTACCATTCTGGAACAAAACAGATCTGCAAGATGTCCCAGGGGCAGACTCTTGAGAGAGCAGCAACAATGGAGATACCATGGCCCCAAACCAAGGTTCTGGAAACAAAGAAAGGCAGTGGTGTCCGAGCAACAATGGGGATGGACAAAAGGATGGAATGGGCACTATAGCCTATTAGAACCTCCAGAAAAAAAATCTTGAGTGAGACATAGATTTGCTCAAAATCTGATCAGCATAAAATGCGATATATCAAGTGAGGTAAAGCAACTAAGCAAAACTCTGTCTCTGTCACTCACTCACACACACACACACACACACACTCAGTTTGTTTACCCAGCACCTAGCATATACCGACATACAACAGACAACGGTGAGTGAATGCTGTTTCTGTAACCCAGGATACGCCGCCTCCTGCCCTCAGGTTAAATATCTTCATGGCCTGTATCTGCTGGATTCAGCTAAGCATCCAGGATGCTCCCGAGGCCACTTTGCCACTGTCCCAAAGAACCTGGGATTAGCCTCCATATCCCCTAGGAGTCTGGAGCAGCGCAGAGATGGAATGTGGGAGTCTGGCCTCCTGGGACACTTGGAGAGATGGACACTATGACTACATCCTCTTAGCTTCACCCTGGACTGGCAGCACTTGATCCACTCAAGCACATCTTGTACATTCTGGCCCTACAATCTTTGCTTATTATGCCTTTCCTTCTGACTGCAATGACCTCCCTTGAACTCATTCAAAGGAATCTATGGGTAGTGTGTTACTCCTCTGGATTCCTGAAATACTTAATCTAAGTACCACTCATTTAACACTTGAATGCTTGGTATTGTTGATTATTTTTATTATTTTAAGGATTATTTATAAATATAAAATTATACATTTATAATAATATAAGTATACTGTTATTATATTTATTATCATTCCCAGTAAGACTAAGCTTTCTGAGGGCAGGAATCACATCTTATATCACCCCATATTCCTCACAGCACTCAACCCCACTGTGTTGCAGATGGTAGTTGCTTCTCAAGTGCTTACTGACTGAATGAGAGAAATGTCACTATGCTAGGAAATGTAGGGTATTCAAAGATGGATGAGGCCTAGTCTGCCTTCAAGGATCACTCAGTCTAATAAAATAGGTAAGTCATGTACCCAAAGAGCGTTAATTTAAATTAATACGCAGTGTCACAAGAGAGTAACAAGATATTATGAGAATCTAAGGGATGGTGACAACTTCAAGGAGGAAGTACCATTTTAACTGGGTCTTAAAGAACAAGCAGCATTTTGAATGGTAGGAACTGGGGAGGTGAGATATTTTAACATATTTTGGAAAGAGGAGTCAGCATGAGCAAAAGCAGGGAAGTACATGGCATTTGGGGAAGAGCAAACACCAAAATAATCAGGATAGCCTGAAAAAGAAATGAGAAAGGACCAGCCCTGTCCAACACTAAAAATTAGTAAAACAGTATGGTATATGCTTTTATGAGTATTTGAAAACTTGTGAAACAGTATAGTTCTGGCACAAAAGTACGCATCAATCAATGAAACAAAACAGTTTTAAAAGAGACCCCAGGTGGGACTTCCCTGGTGGTCCAGTGGTTAAGACTCTGTGCTTCCAATGCAGGGGGCATGGGTTCGATCCCTGGTCAGGGAACTAAGATCCCACGTGCTGCACAGCGTGGCCAAAAAAATTTTTTTTAATTTTTTAATTAAAAAAAATAATAAAAGAGACCCCAGTATATACAGGAATTAAGCAAATGATAAAAATGGCTTTTACATATCAGTGGAGAAAGGATGGGTGTTCAGTAAATGACAATGAGGCAATTAGCTAGCTATCTGGGAAAAAAAGTAAAGATGAAAAGCCCCACTGAATTTCCTACAACAAAAATATTCAAATGGATCAAATATTTAACTATTAATAAGATAAATCCATTAGTACACCAGAAAAAAAAATGGCAAATACTTTTATGATCTCAGAATGACAGGCCTTTCTAAGCTTAGCATACTAGGAAGCCACAGAGAAAGGTCAATAATCTGACTACATTTAAACGCACACACACGGGTGCACGGGAAAAAATTACACAGTCAAAACAAAAGTAAACAGGGGAAACATGCAACATCTATGACATGGATCAATTTCCTTAATATTCTAACTGCTCTTAAAAATAAGTAAGAGGGCTTCCCTGGTGGCGCAGTGGTTGGTAGTCCGCCTGCCAATGCAGGGGACGTGGGTTCGTGCCCCGGTCCAGGAGGATCCCACGTGCCGCGGCGCGGCTGGGCCCATGAGCCATGGTCGCCGAGCCTGCGCATCCGGAGCCTGTGCTCCGCAATGGGGGAGGCCACAGCGGTGAGAGGCCCGCGTACCGCAAAAAAAATAAGTAAGAAAAAGGGACTTCCCTGGTAGTCCAGTGGTAAAGAATCCGCCTTCCAATGCAGGGGATGTGGGTTCGATCCCTTGTCAGGGAACTAAGGTCCCACATGCCGCAGGGCAACTAAGCCCACGCGCCATAACCGCTGAGTTCGCGCACCTCAGCTAGAGAGTCTGTGTGCCACAAACTACAGAGCCCACGCGCTCTGGAACCCGTACACCACAACTACAGAGCCCACGCGCCCTGGAGCCTGCGCACCACAACTAGAGAGAGAAAACCCGCACGCCACAACTAGAGAGAAGCCCACGCGCTGCAAGGAAAGATCCTGCACGCCTCAATGAAGATCCTGCATGCCGCAACTAACCTGAAGCAGCCAAAAATAAATAAATAAATAAATCTTTAAAAAAAAAGAAAAAGATGAACAATACAGTAGAAAAATGGGGAAAAAATATATGAACACACTATTCACAGGGAACAAAATATACAAATGGCCCAGAAACATACAAAGATGCTCAATCCCAATTATAATAAAAAGAGAAGCCAAAGATAAGATACCATTTCTACCTACAAGATAGACAAAGATTAAAGAGTTTGATAACACCTAGTATTGACAAGGAATGTGATAAAGTATTCTGATACACTATTGTTAAGCATGTAAATTGGTACAATCTTTTTGGAAGACAATTAGACAAAAATCTATTAAAATTTAAAATACACATACTCTCTGAACATGCAACTGCACTTCTAGAAATTTACCTTACGGTTACACTTGCAAAAATGCAAAGATGATCACTCTAGTATTATAGTGAATAGTAGAAACATAATATAATATATATTATATAATAGCAGAATTACAAAATTTTGGAATTATAATTATATAATATGTAATAATATATGGTATTATATAGTTAGCTGGAAATGTTCTAACTATCCATCATTAGAAAACTAGTTAAACTACAATACCTTTATAGGATGGAATTCCATGTAGCATTAAAACAATGAGGTAGAACTATAGGTACTACAAATAAATTAGGGCCAAGATAAGTTGCATAGAATAAAGCAAGTTGAAAAAAAGTACAGAGTGTAAGCCCCTTAGTATTTTTTTTTAAAAGAGACATACTATATATGCTTACGTATGATTAGAGAATGTCTGAAAGGATAGCAAAGAACTGCCGACAGTGGCTACCTCTGGAGAATGAGACCAGTGGGGAGGCATGGAAGGGGAAGCGATTTTCACCTTTTACATTACACCCTTCTGGACTGTTTGAACGTTTTCCAGTTAGCTTGTATTGCTTTCATAGCAAAATATTTTAATAAACTAATTAATCTACTGACACATTTTATGCAGTTGTCTGCTTTCTGCTGAGCATAGAACTAGAGAGAGACCAGTCCTGCTCCTTTCCCCATACTTTCTGAACCCTTTTCAGAACACTGCACTTAGAAGGGGCCTTTTGTTGGTCAGCTGGACTGGCTCCCACAAACAGAGGACCATTGAAAGGTGCTGAGAGGGGACTTGGACACAGGCTTACTGTGCAAGTATGTGGGAGAGAATTTAGCACCTGGTGATGCAGACCAGGTGGCTTCCTCTGGAGAAGGCTACTGTTACCAGTCTGCCTGTGCACACCTCTGCTGTGGTGGACACACAGACCTTTTGTTCAAAGGGTTGCGCTTCATCTTATATCCTCTTGTTCACATGATTTTGCAAGTCAGTTTTTCCAAAGACCCTCAAAGTGATCACCTCCATCATCATTTCTTCAAGCAATTAATTGACAATCCTTATAAACCCAGGACAAATTCAAGTGTAAAGGGAGTGGAGAATAGGGCAACTTCTCAGCACTGCAGATGCAAGCAAGAGAACTTCTGGGGAACAGCAAGGACACCTAGCTCAGGACCTCTGTCTGTATTTACGCTTAGGCTGCACCAGGTTTCCAGTTGACTATCAAAATGTGGGCATGCCACCCCTACAGATAACCTCTCTCCCAAGCCTAAATCTCAAGGACTCCAGATACAACCAGAAATTCCTGTTACCCTTGACTCACAGAGCAGAAAAAAGAATCCAAACAAGCGGTTGCATTTTAAAAGATTTCTCTAGTTTCTGCTGTTCATTTTTGTAAAGGCATCCAGCACCAACAGCAAGCATTAAGTGTCAAGGATCTCTGTTCTTCAGATTTTTCTGAGTCTAAAAGCTACCCTTGAAAAATTCATAATCAAGTTTCCAGAGAGGGGGAAAAAATGAGTTAGAAGAAGCCAAAAGAATGACCTTATTCCTTTAAAATCCAGCCCATGGACATGCTTATGGAGCTGAGCAGCTGTGCTATTGGCAGAGGGAACTTACTGAAATGAAGCACTCATGGTAATCTCCCTTCCCCCACTCATGCCAGAAGAGCCCCATCCAATTATTGAACAAAAAGGCTTTTTCTTATAAACTTCTCTCCCTTCAACTTCTGTCTCCATCTTGGTTGGGAAGAAATAGCACTAGCGCTGGAATGTACACAGCTCTGCAAATATTCATGAGAAAATCCTTTGACGCCCACACGCTCCCCAGCTGCCCTAGCACATACATGCATTAGGGAAAGGGATGCACAGAGAAATTCATAGATGTCTATGGTTCTCCAACTTAGGCAAACTGCAAGGCCTCCTCAAAACGGGCAGCAAGATTCAAGAAGGCAGAGTGCTAACTTATCACTTATCCACTGAACCATAAATTGAATCACCAACCCAATAACCACTAACTGATCATTTAAGATGTGCAACACTGGAAATACAGAAATAAATAGAGCTGTGTGTGGTGCAGCATTTGAGAGCTTGGACTTTGGAATCACACAGTCAAAGGTTTGAATGCTGGTTCTATCACTTGGCTAGTGACCTTCAAGCAAGCTACTCAACCTATCTGAGCCTGCTCCTGTACCTAAATTGGAGATAATATTTACTGTAAAAAGTGATATACCCCTAACCCCTCTGTGAACTCTCAAATTCCTTCTCACCTTAGTTTCTTCTTCATGTTTGCCCCTCCTCTTGCTCCTCCAAGGTCCCTCTTCAGTTTCCGTAGCTCTTCCACCTTCTTTCCTCTTTCCCCAAAGCCTTCATTCATACTCCAAGTTCAGGAGATACAAAAGAAGTGACAGCCATACCCCTCTCCACCTTACCCTACTTACTTTCCGAAGCAGGAGATCATAGATCACTTGTCTTCATCTTATAATGGGTTGCAGTCCCCAGACAGAAATGTTGCTTCTGTGGCAGCAGTTAACTAGCCCCAGCCTGGTCATGTTACAGAACCCATGATAATAGTCACTCAATGCCTTCCCACCCCCATGCTACTAAATGGCAATAGTGTAATTTCCTCATCTTGACGAGTACAGAGCCAGGGATAGGCCCAGTCTCAAGAACAAGATCTTTCCTTGGGATTCTGCTAAGCAGCACACTTCCTGCCCTGCAGGAAACTATGTGTTGCAATTCATGATCCTGTCACTAGAATAAGCAACAGGCATTTCCCTGCAACACCAAGCACAACTCTGGACCGGCCAAAAAGAAAAAAAAAATCCTATCAACTACTATTTTTGTCTCTCTAGGCCTTCATCTTTAAAATACGTGCCATGATGGTCTCTAGCATTTCTTCTAACACCAACATTCTGGAATTCTAAAGTCAAACTATTTAGGTGCCACATATCCAGATTCAAAAACTCTGCACAAGTTACTCTTCATGTCTTTATAAACAATCCTCTGCAATTTAATCTGAAATCCTCTATTTTCTCCAAATGGCAATGAAGACCAGCTGGTTCTAATGCTCCATAAACTATTAAAATCATCATGTTCTGTACCTGTAGAGCATTATTATTACCTGTCTTCCCGTCTCTGGAGCAACATTCCTTCATTAATCACATGCAGAATGCACATGAGGTGCACTACACTGACAGTGGCTTTCCTCTTGGTTCCTGCAGCCAGCCCTTTAATCATTTTGGGGTGTGTGGGGTTTTCCTCTGAAGCCTCTCCTAGTTCCTAACATCCTCAAGCTGAAGTCCAGAACTGGAGAAAATACTCACCAAAGAACCTGTAACACAAACGCACATGCACGAGCGCACGCACACACACACACACACACACACTCCTCCCCACCTTGCCCCTTGGCAGGACTCTTTGGGGGTAAGCAATGGATGTTCTCTGTGTGTTGTTTGGTGTTCAGTGTATTATGGAGATGAAACAGTGTTAAAACAACAAGCATAATCACATTGCTGCTATAATTTCAGTTTTGAATGTGGTGGCTGTGGGGAGGAAATCTCTGCTCACTCACACGATATTTCATCTGGAAAAGCTACAGGTTTTTTAACTATTGTGTTTTAGCCAAATAACAGAGCATTTTAAAATAAAGATTCCCAGGAGAATAGAAGCAATTACGTCCCACAAGGGCTGGGTAGCTTTTTGTTCCTGACGCACTTTCTGTTGACTCAGTCTACACTTGTTTTGACAGCCACTCACAGTCCTTGGTGGGTAAAGCTGAGCTAATGCTCCTCATGGAAAGTTTTACAAACATACAATCACCCAAACACAAAATGCTTGTGCAGAGGACTCCCGCTCCAACAGATGTTCCTGACCAGGAGGAAGGGAGGGAACTTAATTTTCCAAGTGGAGCATGCTGATCCCAGAAGGGATCACAACCAGATTCAAAGAAGATTTTCAAATCTAGTTCAGCTCTTAGAAAGAAGCATGGGCCTCACTTCTCTTGTACTGTGATAGTGGTAATCACAACAGGGACCCAAGCCACAGCACTCATGACCTCACATTCCACTTTTAGCTGTCAAGCCCTGGGCTGAACACTTCACATCATTATTTGTTTCCTCTTCACAGTAACTCAAGTTGAAAAGACTAGGACTCAGAGAGGTTAAGTAACTTGTCCCAAAGTAAGCCAGCTGGTAAGTGGCCGTGCCTGAATTCAAATCCAGGTCTAACTTCAAGAGAAGAAGCCGATTAATATAGATTCAAGGCAGATAAAATGCAGGTCAATTTTTAAGAAAAGCCTTGGCTGCAAGTCCAAATGTTAATAAAGACTGAAAACACAATTAGGTCAGTAACGACCTCCCTTAAGAATGGGACGCTGGGGACTTCCCTGGTGGTGCAGTGGTTAAGAATCCGCCTGCCGGGCTTCCCTGGTGACGCAGTGGTTGGGAGTCCGCCTGCCGGTGCGGGGGACATGGGTACATGCCCTGGTCTGGGGGGATCCCGCGTGCCACGGGGTGGCTGAGCCCATGGGCCGTGGCCGCTGGGCCTGCGCGTCCGGGCCTGTGCTCCGCGGCGGGAGAGGCCATGGTAGTGAGAGGCCCGCGTACCGCAAAAAAAAAAAAAAAAAAAAAAAAAAGAATCCGCCTGCCAATGCAGGGAACACGGGTTCAAGTCCTGCTCCGGGAAGATCCCACATGCCGCGGAGCAACTAAGCCTGTGCACCAAAACTACTGAGCCTGCGCTCTAGAGCCCACCAGCCACAACTACTGAGCCTGTGTGTCACAACTATTGAAGCCTGCGCGCCTAGAGTCCACGCTCCGCAACGAGAAGCTACCACAATGAGAAGCCCGCGCACCACGACAAAGAGTAGCCCCTGCTCATAGCAACCAGAGAAAGCCCGTGCACAGCAACGAACACCCGAAACACAGCCAAAATAAATAAATTTTTTAAAAAAAGAATAGGATGCTGATGACATCAGGGTCATGGGATGATGGAGAAGTCAGGTAGTATAATCCCCTGCTAGTCCCCATTCACTATAACCTTTTCTCTCTCTTCTTTCCCTTCACCCACTCTCCTCAACTTTCCATCTCTTCCTTTTCCTATATCCGTCTTTTTATCTTTTTACACTGTAGTTTAGTAAAGAATATGAACTTTGCATTCAGATGATCCTGTTTTCAAATCTAAGACTCATTTTCTTATTGTGTGACTTCGGGCAGATCATATCGCTCTTATCCTAAATTTCCTCAACTACAGAAGAAGAATAAAATCTTCTACCTTTCAGGCTGTTGAAGGGATTAAATTAGATGATATGCATAAAGAGAGGACCAGGTCACTAGCAGACCAAATGAGATTTGTTTAATTTTGAGAGTCAGTGAGGCTTGGTGGACACGACATAGAATTTAGAGCCGGACAGTCTTGGCTTTGAATCCCTGCTCTACCACTTACTGGTTAAGTGACTCAGGCAAGTCTTGTAGCCGTTCTGTGGCTCGGTTTCCTTATCTATAAAATGGAGTAAATAATATAGGGTTAATAGATTTTGGAAGACAGTCAAATGAAATGATAAACACTTAGAGTCTATAGATATTTAACAAGGAAGCTGCCTCTCAGCAGAACTTGCAGTAGCCGATTTGCTCTCTAGAGGCTCATATTTGTTGACACCTGATCTGTGTGTTCAAGTGTGTCACCACTAAGGACTGGGAAGTGCTAAAGCACAAAGGAATTTTAATCTTGAACCTATCTTTTGAGGCTGTAACATAAACATAAAGAGAGGGAGGTAGAGTGGCACAATGCAATGCAAAGGCCACCACAGCAGGCAAGGGTCCAGTCCCACTTCGGCATTAACTGCCTGTATGAGACCATGTAAGTTACACGCTGTATCTGGAACAGGAGAGGGTGGCCTAGATGAGTGGGCCTTGCCTGGAAACATTTTTCATTGTCACGATTGGGACTGCTACCGGCACCTAATGGGTAGAGGCCAGGGATGCTGCTAAAGATTCTGCAATGCCCAGGACAGACTCCCTACAACCAAGAATTAACCAGCCAAAATATCAACAGTGCTAAGGTTGGGGAAGCCTGGCCTAGATGACTGCTAAGTGCCCTTCAAGTTCTAACGCTCTAAGAGACTACGAGGAGAAAGCAACACCAACACTGAACATGTGACTTCTTGTCAACATCCATCAAGCAATGCCTTATGATGTTGCTCAAAAATCCCCCTAAGGCCCGTGGGGAAAATTTCCCCTCAGATATCTGGATATTCTGAAATCAGTGCTGTTCTTCTGAGGGTGATGACAGTCCTTCCTTCACAAAAGGAGGCACAGTCCTCCAGGGACTTGGTCCCTTACTCTGTGCAATTAGAGTTGGTGTTTCCAAAGCCATGAGGTTTCTTTAGGGCAAGAAGATGACGTAAATGAGTCTGAATAGATCAGAATGATACGTGGTACACACAACAGCAGAGGTGAATATCATGCATTGATACATCATGCTAAGTAAGCCAGACTCAAAAGGCTACATACTATTTTATTACATTTATACAACATTATGGAACAGACAAAACTGTAGGGAAGAAAACAGATCAGCAGTTGCCAGGGGCTGGGTGGGTAAGAACAGTCTGACTAAGAAGGGACATGAAGGAATTTGGGGGATGATGCACTGTTTTATATACTTATTGTAGTGTAAGTTATACAACTGTATGTGTTTGTCCAAACTCACAGAACTGTACACTGTACACTAAATGGTGAATTTTATTGTACCAAAATTATACTTCAATAAGACTGGCCCCTTTCCCCCCACCCGCCAAAATACGATCACAAAGACAGTAGAGAGGACTGCTGTACTTTTGGGAGAAGATGAAACAGATGACATCTAAATGCTTTCTTATGCCAAGTCCTATGATTTTATGATAATCTGCCTTTCCTATCCCTGGTGACTTCAGAGCCGTAATGATTAGGGTTAAGACTGGGCTCCAATTTCTGGGTCAAAGCGATGAGTCCCTCCAACCAAATCATGTGGATGTTAGTCTTGCCACCATTCTGGGACCTCTGGCCCTTCTCCAGCCTGTGACAGAGATTCCTTTCCTTCCCTCTCGTAACCAATGAGTGCCTTAGACAATTAGTAAACAAGCCAGAATAAACCTTAGGAGACACTGGTTTTATCTCTCTGCACAGGCTTCCTGTCCAAATGCCATTTGATCTTTCCATTGAACTTCAAATCAGGCAACAGAAAAGGAATCATATTTATGAATTCCCCTCCTCTATGGGCTTCTGGGTTTCCACTAGGCTATTTTATACACTTATGCTACATAAATATAAAAAGTGAGCCTCATACCAAAATTATACCTGGGCTTGCTGATATATAGATATAGATATGTAGTTTTGTTTAGTTTACACATACTTCCCAGATTATCTATCAAATGTTACACAGGGCTTCCCTGGTGGCACAGTGGTTGAGAGTCCGCCTGCTGATGCAGGGGACACGGGTTCGTGCCCCGGTCCGTGAAGATCCCACATGCCGCGGAGCGGCTGGGCCCGTGAGCCATGGCCGCTGAGCCTGCGCGTCCGGAGCCTGTGCTCCGCAAGGGGAGAGGCCACAACAGTGAGAGGCCCGCATATCGCAAAAAAAAAAAAAAAAAAAAAAAAAAA
>NW_020837995.1:10194415-10222397 GCF_003676395.1 Aethalodelphis obliquidens | reverse complement strand
AAAAAAAAAAAAAAAAAAAAAAAAAAAAAAAAAAAAATCCCAAAATATGTTACACAAAATAGATAATGTTTCTTATGTACAGAACAGTCCTAAGTATGCTATGATCAAGAAGGATGGAAAGAGCCATCAGAATGCTCACACTTTCTGCTAATAGAAAGACCACTGTCTTCGATACCACAAATACTGTCACAATGGTGAACTGCTTTAGGAGTCCCATGCTTTTATTTGAGAGTCACTTCCTTTCCTGGCTCTTCTTGGAGGATCTCAGTGGAACAATACAAACACCAGTAACCAGATACCTCATACCTGCTTGAGTGCTGGGATAAAAGTCAAGGGCCACAAGATAAGCCTGGACCTGCCAGTGCCCTCATCCTCCAAAGGATGGAGAAGACTTGGTAGGGGCCAGGTAATACCCACACTGCCCCTTTCTGCTGAGCATTTACAGCAAACACACTGTGACTACAAAAGAGGGGTGCTCGGGCTTCCCTGGTGGCGCAGTGGTTGAGAGTCCGCCTGCCGATGCAGGGGACACGGGTTCATGCCCCGGTCCGTGAGGATCCCACGTGCTGCAGAGCAGCTGGGACCCGTGAGCCATGGCCGCTGGGCCTGCGCGTCCGGAGCCTGTGCTCCACAACGGGAGAGGCCACAACAGTGAGAGGCCCGCGTACCGAAAAAAAAAAAAAAAAGTGGGGTGCTCATATTATAATAGAAGGGACCCACTGAAACAACAAATCTCACAGTGGTCTAGGGTCTTGTTTCCACATGTTCCCCTCAAAAGGGATGGATGGGGAATTATACTTCCATGGTTTAGAATTATCCAATCATCTTCAGAAGTTCAATCATCTTCAGAAGTCTGTATCAGCAGAAAATCAGTACAGGCAGACCTCGGAGATGTTACAGGTCCGCTTCCAGACCAACACAATAAAGCAAATAATTGCAACAAAGCCAGTCACATGCATTTTTTGGTTTCCAAGTACAGACAAAAGTCATGTTTACACTATACTACAGTCTACTAAGTGTGTAATAGCATTATGTCTAAAAAGCACTGAACATACCTTAATTTGAAAATTCTTTATGACTAAAAAATGCTAACCATCATCTGAGCCATCAGTGAGTCATAGTGGTGACGTCAAAGATCACTGACCGGGGATCATCATAAAAAATATAATAATAATGAAAAAGTTATAAATATTACGAGAATTACCAAAATATGACACAGAGACATGAAGTGAATAAATGTTATGAAAAATGGCACGGATAGACTTGCTTGATGCAGGGTTGCCACAAACCTTCAATTTGTAAAAAATGCAGTATCCATTAAGGCAATAAAGCAAAGTGCAATAAAACGAGGTATGCCTATGCTGTCCTCCAAGTCACTCAGGCTTGATAACATTGTTTCTTTGGCATAATTAGGAAAAGTTTCACAAAAGACTAACATACTTAGCAGAAGACACACTTTGGCTTTTTATTCAAAGATGTATGCACTGATAGGCAATGGTTGTCTAGGGTTCTCCCCCAAATTTTTCCATTTTCAATGTTTTTTCCTAAAGACATATTCCTCTAGTATTCTCTTTCACATGTAAGAAAGAACATCTGAAAGGCCAAATAAATGATTTTTCTAATTTTAGAAAGGACCCTGGCAGCTACTAGGGTGAGGACTATTGTCTGTGGTCACAGACTTGAATCAGGCAAGGCTTGCTGGACATCATGGGGACTAAATGCATGACCTTTGACAGTGCTCCAACCAGGACAAGGCTGCTGCTTCACAGAAACAGAGAGAAGTCCTGTAGACCCACCTGGCCAGACCTGCTGCCTCAGAAACTTATGGGAGAGCTAATCAGCAGGAAGGGTGACCTACAGCACCAGCCAGTACAGGCTTGGCTCATCCTCTCAATCCTCAGCAGATGAACGGAATTCGCCTCTTACATACATTCCAGGCTGGCAGACTAACTGTCCAGCCCTTTACACTCAGCCTAGGAGCACAAGCCTAAGAATCAAAGAAGATACCAGTCTCTACGACTCATGGGCCCTTCTGCTGCATACAACACAAGGTCAAGTTTGAGGTGAGCCCATTCACCTACCACAGGAGCAGAACACTGCCTGAACTACCTCGTACCCATCTGAATCAGATGGAGGTCCAAGCCTAAATGGACACTAGTCAATTTCCGTGCCCTCAACAAGCAGTCTTTTCTTATCTCCTTTGCTCTTTCTGCAACTGATGCCTCTCACTACCACTTCCCAGATCAAAACATCATTAGTTTCTGACCAAACTACCATAAGTAAGAAATAGCCAGGGCCCAGATTCTATGTTAATTTCCCAATAACTATCCAATTATAAAGAGCTGGGGAGAGTGAAGGAAAAATGACATTACCACATCCTGAGATGCATGCTGGGGGTCCTCTGGGTCGACTGACCAGTAGCAGTAATCAAAGCCAAATGCCACAACCTTCTCCCGGGAGTCGCCAAAGCCACTGGGTCGACCGTCCACCTAAAATCAAACATAGGATCCAGTGTCTTCTCTACTATAATATCAGAATCTGGCCAGTAGCACTTGATTCCTCTCTGCTGTAGCTAGAGATACCTGGACTGATCATGAGAATCTTTATCATATCTACCTGAAAAAGAAAAAGTAACCTTTGTTTTCATCTTGTTAGGTACAATGAAGCCCCAGAGAATTAAATGCCTGTCTATCATACTATCACATATCAACCCACATACGAACCAGCCCTATGAGGCATGAGACAGCTTGGGAGAAAAAGCCTTTCCTTCTCTGGGCCTCTTCTTCTTACTATCATTTCTTCTCTAAGTATTTCTGTAGAAGATACTGGTAGTACATGAGTAATTCAGTCCCTGGGCCTGACAGGCTCTATCAACCTAGGGCAAACACAGAGGTCTTTGGGGTATCCACCCCCAGTGAATGAGAAAGCATGTTGGACAGAAGAGTTAGGACCACTCCAACTGCCCAAGGTAGATGAGGGCAGAGCCAGAGCTTAGAACTGTAGTGACCTCCAGGTACTGGGGAGAATGGCATTATTCACAGAAATGCCTATCTTACTATTTAAAATTTAGACTCTGGACAGGGAGAAACAATCCTTTGAACTAGGTACCATAAGCCACAATAGAATGAGGCTGCCAGAATGACTAAGAGATTCTTAGTGGATAACTGGCCTCAGTGAAGTAAGCAGTCAGCGAGGTGTGCAGGGGGCAGATTAGAGTTTGATCTTGGCCAGAATTTATTCTTAAGAACCAAAAATATGGGCTCTCAGAACAAAGCAGCTGAAGTGATTAGGCAACAGAGACATAAATAAGAGACAGCAGAGAATGAAAGGTCTTTTGTCCCCGGGGAGCTCCTGTTGAAAGTCTGGCAGGCTTCTCTTTCAGCAGAGAGCTACTGACAAAAAGAAACAGATCACATCAGAGGAGTAACACAAGAGTGGGCATGGCTGGGGGCCCTGGGATCCAGATAACCCTCGTCCTGCAAGTCAGCTTCCTCAGCTCTCAGGAATGCTCAGTACCACCTGCAAGCTGACCACCGCAATAGTCACATGGCCGGCTGCCCCGTCCCTCTCCACTGCTTAAGGGCCATTTGTTCTTTCGAAAGAATCCCTTCCACTTCCACTGGCCTGGGAAATGGAGGAATGGGATGGAGGAAATTAGCCCTAGGAAGGGGTGAAGGGGAGGGGAGGAAGTTGCCAGTATTTGTCCGATCGTGACTCAAAGATCAGTCAGATCTGTAAAAGAGAATTTGTAGCAAAACGGGCTAGTGACTGACTCTCTTCTGAGATCTAAAGTCTCTTACTTCGCCTTCACTACGGCCAAAAGAAGAGTCCTGCATTAGCAGATGGATACTAAAAGCCCTGGTAATGCTTCTAGATGAAGTGATACCCAATAAGAGACTTGAGCCGAAGTCTAACTGGTGGTCGAGTGAGTTAAATATATGCATGGATTGTCCCCAGCATGATTCCAGTTGGCCACAGCCCCCATAACACTCTTAGTGTTTACTTTCAGAACAACTACTGACCAGTTTCCAAAACAGCTGTACCCCACTTGATAGAACTTGGGCTGCAGCAGTCACATCCCTGGAACTTCTTTCCTGCTGTATTTTTATATTTGCTTTGTGGTTGCTCAAAGCTCTTCCCACAATTCCCCATACATGCCCTTCCCTCTCCCAATCCCCCTCTCTAAACACATTCACATACCCACCTTCACCCACAGAAGCCCTGTAATAATACTAGCTCCTCAGTGGAAAGAAAAAGGAAAACAATTTCACGCTTACCTTTAAATTCCTGATTTTTGCCACTTTGCCATCAACTTCCACAATAATTCTTCCCCCTTCTTTGGTCTCCCTAGAAACAAAACACAACCCATATGAGAAGAAATATTGCTTCTTTAAGTTAATCAAGAAAAGAGGCACTTCCTTGGTGGCACATTGGTTAAGAATCCACCTGCCAATGCAGGGGACACGGGTTTGAGTCCTGGTCTGGGAAGATCCCACATGCCGCAGAGCAACTAAGCCCATGGGCCACAACTACTGAGCCCGTGGGCCACAACTACTGAAGCCCGCGCACCTAGGGCCTGTGCTCCACAACAATAGAAGCCACTGCAATGAGAAGCCTGTGCACCACGACGAAGAGTAGCCCCCGCTCGCCGCAACTAGAGAAAGCCCACACACAGCAACGAAGACCCAATGCAGCCAAAAATAAATAAATAAATAAATTTATTTATTTTTTTTAAAAAAGGAGCAGCTGAGAACAGCGCTATTGGGACAAAGTGTTTCCCTACTGCTGTCTCCATAACTGGGGTGTCCATCTCCATTAATGGCTATCAGCATCATATCAAGCAGTCCCCTAGCTGGCACACTTCCCTGGATTATTAGAATTTGGCTTGGGAACAGTGAAGAGTCACCGTTGTTGGGCACCCTCTATGTGCCAGGCACTGTATTAAGTAGAGTATGTTCTATACTTCATCTTATGCAATCCTCTTAACACACCCTCCTGACATAGCTTCCTAACATATCTTCATTTTTTCAGAATGAAGACCAAGGCTGAGAGAAATTATGTAACTTGTCCAAGGTCACACAGCTAGCAGTGGCAGAGCTGAAATTTCAACCCAGATCTGTCTAACCACAAAGCCATACGACTTAGAAATCGGGCTTGGAAACCGTGGAGAATATCCTCTGCTCAGCACACAGCATGGCATCACTTCTCATTTTCTCTGATATTCTGAGCACAGAAAATAACAAAAAAGGTTTTGGAGTCCTCTCTGTTGAGACCTGAGAACATGCTTCCCAAATCCTTTCCTTATGTCTTCCTAAATCAGAATGAGAGCCAAGATCCTTAAGAATCTTCCTAAACTTGCAGTTCTGTAGTAACACTGCTAACAACTATCCAACCCCTAAATTCACTTTAAGGGGCTTAATCCATATGACCCATATACCTTAAGGCCAAAATGAATGGAATACACTCCATTCTAGATATGAAATCCTTTTTCACAACATAAAGAACTTTAGCTAAAGTGCTTAAGGTCAGAATGTTAATAGATGAGAGTTAACTCATGGGCACTTTTTCTACTACAAAGAAAGTTATCAATTCAATTACTCCTGGCCTGAGACCTGAAAGTTGAGCAAATATATTCAGTCTCATTTTTATCTTTCCTCAGGGTTTCCAGGATGTGACCTTGAGGATTTGGGGGCTGGGGGATGGCAAGGGCTGCACAGTGAGACAGGGGTCTTTACATTTAAGATTATTTTTTTAAACCTATCAGTGTGTTTGGGATAAAGCCCTGGATAAAAAATTTCCCTCTCCCAGGTGATGACATTTCTGTTACTTAAATTTCCTCAAGGCCCTGATGCTCTTTCTTTCACATTTCATACAAGACAGTACTTAAGGCAGCAGGGATATTCTTTGTCCCCCAGGATCATAAAAATTACACCTCCTGCCCCCAGCCCTCAGCTCTCCTAAAGAAAATCTTTCATCTTTGGTGTTACGATAATTTTTTTTCCTCTCTGCATTTAAAAGTAGGTTTTATTCTCCCTCCACCCACTATAAAATACACAGGATATAGTAAATTTGCACAATAAAGAAAATAAGGGGGAAAATATGCAATAACGTTTGCAAATCTGTTTAATTTTTTAAAGTAAGCCCTTTTTTGAGGATTTATCTAGGACTTTTTAGCATAAAGCAGCCAAAAGAAAAAAGGGTCTTGAACTTGACCTCTTGACAGAAAGATATGGCACTAAAGGTGGGTGAGATCCTGCCCTTCCCCTGCCTGGACCACTGCCATTGGTAATCTAGTGGTTCCAAAATATTCTAAAACAAAATGAGGACAAATTAAAGTTGAGCAGAAGGGAAAGAAAGGGCACCAACCTCAACTGGGCAGCGGACTGCACAGAGCTCATAGGAATTCTGGGTCCTGATGTCTCTGGGTCCTGAATTCTACCAACAGGCATTCATTCGTTAGGGTTAAAGATTTTGCACAGGAATAAATCCTCAGTTACACGGTTACTCCTAGGGCAGTGTTTCTCAAAGTGTGGTCCACAGGTTACCTTCATCAGAATTATGGGAGAAGGTGGGGCTAGTTAATTGGAACTCCTGTTAACAACTTGCATTATAACAAGCTTCCCAGGTGGACTGTATGTCTCCTATAATTTGAGAATCACTGCCCTAGAGGAGAAAATAACCAAGCCATTTCCACTGATCTATTCATTTGTAAAACTTAAAAAAAAAAAAAAAAGACAGCTAAGAAGAGGGAGGAATAAAAGCTGTTAAAAATTATATAGCTAGCACTTTACTGGACACTTAAAATGAGCCAGGCTCTGTTCTAAGTATTTTTAATATACCCTTTCATTTGATCTTCACAAAAAAAACCCATTAAAGTAGTTACACTATTTCACAGATTTAAAAAGAAGAGCACAGAAAGGGAATATAGTGCATGAAAAGTAACTTTTGCCAGAGCAGTGGCTAGTGTTCCAGAGCCTACAGTATTGGCAGAAGAAAACATGTTTTCTCAATGATGGATGATTTGGGACAAACAAGGGGCAGCATCTTATAATGAGACATGGATTTTCTGATTATGGGAAACAACTGTGAGGTAGAAGGAAGGGCACCAAAGCCGTTTCCCATATTATCATTTTACTGATGGTCTATTCTAGTCCTACTGAGCAAACAGGCATCTGAGAAAGAAGTCCAACTTTTCTGTTATCTCAGGAAGGAGCGGCTTGGTCTGGTGAAAGGAATCTCGGCTCTTACCTACTTTTAGATCTTAAACAAGACCATTTTCTCATCTGGAAAAACTAAGAATGGAAGCTTGACCTCTAAGATTTCTTTCCAAGTACCACATAAGATCCAATGACTTTGTTAACTGAGTCTGTGCCTCCCAAATAGTTCCAATATGTGCCTTCAGGTCCCAAACCACATTCTGCCAGCTTTATCTCCTACTACTCATCTCCCTCCACACACCCTCTCCTCAAACAACTGAAACTTTTCTGTTTCCTAACAGCCTAAGTCCTTCGCTCTCAAGTGTTCTCACGGAGTGCTCTTTACACCTTCTCCACCTGTCAGCAGACTCTAGCAGCTCTTTTAAAAGCGTTTGGGTTCAAGCACCAACCCTTCTGTGAAGCCTTCCCTGACTTTCCAAACCTATGAGTGGAAAATCAGTAAGAAGGGAAAGAAATTACACGGCCGGACCCTGGATGCCTCAACAGCTGAGAAGTGCAGGATCAGATTCACGCATGAGGAAATGGGCACTGACTACGTTGCGGGAAGGGGTTAAAACAACTTCCCCTTCTTGCCAGTTCTGCTGTCGAGCACCGAATGAAACCACCGTCTCTCTGAGCCTCCGTTTCCCTCTCATACCTTACAATCTGCTTTCCTCCACATCTTCACAGAGAAACCCATGTGCACACAGGCACGCACACAATTCTGCCCCATTCCTCACAGGTACTCCAGAGCCACCAAGGAGAGACAGGAGACCGCCCGATCCCTCTCCCCTTTTCCCAGCCCTTCTTGGTGTACCCAGGGAGAAAGGCCCACACCATGCATCAAGAAAGAGAAAAACAAGTACCGTATGCTAACACATATATATGGGGGGAAAAGAAAAAGGTTCTGAAGAACCTAGAGGCAGGACAGGAATAAAGACACAGACGTCGAGAATGGACTTGAGGACACGGGAAGGGGGAAGGGTAAGCTGGGATGAAGTGAGAGAGTGGCATGGACATATATACACGACCAAATGTAAAATAGATAGCTAGTGGGAAGCAGCCGCATAGCACAGGGAGATCAGCTCGGTGCTTTGTGACCACCTAGAGGGGTGGGATAGGGAGGTGCAAGAGGGAGGGGATATGGGGATATATGATTCACTTTGTTATAAAGCAGAAACTGACACACCATTGTAAAGCAATTATACTCCAAAAAGGATGTTAAAAAAAAAAAAGACTGGAGCCGCGGCCCCTCAAAACTCCTGCTGGCAGGACTCCAGGGACACAGGGTAGGCCACCCTGAGGCCATCCACTAACCGCTCCCCGCCAGGGCACTAATCGAAAACCCAACCCCAGCGAGGTTTTGTCCCGCCAGGCTTTTACAGTTTCCGGACGCTGGACCCTTGGGCCACTTTGTGTCTGATTTCTCCGCGCCAGAATCACTGGAGGGAGAGGCGAGGACCTCGCCCTCCTCTCAGCTCATTTGACGCCTCAGGCGCCCCCTCCCTCCCTCCCAGACTCACCTCTTGCTGAGGGGCCGGACTCTCACGGCCACCCGCACGTTGGCCATCCCTTGGGCCAAGGCTCAAGTCCCGCAGGTCGGCCCAGCTGCAGCATCCCCAACGCCAGTCCCAAGCCGAGCCCCGGCCCAGCCCAGCACAGCCCCGCCTGCCCCACGCGCCTCACGGGACAACCCCGCCCATATGCGGGCGGATGCCCGGCCGCGGCTGTGCCTGCCGAACCTCAGCCAATCCTGAGCTCGGTGGACTGGAAGACGCCCGGGCCGCCCCGCCTCGCTCCTCCCACGCGCCTCACGGGACGGCCCCGCCCACGAGGGCGCAGGCTGCCCGACCAGGGCGGTGCCTGCGGAGCCTGGACCAATCCTGTCGGGGGCGGGAGGGCGCAGATCCTGGCTGGTTGGAGCCGGCTCCCGCCTATTGGGAACTAGCTTTTGTTCTCCCACCGTGCGACAGTGGTATAAAGTGGAGTAAATCCGTTAAATTTAAGTTAGTTTACAGACAGACTACAAAGACAGTTTACAAAGTAATTTGCTAAATACTTTTCTTCGCTGCGTTCGCCTGAGCTGTTAATTCAGTGGTTAAATTTTAGGAGCAGAAATGAAATGGGGAACACCGATGTTTTTGCAGTTCCCTGCAAAGGGCATCGCCTTTCTTTGAAGAGGCACGGGAGATGAAGGAGTTTAGAGTGCTCGCAGGCGAGCTTCTCTTGATCGTGCTGGAAGCTCATAGCCACCCTGACAGAGTTCGTGATTGTGGCGGGAAGACTATCGGACCGAACTGGTTCATTAATTAATCCAAGAAATAGCTACTTGGGGTGTGCTCAGAGCAGGGGGCCTGAAGAAATGGCTCGTGTGTTTACAACACACCCGACAGGAATCTGGGTTCATTGTGAGAAGGGGCACAAAGCTTGTAGCCTTCCTATGAGCAAATACCCAACACGTGTTCCCCTGCACCTCCACGTGGCTGCTGGGCAGGACCAGTGCGACAGGGCTCAGTATTGGAAGGAAAGCTACGGTATTTAGTGGGGGAGTTTGCCACCTAGAGCCTGTCAGGTCCACGCGTGGGTGGGCCATGAATAGTCTTACAGACATAAAGGCTTTGAACCTCTCTTTTAAAGGAAAAAAAAAAATAGATTCCAACTATGTGCCATTCTGGAAAAGGCAAAACTATGGGGACAATAAAAAGATCAATGGTTGCCAGGATTTGGGGGGAGAGGAGAGATGAATACATAGAGTACAGAAGTTTTTATAAGCGGTGAAAATACTTTGTATGACATTATAATGATTTTATGTCACCATACTTTTGTCCAAACCTGTAGAACGTGCAATACTATTCATTTCATTAAAGTGAACCCTAAGATGAACTGGGCACTTTGGTGATTATGATGTGTCAGTGAAATTCATCCTTGGTTTAAAAAAAAAAAGAACACTCAGGGTAGACGTTTTTGGCAAAACTTTTGTTTCACTTTTATATATGTATACATATTATATATGTGTGTGTTTGTTGGATCGTGATGTAAAATGTACCTTTTAGATCAAAAAAGTTTGCAGGCCACTGTAGTTAATACTGGCAAATAAAGGCACAAATTAATCTAAAAAAAAAAAAATTAGCTACTGAGTACCTACCAAGAGTCAAGGGCTGTTCTAAGGCCCTGAGGATACAGTCCCAGCCTTCATGGAAATTAGAATCCACAGGGAAGGGAAGAGAGAATAAATACATGAATATATAATATGTCAAAATGTGCTAAATGCAATTTTTTGGAAAAAGAACGGTGAGGAGATTCAGTAATGATCTCTGTGTGTATGTAGGGGGAAAGGTGCTACTTTGTATAGGATCTTCAGGAAAGGCATCATTGATAAGGTGACATGACTAGGTTTGAATGAACTGTGGGGCGGGGAGTGACTTGCAGGTATTCATTTATGTATTTAACAAATATTTCCTAAGTAATCACCTATTATGACCAGGGACATAGTAGTGAAGAAAACAGGCAAACCTCTGACCTCATGCAGCTTGGTGAGAGAAACTTATAATAAGTAAGACAAATTAAGTAAACTGTATATCAGATTGGCTAAGGAGTGAAAAATAAAGCAGGAAAGGGGATGGGAAGTGAGTAAAGGAGAGTGTTGAAACTGTAGATAATATGCCCAGGGAAGACCTCCTTGAGAATGTGACACTTGAGAAAAATCTGAAGGTTGTAAAAGAGTCATGCTGTTATGTAAAAGGGCAATTTCAGACACAGGGAACAGGCCAATGTAAAGGCCCTGAACTTGGAGAAAGCCTGGAATGTTAGAGGAACAACAGGAAAGCCAGTGGAGGTAGCATGGAATGACAGGGGGGAAGAGTCATAGAGGTAGCATGGGACCGTGGTAAAGCCTTTGGATTTTATTCTAGGTGAGCTGGAAAGCCATTGGAAAGTGTTAAGGAGAAAAGTAAAATCATATGATGTGCATATTTTAAATGATTACTCTGGCCACTGTTTTGAGATTATTCTGAGGAGTGGGGAAGGATGGAAGCCCAAGAGGGATCAGTCAGGAGGCTATTTTAGTATCCCAGGGGCAGTAATAGAGTCACGGTGAGCCTTTGATTTGTATGTCAGGCATGTTCCAATAGTAGTTTACCTATCCAGTCTCCTCTCTCATCTATTTGAAAGGACCCACCCCTAGAGTATTGGGACAGCTGGTTTACAATTCAAATTTGCCTGGAACCCTAGGCTTCTGAATGGCTTCTCTACTCACTGTGCTTTGCAGTGGAAAAAATGGCTGTATTAGGGAAAACAGTATGAAAGTTCCTCAAAAAATTAAAAATAGAGCTACCTATGATCTAGCAATCTCACTTCTGGGTATATATTCAAAGGAAATTAAATCACTATCCCAAAAATATATCTGCATCCCCATGTTCACTGCAGCATTATTTACGATTAGCCAAGATGTGGAACAAACAACCTAAGTGTCTATCAAAGGATGAATGGGAAATTTGATATATATATATACATCTCAAATTGTATGTGTATATATTTATGTATATATATATATATATATATATACACACATACAGTGGAATATTACTCATCCTTTAAAAAAAGAAGGAAGTCCTGCTGTCTATGATAACATAGATGGGCATTATGCTAAGTTGAATAATTCAGACGGAAATATCCTGTATGATCTCACTTGTATAAATATCTAAAAAAGACAAACTCATAGAAACAGAGAGTAGATTGGTGGTTGCCAGGGCTGGGGTTGGGGAAAATGAGATGTTGGTCAAAGGGTACAAACTTCCAGATGTAAGATAAATAAGTTCTGGGGATCTAAGTGCAGCAGGGTGACAATAGTTAACAATGCTGTATTGTACATTCGAAAATTGCCAAGAGAATAAATCTTAAATGTTCTCACCACCACTACCATCACCAAAAAAATGGTAATTATGGGAGGTGAAGGATATAGTAACCAATATTAATGTTTCACAATATATACATGTATGAAATAATCATGTATAATTTAAACTTCCACAGTGTTATATGTTAATTATATCTCAGTAAAGCCGGGGGGTGGATGGAAAGTATTGCTGCATTAATATATTTCTATCTTGGGAATTCCCTGGCGGTCCAGTGATTAGGACTCCGTGCTTTCACCCTGGTCAGGGAACTAAGATCCTGCGAGCCACATGGTGCAGCCAAATATATATATATATTTCTATATTCAGGTTGGAGAAGTCAGCATAACAATATTCTGTATTTTTAGTTCTATCACTCATAAGTATTTCAATATGTGTCTTTGAAAGATGAGGACTACCTTTTTAACATAACCATAATACCATTATCACAACCAAAGACATTAGTTTCTTAACACCATCAAATACTCAGCATTCAAAAAAAAAAAAAAAAAAATACTCAGCATTCAAATTTCCCCGATTTTCTCATAAGTTTTTTTAACAGTCTCTGTTTGAATGAGGATCCAAATACAGTGTGATTGATACGTCTTTTAATCTTTTATTCAGTAGCTTCCTTGTCCCTCTCCTTTTTCCCCCCTGGCATTTATTTGTTTAAGAAACCAGGCAGTTTTCCGGTAAATTTCCCACAGACTAGTTCTGCAAATTAATCCCTATGGTGATATTTAAATGTTTTTCTGTCCTCTGCATTTTCTGTAACTTGGTAGTTCAATCTAGAGCCTTGATCAAATCAGTCGGCACCTATCTTTCTTTTTGTGTTATTTGCAGTCACTGATGAGCATCCTCTGAGTTAATTAGATCATCACTTCATTAGGAGCTTAAAGGTTCTGGACCCAATTTCCAACGTGGGGCTGGGGGGCGGTCCCCACAACACCAGGCAATTCTCTAACACCAGCTGGGTCTCCTACAATTCAATTCTGACACTATCTACTTAGAGATAGCATCAGATTCCACAGGTTGAGTTCAGTCTCACAAGATTGCTCTCCACTTCTGACCTCAATCGTAAGCCCATGGTTGTTACCTCTTCTTCTGACCCACCGGCTATAGATTAGAGATTCTGACTGTCTCTTCCCAGGGCACAATTAATTTGCTAGAGCAGACTTCAGATCCCAGTCGAAAATCCAGGTTGTTACTTTTATTGATACTTCTGACCTTACTGGCTATAGAATCAGAGGTTCCCACAACCCCCTTCTTGGGTTTGACTTATTTGCTAGAGCAGCTCACAGAACTCAGGAAACCCATTTACTCACGAGATTACCAGCTTGCTACAGAGGCTATTAAAGGATATAAATCCACAGCTAGTTCAAGAGATACATAAGGCAAGCTCCTGAACAAAAGAGCTTCTGTCCTTGTGGAGTTTGGGGCCCTGCACATGATACATAGAAGTGTTCTGGCCCCCCAACCTGGAAGCTCTCTGAACATCATCCTTTGGGGGTTTTATGAAGGCTTCATTACATAGGCATGGATGATTAAATCATAGGCCATTGCTGATTGTTTAAACCTCCAGCCCCAGGAGGATTGTTTAAACCTCCAGGATTGGAACTAAAAGTTCCAATCCTGTAATTATATGGTAGCTTCTCCTGGCAACCAGGCCCCATCCCTCAGTGGGGTCAAAAAGTCACCTCATTAACATAACAAGAGACACCTTTACCAGACTGATTATTTAGGAAATCCCAAGGGTTTTAGGAGCTCTGTGCCAAAAGTGAGACAAAGACCAAATATATATTTCTTACTATAAATCACAATATCACAAGGTTGCAAAGTGATAAACTCCAATTTTATCCTTTTTCATTTATGTGTTGACATACTTATAAAGAGCAACTTTTCTTCATCAACTGAGGGACAGGTAGCATAGTAAAGGCAGGACAAATGCTTGTTTCAATTACTAGTTTTCAAAATAAGTTGGTTCCCTAGCACTTTCCAAAGGTGGATAATGAGCTGTTGTTTTTTTTAACATTATTATAAACTCATGAATTTAAGCATATTTTGTTTGCTTCAGCCTACTGCAGTTACTATTCTTTTTTTTTTTTTTTTTTAATTTGGCTGCACCGGGTCTTAGTTGTGGCATGCAGGATCTAGTTCCCTAACCAGGGATTGAACCTGGACCTCCTGCATGGGAGCATGGAGTCTTAACCACTGGACCACCAGGGAAGTCCCTGCAGTTACTATTCTTTTTTTTTTTTTTTTTGCGGTACACGGGCCTCTCACCGTTGCCACCTCTCCCGTTGCAGAGCACAGGCTCCAGACGCGCAGGCCCAGCGGCCATGGATCACGGGCCCAGCCGCTCCACGGCACGTGGGATCTTCCCGGACCAGGGCACGAACCCGTGTCCCCTGCATCGGCAGGCGGACTCTCAACCACTGCGCCACCAGGGAAGCCCAGTTACTATTCTTGATAGACAAAATCATCCCAACTTTGGCCAGTGGGAGCCTCACTGACTTTTGACTCAGCTTCAGTAATCTTTGCTAGCTTCCTTTATTCCTGACGTGATAAGAAGTTCCAGGTGCCTCTTGAACATGTTCCAAGTGTGCTATCAGCCTTTTCTTCAAGGATTTCTGGTTCCTTTTAGGTCTCTATTTTATTTTTTTTAATTAAAAATATTTAAATTGAGGTATAATTGACATATAACATTATATTTGTTTGTGTTAGGCCACAAAATAAGTCTTAATAAATTTAAGAGGATTGAAATCATATCAAGCATCTTTTCTGACCATAATGGTATGAAACTAGAAACCAATTACGAGAAGAAAACTGGAAAATTCAAAAATATGTGGTGATTAAACAACATGCTACTGAATAACCAATGGGTCAAAGAAGAAATCAAAGGAAAAATTTTAAAATATGTGAGACAAACAAACATAATAAACAAACAACAAATAAATAACAAATAAATAAACAACAAAATTTATGAGATGCAGCAAAAACAGTTTTAAGAGGGAAGTTCATAAATGCATGCCTTAAGAAACAAGAAATATCTCAAATAAATGTCCTACATTTACACCTGAAGGACTAGAAAAAAATTTCCAAAATTAGTAGAAGGAAGGAAATAACAAATATCAGAGCAGAAATAAGTAAAATGGAAACTAAAAAGACAACAGAAAAAAAATCAGTGAAACTAAGAGCTGGTTCTTTATCAAGATTTTTTGAGTTGATAAACTATTAGCTAGACTTACCAAGAAAACAAGAGAGAGGACTCAAATAAATAAAATCAGAAATGAAAGAGGAGACATTAAAACTGATACTACAGAAATACAAAGGATCATAAGAGATTGCTATGAACAATTATATGCCAACAAATTTGAAAACCTAGAAGAAATGGATAAATTTCTAGAAACACACAACCTATCAAAACTGAATTATGAAGAAATAGAAAATCTGAACAGACTGATTACCAGTAAGGAGACTAAATCAATAATCAAAAACCTCCCAACAAACAAAAGTCCAGGACCAGACAGCTTCCCTGGTGAATTCTATCAAACATTCAAAAAAGAGTTAATACCAATCCTTCTCAAATTCTTCCCAAAAATAAGAGGGAGCACTCCCAAACTCATTTTACAAGGTCAGCATTACCCTGAGGACACCACTAGAAAAGAATATTACAGATCAAATTCCTGATTAACATAGATGCAAAAATTTTCAACAAAATAGTAGCAAGCCTATTTCCACAATACATTAAGAGGATCATACACCATGATCACATGAGATTTATTCCAGTAATGCAAAGATGGTTCAACATCTTCAAATCAATCAATGTGACACACCACATTAACAAAAGGAAGGATAAAAATCATATGATTATCTCAATAGATGCAGGAAATCATGCGACAAAATTCAACATCCTTTCATGATGAAAACTCTCAACAAATTAGGTATAGAATGAATGTGCCTCAACATAATAAAGGCCATTTATGACAAGCCCACAGCTAACATCATAATCATACTCAAAGGTGAAAAGCTGAAAGCTTTTCCTCTAAGATCAGGAACAAGACAAGGATGCCCACTCTCACTACTTTTATTCAACATAGTATTGGAAGTCCTAGCCAGAACAATTAGGCAAGAAAAAGAAATAAAAGGCATCCAAATTGGAAAGGAAGAAGTAAAACTGTCACTAATTGCAGATGACATGATATTATATATAGAAAACCCTAAAGACTCCACCAAAAAAAACTCTTAGAACTCATAAAAGAATTCACTAAAGTTGCAGGATACAAAATCTTGCATTTCTATACACAAATAACAAACTATTAGAAAGACAAAAATTTTTTAAAATTCCATTTACATTGCATCAAAAAGAATAAAATACCTAGGAATAAATTTAACCAAGGATGTGAAAGACCTATACACTGAATACTACATTAATAAAATAAATTGAAGAGGACAAATAAATGGAAAAATTTTCCATACTCATGGATTGGAAGACTTAATGTTGTTAAAATAACCATACTACCCAAAGCAATCCACAGATTCAATGCATTCCCTATCAAAATTCCAAAGGCATTTTCACAAAAATAGAAAAAAAATTTCTAAAATTTGTAATGGAATCACAAAAGACCCTGAATAGTCAAAGAAATCTTGAGAACAACAAAGTTGGCGACCTCATACTCCCTGATTTCAAGCTATATTACAAGGCTATAGTAATCAAAACAGTATGGTATTGGCATAAAAACAGACACATAGATCAACAGAACGGAATAGAGAATATATGAAAACAAAGCAAAGAATATACAATGGTAAAAAGACAGTCTCTTCAATAAATGGTGTTGGAAAAACTGGGTGGCCACATGCAAAAGAAAGAAACTGGACCATTATCTTATACTATACACAAGAGTTAACTCAAAAAGACCTGAATATAAGACCTGAAATCATAAAATCCCTAATAACATAGGCGTTAAGCTCCTTGACCTGAGTCTTTTTTTTTAAATAAATTTATTTATTTACTTTTGGCCTTGTTGGGTCTTCGTTGCTGCATGCAGTCTTTCTCTAGTTGCAGCGAGAGGAGGCTACTCTTCATTGCTGTGTGCAGGCTTCTCATTGAGGTGGCTTCTCTTGTTGCAGAGCACAGGATCTAGGTGCACGGGCTTCCGTAGTTGTGGCATGCGAGCTCAGTAGCTGTGGCTCGCAGGCTCTAGAGTGCAGGCTCCTTAGTTGTGGTACATGGGTTTTGTTGCTCCGCATGTGGGATCTTCCCAGACCAGGACTTGAACCCTTGTACCCTGCCTTGGCAGGCAGATTCTTAACCACTGCGCCACCAGGGAAGTCCTTGACCTAAGTCTTGGTGATGATTTTTAAAATCTGACGCTGAAATCAAAAACAACAAAAGCAAAAATAAACAAGTGGGACTACATCAAACTAAAAAAGCTTTTGCACAGCTAAGGAAACCATCAAAGAAGTGAAAAAGCAAACTACAGAATGGGAGAAAATATTTGCAAATCATGTATCTGATAAGGGGTTAATATCCAAAATATATTAAAAACTCATACAACTCAATAGACCAAAAAAAAAACAAACCAAAAAACAAATTCAATTAAAAACTGGAGTTTTTAAATTAAAAATGAATAGACATTTTCCTTAAGAAGACATACAAGTGGCTGACAGGTATGTGACAGATGGGCAACAGGTACATGAGAAGATGCTCAACATCACCATCATCAGGGAAATACAAATCAAAGCCACAATGAGATCATCAGCTCACACCTGTTAGAATAGCTATTATAAAAAAAAGCAAGCTACAACAAGTGTTTGCAAGGATGTGAAGAAAAGGGAACCTTTGTGCACTGTTGGTAGCATTGTAAATTGGTGCAACCACTATAGAAAACAGTATGGAGGTTCCTCAAAAATTAAAAATAGAACTACCATAGGATCCAGCAATTCCACTTCTGGGTATTTATCCAAAGAAAACAAAACCACTAACTCGAAAAGGTATATGCAACCCCATGTTCATTGCAGCATTATTTACAATAGCCAAGATATGGAAACAACCTAAGTGTCCATTGATGGATGAATGGATAAACAAGATATGTTACACACACACACACACACACACACACACACACACACACACACAGTGGAATATTACTCAGTGGTATAAAAAAGAATGAAATCTTGCCATTTGCAACAACATGGATGGACCTCAAGGGCATTACGCTAAGTGAAATAAAACAGAGAAAGACAAATACTCTATGATCTCACTGTGTGTGAAATCTAAAACAAAACAAAAAACAAACAAAAAAATCAAGCTCAAAATTAAGAAAATAAATAAATAAAAATTTAAACTTAAAAAAAAGAAAGAAAAAATCAAGCCCATAGATACAGAGAACAGATTGGTGGTTGCCAGAGGTGAGGGGTCGGGGGTGGGAGAAATGGGTGAAGGTGGTCAAAAGGTGCAAACTTCCAGTTATAAAATAATCAAGTTGGGACTGCCCTGGTGGTCCAGTGGTAAAGAATCTGCCTTACAATGCAGAGGACGCAGGTTCAATACCTGGTCAGGGAAATAAGATCCCACATGCTGCAGAGCAACTAAGCCCACACGCCACAAGTACTGAGCTCGTGCACCTCAACTAGAGAGACCGTGTGCCACAAACTACAGAGCCCACGTGCTCTGGAGCCTGCGTGCCACAACTAGAGAAGAGAAACCCACACGCCACAACTAGAGAGAAGCCCACACACCGCAATGAAAGATCCCGCACACCTCGACAAAGATCCCGCGTGCCTCAACTAAGACCCAACGCAGTCAAAAATAAATAAAATAATATAAATAAATAAATAAATATTTTTAAAAAATAAATAAAATAAACAAATCATGGGGATGTACTGTACAGCATAATGTGGTTCCTTTTAGTATGAATTGCTTTTCAGAGACTATAATCTTGGTGCTTGTTGCTATTGTGTTTGTCATTGATTTAAGGCCTTTTTTCCATTTGCATAGTTTTTAAAATTTATTTATTCATTTCTATTTTTTAAAATTGAAGTATAGTTGCTGTATACATACTTTTAATTCAAATTCAGGACCACAGAGTTTTTAGTCTCATTGAAATCTTACATCTGTAAATACTGTTTCCCAATAGAGAACAGATTTGTGGTTGCCAAGGGGGAGGAGGGGAGGGAGAGGGATGGATTGGGAGTTTGGGGTTAGTAGATGCAAACTATTACATATAGAATGGACAAACAACAAGGTCCTACTCTATAGCACAGGAAACTATATCCAATCTCCTGGGATAAACCATAATAGAAAAGAATATAAAATATTGTTTTCCATTATGTATATATAAAATATATATGTGTATACCTGAGTCATTTTGCTGTACAGCAGAAATTAGTACAACACTGTAAATCAACTATACTTCAATAAAATCAAAAAGTTTCCAAAAAAGAGTATAAATACTGTCTTCCATAACATATACTGCTATCCTAACTATATCAACATAATTAGTCATTTGCTTTATCTCATGGTATACTCACAGTCTCTGAGTAATAATGATAATAATAATAATAATACCATCAATAAGAAGAGTACTGAAAACAGTTTATTTTTTTGGAGTTTTTTTGTTCATAGGGAATAGCTCACTAGGAATATTCAGTCAAATTTACTGAATTTTAAAGTCATTTGAAATAATTACTCTCAGTTTGATTAGGCCACCATCTTGATATATAGTCAAATGTTTCATTTTTCTATCAATGTTAGGAATCCTTTAATTTTGTTTTATAATTATATATTTACCTGGTTCCAAAGTCAAATTTACAAAACGAGATCTATTCAGAAGTTTAGCTTCTTACCCTGTTGCCTCTACCCTCTTGCCTCTCTCCCCCATAGGTAACCATGCTTTTTAGTTTTGTATATATATATATATATATATATATATATATATTTTTTTTATCTCCCCCCTTTCTTACATAAGCAGTAACATATCATACATACAATTCTGACTTTGTTTTTTTTTGTTTGTGTTTTTGGTCGCATTGCGCAGCTTGCGGAATCTTAATTCCCGGACCAGGGATTGAACACTGGCCACAGTGGTGAAAGTGCCGAGTCCTAACGACTGACAGCCAGGGAATTCCTGATTCTGACTTTGTTTTATACTTTACAGTGGATCCTGTAGATCACTCCTTGTCAGTAAATATAGCTATACTTCATTCCCTTTTACAACCGCATAGTGCTCTACAGTGTGGATGTCCATGGTTTATATTATCACTCCCCGATTAACTGCAAATTTGGTTGTTTCCAGTCTTTTGCTATCAGAAATATTCCTGGTATGAATAGCCATGTGCATACATATTTTCTTATTTTTGCCAGTATATCTTTGCAATAGTTCCTATAAATAGAATTGCTGAGTCCAAAAGGAAATGCTTATGTAATTAAGCTAAATATTCCCCAATTCTCCTCTGTAGGGGCCACATGACTGATCTTTGCATTCCCATCAGCAATGCTAAGCATGCCTGTATTTCCACAGCCTCATCAACAGAGTATCTTGACAAACTTTTGAATTTATGCCCATCAGATAGGTGAGAAATGATAACTCAGAAGTTTTCATCTGAATTTCCTCTGTTGTAAGTGAAGTTACACTGTTCTGTGATTTAACCAAGCTAGCTCTCTCCCTCTTGACTCCTTAGAGTGACCTCACCATGATTTACATGGTAAAATTTCAGGGAACCCAGAAAGGTCTCTTTAACTAAGTTCCACCATATCTAACTCATATTTTTGGAACTTATTGCCTGAAGGAATAAAAGGAATAGCTTAGAAAGGGAATTACCAAAGCCATCTTTGTTTTGGTTATAGCTAATAACAGCAATGACTTTCAATTATTGTGTACTAGGAACTGATTGTTTTTTATGCATTATCTCACTTAATTTTCCCAAGAATCCATGAAGTAGGTACTGTTATCATCTCATTTAGAGATGAGGAAAGTGAGATTGATATTAAATAAGTTAGGAAGAACATAGGGCTAGTAAATGGTGGAACTTGGATTCAAAACCAGGTGTAATTCTAAAGCCTTTGCTATTACTCTCCATATTGTAGTAGCTAAAGACAAGCCCTGTCTCTAAATCTCCTGAACTTGGGGGTGGAGATGGAGAGAGGAATATAAGATTAAGATGAGCTTGGGGAGATAAGGCAGTTCAGATTACTGATATCCTGTTCCATGATTCCCACCTACCATCAGGTATTCTACGGAAAGACTTCCATCCAGCAGTTTTTCAAGTAAATCTTCATTGACCAAGGTAAATTTTTATGTCCCACAAAAGCTAAGACTCAGAAAAGAAAATGTAAGTTACAGAAAATTTTATTAGCATCTACTGATCAAAAATAAGTATATGGGACTTCCCTGGTGGTTCAGTGGTAAAGAATCCGCCTTCCAAGGCAGGGGACACGGGTTCGATCCCTGGTCGGGGAACTAAGATCTCACATGCCGCAGGGCAACTGAGCCTGCGTGCCACAACTACTGAGCCTGCATGCCTCAAATGAAGAGCCCGTGTGCCGCAAACTACAGAGCCAAAGCGCCACAACTAGCGAACAGAAAAAACCCCGCATCCCACAACTAGAAAGAGGCCTGCGCGCTGCAACGAAAGATCCCGTATGCCTCAGCAAAGATCCCATGTGCCACAACTAAGACCTGAGACAGCTCCAAAAAAAAAAATAGTGTATGTTGCCCTCTAGAGGTAAATTGATTTTTGATAAGGAAGCATATTCAGAGTTTGTGTAGGGTCTCCTTGAAAATGTCATCTCACCACAACCTTCAAGAAATGAATGACTTTTACTAGCCTTCCACATTAAGAAAATAAAGTGATTCAAAGTCTCAAGTAAGATATTTGACTCCTATTTTTTTACCCTAAATTCTGGTTGAGCAACATCAGAGGTCTATAGTCTCCCAGGAAAAGTTCATAAACTGCTAATGGGACTCCTGCTCCTACCACATCCTAATGTAAATTTTTCCTACAAACATTTATGAGGTATTTCCAAAAGGAGAAGAGAAAATATAACTTGGAAATGGTGAAAAAGGAAAAAGAAAAGGCAAAATTAAAAGAACTCTAGAACGTGATCTGCTTATCTTGAACTAATTTAAAGTAAACTCAATTACATGAGTAGATTCCCCAAATTGTAGAATAAATCTCTTATATAAATTCATTTTACATCTCAGGAAATTCCACAATACATTGATTAGTTTTATTAAGATCTAAACTCTATATTTTGCATGTCAAGAAACCCTTTGGGTTTTCCTATTCCTCAGACTATTTTCCTAACTTTATGGAGGTTTGAGAGGATAACAGGGGTCAGGCTGGCAGAGTCACAGATCAGAGCAAGGAGTAAAGTAAGAAAAATGCTGGAAAAACCAGGTAGCATCTCAATTCCTTCAGAATAGTCTTCATAAAGTGGCATCATTATTATGTTGGAAGTGAATTCACAAATCTCACACAACTTCTGGTGTTAAATAGAAAGACATTCAGAGTTATTTTTGTTTGTTATTATCCACATATCTAGAAGCGGAGGAAAAAAAAACTGATGCACACTTATTGACTCTAGCACAGACTAAATTAGCTTTTCTCTTTGTAGTAGACCTGTCTCAACTTACCTCAAGCTTTTGTGAATCAGATAACCTGTATGCTTACACTTTAACTGTGTATATTAAATAAAGAATCTGTCCTTTTAATCATATAGGATTCAGACAAGAGCCACAAAATTTTAGTTAAAAATCACAGGTTTATCTTTTTATTTTGAAAAAGACATAAAAGTCAAAAAAGCAAAAATAAAACCCAAAACAACCAGGTGTATCAATAATTGTGACATATGTGATATAAAAATATACATATATATACACATATATATGTATATATATATACACATATATATGTATATATATACATACATATACTCATATATATATGTTTGACAATACATGACGAAGCTTAGTAAGATGTTTGAAACTTAGGCTGGGCTTGAACAGATTTCTAATGAAATACAACTAAAAGTTTTGCTTAAAGAGTCTAGGCAATGTTCAAGAAATTATGACCACTCTTCTATAACCCATTTGCAAAGGTCAGCAAAATAGGCTTCAAGACATGTTTTTTTAGCAGGGTAGTTCTGGGTAATGATCCTGTTTCCTTATGAACAACTACTTAACTCATCCACTATGTTGAGGTCTTCTTGCCTTTAAGAGTGTGAAGAATACAAGGATGAGTGAACTCCAGTGATACAGAGAATAGGACAGTATAAAAATATTGAAGCATCCATTTAAAGCAGAAGAGGGGACTTCCCTGGTGGTCCAGTGGTAAAGAATCCACCTTCCAGTGCAGGGGACGTAGGTTTGATCCCTGGTTGGGGAACTAGGATCCCGCCTGGTGCAGGGCAACTGAGCCTGCGCGCCACAACTACTGAGCCCTCGTGCCTCAACTAGAGAGCCCGTGTGCCGCAAACTCAAGAGCCCATGTGCTCTGGAGCCCACACACCACAACTAGAGAGAGAAAACCCGCACACCACAACTAGAGAGAAGCCCGCGGGCTGCAACAAAGAGCCTGGGCGCCACAACAAAGATCCCGCATGCCACAACTAAAACCTGACGCAGCCAAAAATAAAATAAATAAATAAAATAAAATTTAAAAAATTTAAAGAAAAAGCAAAAGAGAACCCCAAGTCTGAAAATAAGCCAAGGGTAGTTCTACTACTGATATAAATGAAAGCATCCTGAGACTTAGTATACCACTCCCTTATATATGCATAATAATCTCAGGTAAAATATCTGAGCAATTTGTAACGTAAAACCTCTATAAGTTTTACAATAATGTGCCTTTTTCTTTGCTTTGCTCTACTTTCCTTCTTTGCCTATTCCTAAGGCTGCCAGTGAACACCCTCTGCAATTGCTTAGTGTGTCAGGTCCCCAAGAGCCCCCTCCCCACCTCCTGGGTTTGATGATATGCTTGGAGGAGTCATAGGACTCAGCATATGACTGTACTCATGGCTATGATTTACTACAGCAAAAGCATACAAAGCAAAACAGCAAAGGAAAAGGTGTATGGAGCAAAGTCCGGGGGAAACCAGGCACAATCTTCCAGAGTCCCTGGCAGTGGAGTACCACAGGAGGTGCTTAATTCCCCTAGCAACTGAGTTGTGACATGTGTGAAATGCTGTCTACCACAAAAGCTCATTAAAGATGCAGTGCCAGGGTTATTATTGCGGGATAGTCACATAGGTACCTTCTGCCTAGCATATACCAAAATTCTAGACTCCCAGGAAGAAAGCTGGTGTTCAGCACAAACCACACTGTACAAACGCCTTAGTCACAGCAAGCAACTCTTATCAGTGAGAGTGGAGGGAACCCTAGAAATCTAAGTTCCCAGATGCCAGCCAAGGACCAACCTTACAAGCAGGCCTTTCAAAGCATAGTGGTCAGGTCTGCTATTTTGCTGTTTTTTGCATACTTAGCGACAATCTCACAGGAATAAGCAACACACTTTCAGATTCAAGACTCTTCTAACCCGGAAACAAGCATTTTTTAAAAAAACAACATAATAAAGTCTGCTGCCTAAGATATGGTTAATGCATTCACGTTAATTATAGTTGTATTTGAGTTTTATTGAAAAGTGGAATGAAAATACATGAAAAACAAAGGAAAATTCAGTTTTGTCTTAATGAACTTGGAATCTCAGTATTTCAATATAAAGAGGGCTCTTTCAGTATTGCTAGTGGCAAAGTCTATAAATACCCATGTTATAATTGACTAGAAATGGATTTCACATGACTACATATAATTAAACAAAAATAAAAAGTTGATAATTACTTTTCATTAATAGTTTGAACATTAATTTTAGAAATAAAAGGTTAAGGAGGCACTGTAACATCATATTTATGAAGAAAATTTTCTTCAGCTAATATTCTGGGGATACAAGAGGAAATTTCCTTCTGTTGTTCTCGCCACTTGAGTATATTCTCTGCCAGTTCTGCTGTCTCAGCCACCAAAATATCCATCTCTGCTAAGGCTGTGCTCTATAACATTTGAAAGAAGGGGAAAACAGGAGAGAAATCATGTGTCATTAATACATTACTATATCATAAATAATTATGACACCAAAAGTTGACAACTCATCTTTTCCAGCCCCTTAATACAAAGGCTCCTTAAAATTGTGCTGTCCTACATGTTCTTTTTCTTTGTGAGTTCATCTCTCCTTTGTCTTCAATAATCACCTCAATGCAGATGACCCTCAATTATATTGTCAAACCTAATCTTCTTCCTAAAATTTAGTCCTACATTTCAGTTTGCTGGAAATCTCCATCTAGATGCATATTCAATATCTCAAACTTGATTTAACCACAGTTCAACAAACCATGACTGAACATTTACTGTCTCTGCAAGACATATCAAAAAACAAACTCATTGGCTTCTTTAATCTCTTGATCCTACTTATCCTCAAGTCCCCAAGGCTAGAAACTTCATTCTTTGGATGTGTCCCTTGTCCAAATAGTAGCCACGTGCTAGAAATCTGACCTCCAAAAATCTAAAAATCTACACAATCCTTTGTATTCCTATGCTTTAAATCTTTTATCTGAATGACTGTATTTATTCTCCAAGTTCCTCTGCCTTTTGTTCCTCTGCCTAGTCCTCTAACCCACAGTTCATCAAACTTTAATGTGCATAGGAATCACCTGAGGAACTTGTTAAAATGTAGATTCAGATTCTGAAGGTCTAAAGTGAATGAAGTCTGCAATTCTGCATTTCTAGCAAGCTTCCAGGTGATGTTGATGCTCTGCCCATACTTTGAGTGACAAGCCTCAGTCTACTTTATCCAATATTTTCTCCATGATTAAGGTACAGTCCTGCTCAAGTCAACCCTCTGTGCCCTTCTCTAAAAAACAAAAGAAAAAAACATCCAGTGATTCCCCAGTACTCAGACAAAGTCTAAACTTCTTAGTCTGGTTTTCAAAATATTCCATAAACTAACCCCGAGTCAATCTCCCTCTCAATACCTTGAAGCATCAGCCAAAGTGGAGTACCACTCTTCCCTCAAACTACCTGTACTCTCTAATTTTCATGGCTTTCCTCACATTGCTGCTTTCGGCTGAACTACTCTTTCTGATGCACATCCAGTTTTCACTGATTCTTCAAGATGGAGCTTGCTATTAACTCCTATTTAAAACTTTATTCAAGTATTCCTACTTCCTATCCTATTCCTAATCTCCCTAAAGTGAAAGTAATCACCTCCTTCCCTGTGTTAAAAGACAGCATCTTCTTTATAATTCTCTGCTGCACTCACTGTGCAAATACAATACTATAAAGTAGAGAGTATCTGATACTCTCTCTCACCAAACCTTGAGAATTTGAGGAGAGGGATTGGTCATATCTGTTTATCTCTCATGATACCTATAGCACAGTCCCTTGCACAATGAAGATAACACATATTTAATAAATACTGGAATAAAACAATGTAAAATGACTTCTAAATAAAGAAAAGGCATCCTGATTTAAAAAAAGTAATTTGCTCATAATATTAGCCAACAAAGAAGTTAGACAAGGAGATCACATATTTGAGATTCTAGTATAAAAGAACTAAAGATAGCTAAAAGCAATGTGAAAGGAGTTGATGAGGTACTTAAATGCTATTGGTAATACTCACCATTTTCTTCAGATTTTCATCTAAATGAGGGATATTTCTAATTATTTCAAGATGATCTTCTAATCTCTCAATGAAAGTTACTGCCAACTCCAGTAAATGCACCATGTATCTGAAGGAGGGAGAAAAAAAGTCAACTCTTTTTTTTTTTAGTTCAGGTATTTTGTGTTCTCTTTTTTCCCTTTAATTAGGACTTTTAATATGAAATTAAAAGAATTACAATCCACCCAATGAGCCGTTAATAACCTTTCTGCATTCATGGAAATATCAGTGATAAAAAAGGTTCTTCTTCCGGGCTTCCCTGGTGGCACACTGGTTGGGAGTCCGCCTGCCGATGAGGGGGACGCGGGTTTGTGCCCTGCTCCGGGAGGATCTGGCATGCCGCGGAGCGGCTGGGCCCATGAGCCATGGCCGCTGAGCCTGCGCGTCTGGAGCCTGTGCTCTACAACAGGAGAGGCCACAGCAGTGAGAGGCCCGCATACCGCAAAAAAAAAAAAAAAAAAAGGTTCTTCTCTTTCACTTTAAACAGGAATTAACTTTTCATCCAAACACAAAAACAGAAAGAGACAACACTAATCATATCTGTAGCCCAATCTAATGTTAGACAAACATCAATGTTAATAATTTTCTCATATAAGTAAAAAATTGGGACTTCGGCGCAGTGGTTAAGAATCCGCCTGGGGCTTCCCTGGTGGTGCAGTGGTTGAGAGTCCACCTGCCGATGCAGGGGACACGGGTTCGTGTCCCGGTCCGGGAAGATCCCACATGCCGCTGAGCGGCTGGGCCTGTGGGCCATGGCCGCTGGGCCTGCGTGTCCGGAGCCTGTGCTCCGCAACGGGAGAGGCCACAACAGTGAGAGGCCCATGTACCGCCAAAAAAAAAAAAAGAATCCGCCTGTCAGTGCAGGGGACAGGGGTTCAATCCCTGGTCCAGGAAGATCCCACATGCCACACAGCAACTAAGCCCGTGGGCCACAAACTACTGAGCCTGCGTGCCACAACTACTGAAGCCTGCGCACCTAGAGCCCATGCTCTGCAACAAGAGAAGCCACCGCAATGAGAAGTCCGTGCACCACAACGAAGAGTAGCTCCTGCTCGCTGCAACTTGAGAAAGCCCGTGCGCAGCAATGAAGACCCAAGGCAGACAAAAATAAAATTTTAAAAAACTTTAAAAAATAAATAAATTTTTAAAAAAGAGTGAAGAACGTAAAAAAAAATTTCTCTAGGTAAA
>NW_020837995.1:10057512-10194015 GCF_003676395.1 Aethalodelphis obliquidens | reverse complement strand
GCAGGGGACACGGGTTCGTGCCCCGGTCCGGGAAGATCCCACATGCCGTGGAGCGGCTGGGCCCGTGAGCCATGGCCGCTGAGCCTGCGCGTCCGGAGCCTGTGCTCCGCAATGGGAGAGGCCACAACAGTGAGAGGCCCGCGTAACGCAAAAAAAAAAAAAAAAAAAAAAAGTAAAGGATTTTCTTTCTGGTTTAATGTATCAGCATTAATAACAATATTAATAGATACAATCACTCATATACTGTTTAATGGATTATGCTATGAAATAACTATTAGTCTAAACAAAAACTACCCTCAGGGAACATGTGTGACTGTTAACGTCTACTTTTTAGTCTAACCTGTGATAAACAGCTTCAATAGGCAAGTTTTCTTGGCACATGGGTTTCAACAGTCTTTGCCTGAGGGACCGTTTTTCTTTTAGCACCGCTTCCAAATGATTATTCATGCTTTGCAGAGTATGACACTTCTGTGCTACACAAACCAGAAACAGTAATTATAATTAGCAACAGGACAAGTTTTGAAGTCACTAATACTATCAATGGTCAAAAATTAATCCCACCATTTCTCTCCTAAATATCTCCCCTTTGCTCTCTTTAATACCAATACCAGTTTCATTTTCAACTATTTTCTCTTACTTTTCCTACTGACAACCCAATCTAGTGCTAAATTCTTTGTTTCCCAATTCTACTCCTAGTTCAGTGTTTATAGCCAGAGCCATATTCTTCACATAAAGTGTCTGTCTCTAATATTCTATATTAGAGCATTAAAAAACAAGCATTTGTCTTATAAGCTACTTTTATTTCAATATTTTCCCCAGAATTGTTAATGGTTGTCAGTTGTCTCTTCTTTTAAATTTTTATTTAGAAAAAATTTGAAACTTGAAAGTTTCAAGAATAGCTCATTGATTGAACTCTCATATACATTTCCCCTAGACTCACCAACTAACATTTGGATACGTTTTCTTTTTTTCCCCTTCTTCTCTACACGCCCATACATATATTTTTGCTAACCAATTTGAGAGTAAGTTGCAGATGTCAGGACCTTTTACTCCTAAAACTTCAGCATGTATTTCCCAAAATAGGAACATTCTCTTATATAACTATACTACAAGTATCAAATTCAGATAATTTAACATTAGTACAATACTACCAATATTTAATACAGCCTATATTTAAACATCACCAAATATCCCAATAATGTCATTTATTTTAAAAAAACATTTTTCTAATCAAATATTCAATCCATGACTACCCTGTGCTTTAGCTGTCATGTCTCTTTAGGATCCTTTCATCTGGAAAGTTCCTCAGCCTTTGTCTTTTAAGCTCTACTGACTTTGTTAGCTTTGGGGCAATACCTGGAAAAATTATCATAATTTTATAGCCTAGTGCTTAAAGTAATCCAAGAAAAAGTTGAAATTTCAATGATTACTCATTTAACTAAACCACTTACCCAAAAAGGAAGGATGGACAACATCTGCTGCATCTTTTTCTAGTCTTAGGAGTTCAATTTCCAGGTTTTTCTACATTAGAAACAAAAAAACACTTAGCTCATGCAGAAAGTAGCCTGAAGTAAAGGCTTTGATAAAAATGGACAGTCTTTAACTCAGGAATATTTAAGGGGACCAGGAGGATGATTTGTTATGAGAGCCCAGGGATTTACTGAATCTTTTCATTTTGGTGTTCAAGCCCTGTTGCTGCTACTGCTACTACTCCTAACTACTACTATGACCATTATGACTATTATTAACTACTGCAAAGAAAAGCCTATACGACTATGTGCTAGATAGACACTGTCCTGCGTGCAAGAGGATTACTGTTGGAGCCAGTTAAGATTTTTTTCCATACTAGAGGTAGAAAGTAAAAACTCCAACATAATTTACCTGGTAGATTTCAGCTTGAATATCTGTGATCTGCTGTAGTCTGGAGAAGTTCACAAAGCAAGAAGTTGATTTCTTAGATATATTTAACATCTCCTATTGGTAAGTGAACAGAGAAAGCAGCAATACGTCAGAGTTTGTGTGTGTGTTGGAATAGCATGGCCACGTGTCTAAAATATGAGGATATATTATGTCCAACGCTGCCCCTGAAAAATGAAATACAGAGTAGGACAGTGCAATGTATATTTCCTGTTTTTTAAAACCTGCACCATCACAAATCTTTTGCCCAAATATTAATATTTTAAAAATAAGAAAAACAAAGAAGAAAATCACTTTGTACTATTTCTTAAGGCATCATGCACAATAGACTGGCATTGCTGATAGCTTACCAAAAAATTCTAAAGTTGAAATTGTTGGAGAATCACTTCTACACAAATGACCTAGTCTCTCAGACCTTCCTGGGGCTAAAATTAAACACTTCCTGGGCTATGGAATCATTCACCTGATTCATTAAATGACCTCTATTGGTTACAAGTCATTCATACTGTCTCTTTCCGCATTCTCCCTCTCTTAGATAAAGGAATGTTTTGTCCAGGCATAATTATTCCTTGAAAAAGGCTACCCTCCACCTCCTTTTTATCCTTTCATTCTATATTATACTGCTTTCTTAAATTGCAGGTTATCTCAGAATAAGAATATTATCTTGTTCATCCCTTGGCTTCATCTATAATTTTTTCTATCCTCTTTTTCTTCTCTAGAATGTTAGCACAGGAAAGAACTTCAGATATCATATAGGCCAAGGATTGGGAAGCTACAGCCTATGAACTAAATGCACCCATCGCCTGTTTTTGTATAGCTTAAGGGCTAAGAATGGTTTTTATATTTCTTAATTGTTGGAGAAAAAAATCAAAAGAAAAACATTGTGACACATGAAAATTATACGAAATTCAAATTTCAGGGTCCAGAAATAAAGTTTTATTGAAATTCAACTTCACTCGTTCATTTACTTATTATCTCATGTTGTTTTCATACTACAACAGCCTAGTTGCGACCCTATGGACCTAAAAGCCTCAAATACTTATGCTCTGGCCCTTCGTAGCAAATGTTTGCTGACTGATGATAATCAATTTTATAACATTTATTGAGTTAGGCAACAGAAGATTCAAGGATGAACGAAACAAGCTCTCTGCCCTTAACAAGCTCATGATGGTTGGGAAGGAAAAGGTATTCCAGACAGAAAGAACTAAACATTATAAATGCTCAGTACCTGGGACTTCCCTGGTGGTCCAGTGGGTAAGACTTCGTGCTCCCAATGCAGGGGGCCTGGGTTTGATCCCTGGTCAGGGAACTAGATCCCGCATGCATGCCACAACTAAGAGTTTGCATGCCTCAACTAAAGATCCCGTGTGCTGCAACTAAGACCCAAGGGAGCCTAAATAAATAAATATTTTTTAAAAAAAGAACAAAGCTGAAACAAACAACATTTTCTATAAGAGTTGTATCATATCACATCACAATTTTAAGCATCACTCAATTTTTAATTCACATGGGAGGATGTGCACTTAAGGGATGGACTGCTTAAAGGGATCACATAATACATCATTTTGAAAGAATCAATGATAAATCCTTGTAATAAAAATAGGTTTTTTATATGTAAAGTTTGCTTAAAGTAAAATCATGCTACAAATCTTCAAAGTTTCCTCACTGGGCCTAGCTGTGCAGTAAGATTATAAGAAGGTCTTTTTAAAAAACATTTATTTATTTATTTATTTTTTTATGGCTGCATTGGGTCTTTGTTGCTGTGCACGGGCTTTCTCTAGTTGCGGCGAGCGGGGTCTACTCTTCGATGGGGTGTGCGGGCTTCTCATTGCTCTGGCTTCTCTTGTTGCGGAGCATGGGCTCTAGGTGCACGGGCTTCAGTAGTTGTGGCACCTGGGCTCAGTAGTTGTGGCTCACGGGCTTAGTTGCTCCATGGCATGTGGGATCTTCCCAGACCAGGGGTCGAACCCGTGTCCCCTGCATTGGCAGGCGGATTCTTAACCACTGCACCACCAAGGAAGTCCCTATAACAAGGTCTTATGGAGCTATGGATTGACAAAACAGGTATCTGTCTAATTAGTGTTACTTGAAGGACACTATGAAGATCGTCCCACAGACAACTCGCAGCCCAATTCTCAGTCCCAAATGTCTTATAGTATGAATTTACCAAATTACTTTGTTACAGAACTGGACAATACAGGTGAGAGCACTAGGTAATCTGGTAGCAAGAAAACACAGGAGAGAAGTGAGGAAGGTGAGAACTGGGGAGTGCTGTGGTTATGTTTTGCCTATTTTCCAGTGCATTCATTCCTACCCCTTGTTTCCCCCCAAATCCATAAGGTCTGGCTACTAGGTCTTCAAGTAATCTAGAAAAGTCCTTCAACAGACGTTTAAACTCTTTCAAGATAGTGTTACAGTATCTATCATCTATTACAGTTCATTTTAGAGATGATATAATGTGTCAGAAAAGGGAGAGCTCTGGGATCTAACTCTACTTCACTAGTTGAGTGGCCCTGGACACGTTTCTTAGTCTCCTCAGGTCTTAGTTTCTGCATCCTAAAATTACTGTAAGTAGATAGTAGAATTCTCTAATGACTCTTCTAGGTATAAAAAGTTGTCTATTTTTCATAAATCTTTCATCATGTGCATAGTGCTAATCTCTGTAGATGGTTTTACCTTTTCTATTTTTCTCAGTTGCCTTTTTAGTGAAATTCCTCAACTTCCTCATTGTCTCAAATTTTCTTTCCCTTCTCTCAACCTTCTCCCATTCCCTTGTCACATCTGCCATTTCTATTCCATTATTCCCTCACATCTTCAATTTCTCCCTCTGTTGGCTTGTTCCCTTTGGCCTATGAACATGCTCTTCCCGCCGAACCTAAAACTACCACCCCTTGGCTAATCTCCCTCTTCTCTCCTTCTCAAAATTAATTCCTTCCTCCAATCATGTTCCAAGGTCTCTCGGGTCTTTTTCACCAATGTTTTTTTGTTCCCCCCCCGGCCTTTAAAGATGCGTGCTTCCCTTGGCGCTCTCCTGTACCCGGCGCCTCCCGTAATGCTTCAATATTTCACACAAACGAGCGTTCTTTGGGAACGTATGTTTTAACCACCTACCCGTTATTTCCCAACCCCGCCACCGATTACAATCTAGAGGCGGTATCACTGGATGAAAAAAGGCGGGTAACACTAGTCTTTATTACCGCCCAAGAACTGACCTGGGATAACTCGCCTGCCAGACACTTGAAACACCATCTCCTTAGAGCCCCGCTTTTGCAGAACCCACCGCGGACCAGTCACTTCTGCTGCCTACAAGGAGCTCCATCGGCCCCGACTCTAGAACAGCCCCCAGCCAGCACCCTCCCACCCACTCCCGCAGCCAGCACCACCACCTCACAGCTATCTTCTGTCGCCACCGTGGGCACCCCCTTAATGACGGCATCGCCCACCACGCACCTGAGTAACCAAGCCCGAAGCTACGAAATGTCCCAGCAGTAGCCCCGCAGCGTTTGGCTCGGACGCCGGGTCCCAAGCTTTCGCCTCAGCCATGGCTGGCAGCCGCCTTTCCGGGTGGCGCGGAGAGTGAGCGGAACGCACCGCGCGGCTCGATGACGTCACAGGGCGTTTCCGACCCGGCGGAAGCCTAGGGAGCGCATCCCAGGCGAGCGCGGGTCCCGGGTCCTCCCCTGCGGAGCCGGCTGTGAGCGGAGGGGTAGGAGGCGAGTTCGGGGATCCCTGATCCTCTGTAGGCTCCTAGCGGCGTCTAGCCTTGGAACAGCTGCAAAAGCGGTGGGGCCTGGTGTTCTTCCCTTTCTTCCTTGCCACTCTTGAGCTGGCCCCCAAGATCCAGGGATCGGCAGGAGGTGACAGCTGGAGCTTGAGACCTAGCCGGGAGGCCGACGGGGTGGCTGGGTGCAGGGCCGAGTGGTGACAGCTGCTCTTCCTTCCCGCAGAGACCCGAGCCTTGGCGCTAGGATGGGAAACAGTGCCCTCCGCGCTCATGTGGAAACCGCGCAGAAAACTGGTGTCTTTCAGCTTAAGGACCGTGGGCTGACCGAGGTGAGACTGGGAGGGATCCGACCAAGGGAATTTAAAGGGAGAGGGACGGCGGGCGGTGAAGTTAATAGGTAAGGGATTCTCCGCGCTGAGAGCCCCTTTCTTCAGTTCCCCTCAGAGTTGCAGAAGCTGACAAGCAATCTCAGGACCATCGACTTGTCCAACAACAAGATCGAGAGTCTACCGCCTATGATTATAGGGAAGTTCACTCTGCTGAAGAGCCTGTCCTTGAACAACAACAAACTGAGTATGGCTTTTGCGCCTGGGAATTTTGCTAGTTATCAGCTGTTAAGAAGGGTGGTTTTTCTCTTGGAATAGAGTGTGGAGTACGATTATAATGTTATTAAACTGGTTTTCAAATAAATGTATCAGAATCTTAAAAAAGAAAAAGAAGGGTGTTTTTTTTTTCTTACAAGCTGATTTTTGTTGTTATGAAACTGTTCAGGAGCTCAAGATGCAGAAGAATGTCAGAGTCCTTGAAGCTTTCTATCTCTTGTAATTACATATATAAGCCTCCTCTCCTGGTGTAATGATTGGTAGGAGGTTAATTTGGACTTGAAAGGGACCATCTTTGGGGTATAATGTAAGCAGAGCTAACTTTGCTGCTAATTTGGAAGGGCGGATGGGATGGTAAGGAGAGGGCCTTCCAAATCCCACAAAATTGCTGTGGGATTGTGCAGTGGCCCCTTCACAAAAGGAGCCTATTATACACATAATGCTTTCCTGAATTTTGATGGCACCCTCACCTTCTGAAGACGATGTTGGTAAAAATGAAATACTTAAAAATGGCACAACATGTGAAATGCCTATGTATATTAACAAGAGGCATAACAGACTGCCATATAGTTTTTATAAACTTCATCAAAGGTGTTTTTCAGCTGTGTTGGATTCAGGTTTTTAAATTTTTCTTTGCCAGCTGTCCTTCCTGATGAGTTATGCAATCTGAAAAAACTAGAGACACTAAGCCTAAACAACAATCACTTGAGAGAGCTGCCATCTACTTTTGGGCAACTATCTGCCCTTAAGACCCTGAGCCTCTCTGGGAACCAGCTGAGAGCACTACCATCCCAACTTTGTAACCTACGGCACCTGGATGTAGTGGATCTCTCCAAGAACCAAATTCGGAGCATACCTGACACAGTGCAGGAGCTGCAGGTCATCGAACTCAACCTCAACCAGAACCAGGTCTAGAGCTTAAGGGTTTTTTTCTACAGCATGTATGTGGGTTTACGGTCTCCTGAATAAACAATTGTTCTCTAAACTGTAATCATGGAGAGGGGTATCAGAGGCTAGAAGAGAGGTATATTCTATGGGCTGGACTAATTTCAAAGCCCAAAGTGCCGTGAAGTTAGTTGAGACACTGGGTGTGTTTGTTGTGTAGGTGTTTTTTGGAGGGTAGGATGGGTAACATGGTGAGGCAATTTCAAAAGTTAAACCTCTGTTTCACAAACCTTGAGTTCTTCAGATCATCCTCAAATATACCTCTAATCATCTAGCAAGGAGCTATGTCAGGAAGATAGAGTGGAAAAGAGGCTTAAACTCATATGTTCTCAGAGTTGGACATCAGAGTTCATTCAGTTGTCCTTTTGCTGACATCTTTGTCAAGTGTGTGTCCTGCTTTTGCGGAAAAACCGTCAGTGGTAGGATTTTTGGAGATTGTTGGACAGCTTTAATTGCAGTATTTGAAATTTATTTCCATAACTTCAGAAACTCTTTGGTTAACACATATCTGACTGGAGAAACAATCTTTGGTCTAGACATAAGGCACAAATGATGAAACACTGATCATAGTGAGACTGGGTAGTCTTTAGTTTTTCTAGTGTCTACGCTTCTAGATCTGCAGAGTCCATTACAGTAGCCACTAGCCACATGGCCATTAAAATTCATTTAAATTAGACTTAAAAATTCAGTTCCTCGGTTGCACTAGCCATATTTCAAGTATGGCTCAATACAGCCATATGTGGCTAGTGGCTACCATATTGGACAGCACAGATATAGAACATTCCACTAGTTGCAATAAGTTTTATTGGACAAAACTGTTATAGAATGTCCTGACCTTATGTTATGATGAAATTCAGTCAGTCTTGGATGAGATTGGCTTTATCTTTTCCTTAAAGTGGATATTCTTGTATGTTCTTGAGCTTTTTGGAAAAAAATTCTGAATATTTGGGGAAAAATATTGGAAAAAACTTGTTAAGCAAATTGAGCACTTGCTCTACATTCACCTATGCTGCCTTAAATCCATGGTTCTCAGGTTTTAGTGTGTATCAGAATAACCTGGAGAGCTGGTTAAGAGATCACTGGGCTCCACACTCATTGTTTCTGATTTTGTAGGTCTGGGGTAGGGTCTGAGAATTTGCAGTTTTAACAAGGTCCCAGGTGATGGTCTGAGATGATACCAGGCATAGTAAATATAACTAGGTGGCTTGGAGCATTTAAAGGGCAGAAGAGCTGAATGAATCAAAGATAACTGCTTGGTATTGAGCTCAAGAGCCTAAAAGAAGAGTGGTGCTATTGGGAATGGGCATGCTGAGTGGGTTATGACGGTGAAACATCCAATGTGTTTTACTAAAAATCAGAGACATAGGAGTGGAATAGAGGTGGGCAGAAATGAATGTAGATAGATAGCTTAAAAGAAGTGATAGCTTTAAGAATGAATGGCGGCTTCCCTGGTGGCGCAGTGGTTGAGAGTCCGCCTGCTGATGCAGGGGATACGGGTTCGTGCCCCGGTCCGGGAAGATCCCACATGCCGTGGAGCGGCTGGGCCTGTGAGCCATGGCCGCTGAGCCTACGCGTCCGGAGCCTGTGCTCCGCAAGAGGAGAGGCCACAACAGTGAGAGGCCCGCGTACCGCAAAAAAGAAAAAAAAAAAGAGAATGAATGAGCTTTCTAGGAGAAAGTTTAGAAAGATTGAATATTAAGTATTAGGGACTGCTGTTTGAAAAATGTCCATACAAACAAGAAGGGAAGCCAAAAATCAGGAATAATTCAAAAGATAGGAAGAAAAACACAGCACTTAGGTACAAGAAGTGGGAGTTTCAAGAAAGGGATAGCACAGTCAAATGCAACAGGGAATGAGGGCAACGAATCCTTGACTTTGGCAGTAAAGTGGTTGGCATCTATGTACACGTAAAAGATTGGCAGTAATTGTACCAAAATGTTTACAGTGATGGATTACAGGTAACTTTTTTCTCTAACGTCGTATGATTCTCAAATTTTCTATAATGAACAGCGCTTTTATTATCAGAAAAATGTGTTTCCAAAAAGCCACTGGTGACCTTCAAAAAAGATTTGTTTTTTTTTCCCCAAAAAAGTGTAGTAGTAACAGAAGCTGGATAACACAAGAGGCTTCTGGAGTGAGTGGGTAGTGAGAAAATGGAGGTGGTAGAAGAAAGAACTAGGACAAATAGTCAAGTAAAGATTTTTTAATTTAGTAAAAAATAATCATTACAGTGCTTATACTTTTTCCTATTATCCCTTTTATAAATTGTTCAATAGATAGCTCAGATCTCAGTGAAGATATCTTGCTGTCCTCGCCTTAAAGTTCTTCGTTTGGAGGAGAATTGTCTTGAGCTCAGTATGCTTCCACAGAGCATCCTCAGTGATTCCCAGATCTGTCTGCTTGCTGTAGAAGGCAACCTTTTTGAAATAAAGAAACTTCGAGAACTGGAAGGCTATGATAAGGTATGTATTAGTGTACTTCTGAATTTCTAGTCACTGCTCCAGAGAAGAGAAAGGTGAAGTAACTCACACGAGTGTTCCTAGGTACGGGACGTATGTATAATCCGTTTATGTCAGTAAGGATTTGTTCTCCATTTTGGAGGTGGGTTCTGAGAATCAGCCAAATGGTATTGTGCCAAGATGATATTTTTCTCTCGACAGCTTATTGTAAAGCATCTTTTTCTTTTGATAGGTGTCCTATTAAGATATAAAGGAAAGAAAAAAAACACCCCACAAAACCATGTGCTTTAAATTTGCATCTAGAATAGGTAGATTTTGTAGGAAATGAAGGACCATAAAAACCTAAAGGATGTGCTTCCCTGGTGGCGCAGTGGTTGAGAGTTCACCTGCCGATGCAGGGGACACAGGTTTGTGCCCCGGTCCGGGAAGATCCCACATGCAGCGGAGCGGCTGGGCCCGTGAGCCATGGCCGCTGAGCCTGCGCGTCCAGAGCCTGTGCTCCGCAACGGGAGAGGCCACAACAGTGAGAGGCCCGCGTACCGAAAAAAAAAAAAAAACTAAAGGAAAAAAAATCATAAAATCCCAAATAACCAATAAGTTAGTTATTTGCTCAGGGAAAAATAACACATGTATTCTTTCATGATTTTCAGTACATGGAGAGGTTCACAGCCACCAAGAAGAAGTTTGCATGATGTTCTCCAGGAGCATGTGAACCATACAGGACACTGACTTGGAACCTGTTGCAATCTGGCTGAATGAAAGGCTCCTGTTGTTGTCAAGGATATCTGCAGTGAGGAGATGATATTCCAGGAGGTTATATTTCACTCAATGATCTTTTTCCTTTCCAGGGCTCATCTCAAATAAGCTAAAGGGAATCAAACACAGGAAGACTCTTCCATTTTGAGTCATGGATAGGGCAAAGGACAATGTTGATCTTTGAAACCATCATTTGTTTGGCTTTGAGAAACCCAGTAGCTAGTTGCTATGTATACAGTGAGGGGATGCTGCCTGGTACCAGAATAGCTCCACACAACAGCTTGAAATTTCATGTGTCTCAATGTGCGAGCTTTCAGAAAATCATTTGCCATTCCACCCTGTGTTGACACTTCATATTTTTATGAAATTCAAATAATTCATGAGAGGCTGCTATGGTTAATCTAAGGATTTATGATTTTACTCCAGTCCATTAGTTCAATTGCAATGTTTATACTTGGAATTTAGGATGTACATAAAGGTATGACTCTTGATTAAAAGTGTACTTTGTCAGAGAAGCAACAACACAACACTAAGAGGTGTTCCCAAGGCTGCAGTAGCAATTTTTTTTTTTTTTACTATTGCAGGTGCCTTATTGATAGAGGGCTCTGAAGAGCTAAAACTGTATGCAAAACTTGTAAGATACAAGGGTTTTAATAATCAAGATTTTCCTGAAGCTTTGTTAGAAACAGTCTCTTATTTCTGGTCATCTTTTTGTATTTAGAACTCTAATAATCAAATTACCTATCAAAAAGCTACTGTTACAGTATTTTACAACAACTTATGTTTATCAAATTTATTCTCCGAATGAGAGAATATACTAAAGATTTTTTAATAACTATGGCTGGAAGAAAGGTTAATCCTTTAAAGTAAGACGACAGGGAAACTTTAACCTGTAAATGGCCCTTTGTTTGAAAGTAAACTGATAAGAAATGTTTTATGTTCTTGTTCGGGTTGCAAGAGTACTGAAATGCCTTCATGTGACTTATAAACATTTTGTGGTACTGGAAACCATGCTTATTAAGAGAAACTGAAGCTATAAAAGTAGATTTTTTTCAGACTGTTACTGGCAGGAACATTTAGAAAGCTACAACTCTGCTGTTTTCGGATGTTTTGTCTTAGCCAAGGGGCCGTCATTTACCATGTACTGTTAGTTCTCATTTTACAAACCTAGTTTAACCATTACGTCAAGAGATCACAAGAGCCTAGTGTTTATATGAGGAAAGTCTCTCTGACCTTAAATCTGGTCTAGGGGTTCTCTTTTTCCCATGTTATTCTCTGTTTCTCAACTGGGGAGGGATGGGGGTGCCAGTTTACATTACCAATTGAGTTTTGTTTTTTATAAACTTTGTTTAATGCTTAATCTTATTGATCTACTGAACATTTCTCTATTTTATCAATACTTATCTAATAAATCAGAACTTATAAATTAAATAACTTAAATGTCCCAAGACATTTATTAATGGGAGTTTTAAAAATCCCTACCCTTAAGAGAATCCCGTTTTGATGGCTAACTTTCACAACTTGGACCCAGCCTTGTTTCCAGATACCCTCTCTTCACTCTCATTCACTTGCCCAGTCTTACCAGGTTATTCTGCTCCTTAAACCCACAGTGCAACGTCTGTCTCCTTTAACTGTCTTTACATTGTTTGCTCAGTCAGAATGCCCTCTCTTACTAACACGCTCCTTTTCTGTCTAAGCCCCTTCCTGAGAAGTCTAAGCCGAATTAACTGCTCCATCTGTTACGGCAGCATTTCTCACATTCTGTATTCATCTGCCTCTTGCTAGACTGAGCTACTTGAGGGCAGGGATTAAGTGAAGTAATATGCCCAAAGATATAGTACACAAGTATTTAGACTTAAATATGAGCTAATAAAGTGGGTTGACTTGAGGTCTGGAGACTGAGATTCTAAATCACCTACCTTCTTTTAGAGCTTGGTTAGAAGTCAGTGTAGTATACTGAGTAAGAACATGGGCCTTGGAGTCAGAAAGATCCTGATTTGAATCCAAAGTCTATCATTTACTAGCTTTATGACTTTGAGCAACTTACTCTCATCCATAATATGGGGAAACACCTCCTACCTCTCATGTATGTTATGAGGATTTGGTGAAAATATACATAAAAGCATTTAGAATAGTGCCTATGACAGAGTAAGCGCTCAATAAATGGTGCTATTTATTTTACCTGTAAAACATTAAAATAGAATTTAGCAAGTTGTATAGAAATGGAAGGCTTGGAGCAAACACTACATTAGGATGAAAAACAAATGAGTAGAGAATAAGGAACCTGAATATCAACCTGAGAACTATAAGTATGCTTAGGAATGTAACTAGGATAACTTAGGGTTTTAGTAAGGGAGTAACCTAAAGAATAGCGTTTAAAGAAACTAATTCTAAGAGCAATTGAGTATAGGATGTCTGGGAAGTAGAAATTTAAGTTAAGGGGAGATTCCTAATCCATACATGACATGAAAAGATCTAGAGTTGAAATGTGGTAAACAAATGATGAATTAAAACTGTGAAAGAAGAAAAAAACAGGCACAACTATAGGGGATAAAGATCACTGTCATAAGACCAGAAACCTGAAGAGGGAGCTTATTGTTAAAAAAAAATTAAGTTCAGTGGAGAATAATGTTTAACTCCTTAATTATAGGTCAGTTTTATGCTCAAGGTCACAAAACTAGTAAATGATTGAACCAAAACTTGAACACAGTTGGTCAGACTCCAGAGCTTGTGCTAACCACCTCAGTCACTACCTTTCAAAAGTAATAGAAACAAGTTTCCAGACAGTGTCACAGGAGAAGACTTTTAAGTCAACAGCTTCTATTTCTAGTGTATTATGAGCCTAAGTTCTACGTCCTCATTCCTCTTTTCTCAGTAGCAGAAGCTTTGAAAAAATATGTAGCCTGGGATCCATGGATGGGCTTTCAAGACCCATTTATGCATGATTCACGTGTGTGTGTTTGTGTGTCTGTTTCTCTGGAGAGATAGGCTGTGTTGTCTTTCATCAAATTCATGAAGAGATCCTTGACCCAAAAAGAGCTCCGCTCTAGAGAGAATAGCAGCTATCATTTAATAAGCTCTTACGTTTGCTGGGCACTGCTCTAAGTGCTTTACATGCATTACCACATTAAGTCTTCGCAGCAACTCTATGAGGTAGGAATCATTAATCCCACTTTACGCACAAGGAAACTGAGGCACAGAAATGGTTTTATAGTCACTCAGCCAGCAAGTGGCAGAGCTAGAGTGTAAATCCAGACAATATGGTGCCTTAGTTCACACTTCTAACCAATTATACTGTTGGAACAGCATACTGGTATCTTTAGAACTATTTCCTTCAGCCATAATAGTGTTAAAATTTTTTTTTAACGCTTTTAGGAAGGATATTTAAGTATAGAACAGCCCCCAGTGTTTTATACCTTCTTATTATACACACACATTTACTACCACCTGCCAAACTACTCCTTTTTGGCATGTGGCATTTCTATTACTGAGGGCCTAATTAAATCTCACTATAAATATTTTCCTTTTCAGCCTTTGAAAGTTCCCATGTTAACTCTATCTCCTCCAGTAAGTGCGTTGCAGTTTTCACTCATAAACACTTTCAGTCGCTAGTGTATTATAAGCTCAAATGAATAAAACAACTAGTAATGATTAAAATGAACCTTATGACAAATCATAGCAATGAAAAGTCCTATATTTCCAATGAAAATGGGAAAGGTGCTAATAAAGTCAGGTGTTTGTTGGAGTGCCTTTTGATTTATGGATCTTTGCTCTATTCAGTTTGTCAAATAAGAGCTGACAAAATTATTGCTTTCCACCCCCCAAAAAGTACTCACAGAAGCACATCACTTATTTGAAAAAACAGTTCCATTAGTTAGTTACAAAATTTAATTGTAAGGATCAAACAGTGGTTATTGGTCAAACCAATCGACATTAATAGCTTTGAAGTGTGCAGAAGCTAGTTTTTAAATAAAGGTGACAAATACCAATCAGATTCTTATAACACTGTTCAGGATCTAAGCAAATGTGATTCTGGAAGTTGAATCCAAAAAGCTAAGAGAATCATAGTGCAATCATCAATAAGTAAACCAAAGACATAATTTTCTAAATCATTTTTAAACAGAATAAATTCTAGTTTTTAAAAAAGTTTAAAGCTACATAAAACTCAAAGTAATCTAACTATTTTCTACCTGAGATCAAAACAAGTTTCTTTTTTCCTATCTAAACAATTCTTGGCATTGAGGTAAATCTGAATTCACGTGATATACTTTGTCAAACTTTTCCAAAAAATTTTAAGCCCTGCTGTAGAGAGAAATTCTCATAATATATATACATATTTACATATTTCTTCTTCAAAGACTAATGACAAATTTATGAGGTTAATAGGCCTGTAATGGGACCATGATACTATTAATAATATGAAAATAAAAAGCCATTCATTTATACCATGTGTTCCTATATGGTGCAATATGAAATGGGATCATAGAATCTATGTACATAGATGAACCACCAAGAGTTCAGAAATTAAGCTCACTTTAAGAAAACTCATTCTGTTATTTGAAGCAGAGGTTGCAAAGTTGTGATGTATAACAAAAATATTGTGTATACAGGCTCCAAAACCAAGCATTGGCCTAAACTGGCAAAAACTGCAACTTAAACAGAAATTAAACCCACCTAGATCTTCACTGTGGTTATGCAACTTTTGGCTTTAGGGTCTGCAGGTTTTACTGAGGTAACGACCTCTTATCTCTTGCCTCTCCTCCTGTGCCTGCCTCTACTGCCCTCAGCCTTTGACATGGCTGTCTTTGGCAATGCTTCCAAAGTTTCAAAGCAGAAGAACTTGCTAAGTAAATGGAGAGAATGAAAAATAACATTATATATGATGTATGAAAACCAACCTAAGAGTATGGACTGAGAAAGAAAGTACTAGAAGGAAAACTAAGCTGCAGTCTACCCTCAAGGGAAAAAGAAAATAAAAGAATAGGGGGGCTGTTACTCCTAGATCTTCTTCCACATCATCTCCCGATTAGAAGAGTGTGGAACCAAAATTTCAAACTCTGGAAAGGTAATGACTGAAGGAGGAGCTAGGGAAGTGAATAAATGATAAAGAAGTACAGCAGTAGCTTTAGCTGTCAATGAGTTTCTTTGCTCTGGCATTGGCATTGTCAATACGATCTTTGTTGGTGTCAGCCTGGAAAAAAGAAAAATATACCAGCATTACTTCACAAGATAAGCTGCTCTAATAAACATTAAATTTCATGTACTTAGAGTAACTGACACATTGAGAAAATTCCGGAAATAGTCCAAGCCACATTACAAAACTCATTTTGGGCAAGAAGTGACAGAATATCAAATTCATTTGGAAAAACCTGGGTGTATAAACATGACAAAGATATAACAGAAGAAGTTGCCAGTATTTCATGAGTTCTATAACATTTTTTTTCATAGTTTAACATGTCTGAAACTAGGATGCATCTTATAATCAATGGCATGTAGATGCAGTGAAAATATAATGCTCTTCTCTGCTATAGATCTGGACCTTGTGGGAGTCCCCTGAACTGAATCATAGAAGCTCATCTGGAGCTAGCCTAGATCTCACCCAGAGACTGAAATAACCTACCCCAAGATCTGTGGAACAGATGTATCACCATCCATATCAATATGTAAGTTAAAATGATGGGTAATATGTAGCCTAAACCCACGTAACAGCATTGAAAACATCTTATGAACCATTATTTGCCTCAATGAAATCCATCATAAGTGATTCAACAGAAAGCCAAGCTGAAAAACTTACCCCAACCTTTAAAGTATACTGAGATTTTAATGAAGTAACAATAAATAAGAACAGCTTTTAGATGTGACACAACCAAACACAGAACACAATTTCAGTATATTTTATATCATATGAAGTAACAAATAGCAACCACACTTTTTTGTTACTCTTGTTTTTGTGTGTCCACCCCATGAGAACCATTCTGCAGAACTGATTTTTACCTACTGACTCATGAGATGAAGATTCAGGAACTTACTAATTTGTTATTAGTTAACAAAATAAAATTCCAAAAGCTAACTCGCTCTTTCAGGGGGAAAACAAAAAAACAAAAAAAAAAAACCCCGACAGCTCACAGAAAGGTTAGAGGAGATTGTGAGCTTCATGTGTGAAATTTTAAATAAAACCACTTCGTCCCAAGGTCTTGGTTTCAAAATGAACCAGTTGAGTAAGAGACAGGAGGACTCGACTATTGTTTTTCAATGTGTTAGAACTCATCAAAACTGCAAGGCCTGTGAGGACAGGATCTTATCCCTATTGCTCTCCCCCAGAGCATCTAGCACAGATGTCTATCACTAAACACTATACCGGATGTCTCATTTTCCTGTGGCACTAAAAAGCTCTTACCTTTTCTGTGATCCGTTCTATTTGTCGATTTTGAGCATCAATCTCATTGCCTATGTCCAGGGCCATATTTTTTAGATTTCCTAGGATACTGCCCACTTGAGTCAGGTTCTCTTCCATTTCATCTTCCCTGGCATCATTTGTTATACTATCACAAAAAGATAGTTAATTCAGTACTTTGGGGTGAATTAGAAATGGAGTGAGTCTGGATTTAGTTTTTATAAAAATAAGTAACCAAAATGACCTCAGCAAGTGTTGGACCCAACAGATGCAGGTTACCATTCTTGGGAAACATTCCATAGTAAAAATGGAAAGACTAATCCAAGAGAGCACAACATCTTAAAGCCATTTAAGATTAAGAAATAACTTTAGGATAGTGGTTTTTCAAAGTGTAATTCCCAGCATAACCTGGGAACTTGTTAGACATGAAAATATGCTAATTCTCACACTCCACTCCAGATCTCCTCAATCAGAGACTGGAAGGGACCCCAGCGATCTGTGTTTTAATAAACCTCCCAGGTGATTCTGATGCATGCTTAGGTCTAAAGAACTACTGCTCTAAAATAAGGGTTGCAAAATCCTGGCCCAAAGCCAAATCTGGCCTGCCTTCTGAATTTATAAATAAGGTTTTATTTGAACACAGCCATGCTCATTTGTTTATATATTGTTTATGGCTGCTTTTACCCTACAACAGATTTGAGCAGTTGAGTAGTTGTGACTGAGACTGTATGGCCTGTAAAGTCTGAAATATTTACTATCTGACCTTTTACAGATATCCTTATAGGGATTTGGTCGACTCCTACTCTAGATGATACATTTTAAAACACATCTTCTTATTTACAGAAGTAAAACATGATTACTTGAATAATTTGGAAAGTACTTTACAAAGAAAAGTTAATCCATCCTTGAATGTCAACAATCCCAGTCACCATTTTGTCAGAAGGCAAATATTAAAATGGAATAAGGGACTTCGCTGGTGGTCCAGTGGTTAAGCCTCCCCGCTTCCACTGCAGGAGGCACGGGTTCGATCCCTGGTCGGGGAACTAAGATCCCACACACCCCCACATGCTGTGCGGCCAAAAAAAAATTAAAAAAACATCCAAAAAAAAAAAAAAGGAATAAATGCTATTTCTAATTAATAAGTTGGGGTTCATGCATAATTACACCCAGTCTCCAGAGAGAGCCATTCATTTAGGAAAAGAATAAAAATATTGGGAAGAGCTGGCATACCGTTTAATGTATCCGCCGCTGGCTGCTCCTGTGGTTGCTTGCTGAGGCTGACCATTTGTCACTCGGCCTGGCTGCTTAGATACTACATTGCTAGGAGAGTTGTCTCCACCATCTCTCCATGTTGCCTTATAGACTTTACTAGACTCAAAGTTCTTTGTCCTATATAAGAGTCAGGAGTGTAGAGAGATACCAAAAAGCAGGAGAGGGAGAAATGACATTATTAGTGCTTGTTACCTTAGGGATGCCCTAGCACCCTTAGAATAAAAGCTACATGCAGCTAGATCTAGATTATCTACACTATGCTCCATCACAATCTGGCATTGAAAAAGATGAACTGTGTAAGCCCACTGACATTAAAAACGTTTTTTTAAAGGTTAAACTACTACCACCAAATCTTCACTGAGCAGTTAGCAAGTACCAAAATGTAATTATTTGATTTTTCAGGTTCTCCTAGCCTCTGACACTCTCCAGAAAAGAGGTTAATGGACACTAGGAAAAAAATTCCTTAGGAAAGGTGCTCTGGGATGCCTTAATGGTTCCTTGGAAGCATCTCAGATGTTGATGAGGGATGGAAGAGAAAGAAGGCTGAGTGGGCAGTACTTAGACCTCAGTTGCTCACTTACTTAAACTGTAGTAGTTTCAGCTGATCTGTTTTTTAAAGTTAGAATTGTGCATTAAATTTTTTTGAAAAGGTTTCTTTGGGGGGTGGTGGTGATGTGATGAATTGGGAGATTGGGATTGACATATATACTCTAATATGTATAAAATGGATAACTAATAAGAACTTGCTGTATAAAAAAATAAAATTTTAAAAAAGTTATTATAAAAAAATTTTTTTAAAGAAAGGTTTCTTAAGAAACAAACATTATGAAGGAAAGGCAACGAATGAGTTCTTTGGCTACAATGGTACTAGTTACAAATCCTTTGGTTTAGGACTTTTTCATTTAAGAGTTTACTGTTCCACCTTAAAAAAAAAAATGATCCTAAATCCAAGCCTCTTAAAAATAGAAGCATATGTTTAGATTAACTGACATAGCTAAAAATCAGCCAAAGCCAGAATTTTACCGTGGGATTTACTATTTGAACTGGTATAAATGGCAAGAAAAAGAACCTAGTAAAATGACTTTTAAGTGGCTATTACAAAAAACACAAATAAAACTTTTTCTTACTGATTATTTGGCTAGGTAAAGTTTCCAATCACACAATTTTAGTTTTTGCTTTTCTATAAACAAAAACAAAGTAGTATATGGCTATAACATTGGTTTCTGATTTATTCCACATGATACATTAATGAGGAAGTTTTGAAATCGCAAAAGCAAAGGAGAGATTTTAGGAAAGCAGTGGCTCCTTTCTTAATAGGATCCTGTGAGGATTCATGTTTGGCAAACCTAGAATTGGATCTTAGACCTTAATCATCAATGCCACAGAAAGGGTACTATATGTTTAATAAATCAATCTATTTAGTTATTAATAAGCCATGTTAAATCCTTCCTGGAACAAGGTGGGATACACATTATTTAGTACTACTTTTTTTTTTTTGGTTGCATCGGGTCTTAGTTGCGACACACAGGATCTTCGTTGAGGCATGCGGGAGCTTTCCTTGCAATGCGCGGGCTTCTCTCTAGTTGTGGCGTGCAGGTTTTCTCTTCTCTAGTTGTGGAGCGCAGGCTCCAGGGCACGTGGGCTCTGTAGTTGTGGCGCTCAGGTTCCAGAGTGTGTGGGCTCTGTAGTTTGCAGCACGCGGTTTCTCTAGTTGAGGCACACGAGCTCAGTAGTTGTGATGTGCACTTAATTGCCCCGTGGCATGTGGGATCTTAGTTCCCTAACCAGGGATCGAACCCGCATCCCCTGCATTGGAAGGCAGATTCTTTACCACTGGATCACCAGGGAAGTCCCTGATATACACATTATTTAAATGAATATTTATAAATAATTTCTGTTTAGTAAAAAACCCATTTACGTGTATTCTTTGTTAATAAGATGGGTCTCTGGCAAAATTCTGAAGCAGAGTAATAGCAACCAAGCAAAATAAACAACATATAAGTTTATCAGAAAGTTAACCAGAAATATTAATAGAAGTAATATAAGTGAGGCTTTTATCAGGATGTTAGACTGTAAAACAGGTCAAAGATTGAAGGCTGGAATTCTAATGTCACTAAATAATAAGACACTGTGCTTCTGAGAGTCTTAGCACAGAAGCACTGGGTTGGGACAGACTTGTGGGCCCTTGGTCTAGTAAGGGATATACACATGCTCCAACCTCCTCAACCTTAAGAAATAATATTTGAAATTCCTTCAACTTCTGAGAATTCTTCCTTCAATTAGATATAAGGGGCATAAGATGCAAACGAATTGTTTTAACATGATATTGTGAATGAGGTTCAATTAAAGCATAGTTTATAAATAAAGAATCAGACTGGTTATCAAACCCTTCTCCCTTTAAGAGGACTGGATCTTTGATGTTCTTCCAATATCAAGGGGAAAAGGTACAAAAAGCTGACTTGAATTGTCACATTTATTTTCAAATGGATTGGGGAAAAAATCTCTGCACTACTTTTTCATGCAGTTTTGACATGCTCTGCATGTTTATAAAGCAGTGATTTTTATATGCTGTTGATTTCATATCTTCATCCTTGTGATAGTTCCATGTCTCTTTCAGCACCTCTACTCCAGGTAATAATGCCTTCTGCTTGCTCAAGGTCCTGCCACATGCTGTTACCCTGGAGCTTCTCCCACTGAGTTGTAAAACCCTTAAAGACAACTGTTTTTAAGGGCATTGTCAGACAGCTGAGTATCTAATAAAAACAACAATGGTTTTAATCTAATTTGTCTTCCTTCAAAGGGTCTTAAGTACTTTAAAAGGTAGTATTTCCTAAACTTGACTGAGCACCAAAGTGACCTGGATGATTCTGAATACACAGATGTGTATTTCAGGCTACATTCTGAAAATTCTACTTCAATTTTTGTCTGATGGAGCCTGGGAATCTTCTGTTGTAACTATGATTTTATTTAAATTCAATAGATCATTTAGCTGCCCAACCAGGAAGAGAAACACTGTTCTAAGAGACTTCCAATCTGTTGTAGAAGGAATATTTTAGATTACTATGGTAGTACACCTTAGTATTACTATATATTGGGACACTGAGGAATTAATCTGGAGGAAGTGAACGTATACACAAGGTTTTTTTTTTAAGCCACAAGATTTAGAGTAAATTGACTTGAATCCCAATCCTAGACCTGTCATTCAGTAGCTACAGAACCTTATGCAAACTTCGATCTCTGAGCATCTTTTCCTTATATGTAAAACTAAGATGATAACAGTACTTAATAAGTCACAGGGCTGTTGATAATAGATGTAAAATTGTTCTGTAAAGCATTAGGCAATTTTTTTTTTCCCTAGTATGCGGGCCTCTCACTGCTGTGGCCTCTCCCGTTGCGGAGCACAGGCTCTGGACGCGCAGGCTCAGCGGCCATGGCTCACGGGCCCAGCCGCTCCATGGCATGTGGGATCTTCCCGGACTGGGGCACGAACCCGTGTCCCCTGCATCGGCAGGCAGACTCTCAACCACTGCACCACCAAGGAAGCCCGAAAATCCTTTACTTTTAAAGAATTGTAGCAATGGTTAAGAGAAAGACATTCCTTTTGCCTATTGTGTCTTAGGAATTATAAATAATGACTTTATGAAAGAAATTAGATCCATAACATATAGTAAGGTGGATAAAAATCATTTTTATTATGTATAGACAACTTTCTGTGATGTAAATTTATTGTTGCATTAATGTTGCCTCTATATAAAAATTCTGTTGGAGTTTAAGCAGGGACAGATGAAAACAATGTCAACTGAAAGGAGAAAAATAACAGTTCTGATCTCACCTCTGCTGTTTATATGCCTCAAAGCCTTGGGCAAATGATTTAAGTTTTTGCCTTAGTTTCCCAATCCATAGAATGGGGATGCTTTCTATTGCTCTCTTTCTCATAGGAGTATGGAACGTATCAAATTGAAGGTGTAGGTAATTATTAATAATAAATAACAATAAAATTAAAAAGCAGTCATCTGGGGATCTGATTGCTAACTTTCTCCACCGGTGCCTCACTAACTGACCCTGAGCAAATCAATATTTCCTCTAAGTGTCAGATCTTTTATCTTGCAGTAAAATAATAAATATACAAATCCTATTCTTGTGGATATATTCAGTATCTATTCAGTGTAGTTAAATATCATTAATGTGTATATTATACATTATATATATCAGAAGAACTGAGTAATAGTTTTAAGGCATTTTGCAAATACAAAGATTCAAAGTAGTTTCATGTGTAGGCTATTTCAGTGAAGTACATTTATCCTTATTGTCTTCACCCTTCACCAAGAATGTGTAGATTGAAATGGAATGAGGTTTTACCTAGAGAAATTTTTTTTTACGTTCTTCACTCTTTTTTAAAAAGAGCCTGCGCATCCGTAGCCTGTGCTCCGCGACGGGAGAGGCCACAACAGTGAGAGGCCTGCGTACCGCAAAAAAAAAAAAAAAGACATCTAGGCCAGGGTTGTTTCTGGTCTACAGTAAGAAAGAAATGGTTCTGATTTGCAACAGAACTCTTCTGCATAACAAAATTAACAGCCCCTCTGGGAAGAAATTAGATTTCATAATAAAATGCTTAAGCAAATTTGTGGTAGATTTTAATGCAATTAAGAACTCCATCTAGAAAGTTAGATTTACCCCTGACTGTCAGTTTTGAAGAGTTTAATAATCTTTAACTACTACATTTTTTCAGATAAATATCACATTCAAAAATGGCATGTTTGAAATAAGAATTTGAAATATCCCTTAAGAAGCTGCTATAAATATAGAAAACAAGTATCAGGATATGAACACAGTAACTTTAACAATTTCTTTTTTGAGTTTTGGTTGTCAACATTAGTACTAACTGAATAAAATAGCAAAAAGAAAGCCCAAGCTGGGGGGCGGAGGGCGGGGAGAGAGGTGATCAGGTTATAGGAAAGAAGAAAAAGAAGGGCAAGAAACAAAGGGTAGAAATCAAACAATTTTCTAACATTTAACCATGGTATTCATAGTCCCCATAAAGATCCAAAATTTAGGAGTCAAACATTATAATAAACAGTAGGCTGACTAGAGGGTTAACTTCCATAAAAAAATTAAGATTAGTTAGCTCTGCATTAGTTCAGTACGAAACCACAGCAAGCTAACACATGACATAATAGGTATTATGGAACAGATGATAATATATACAAAGAAGGTAAACCCTCATTTAAAAAAAGGAGATAACTAGATATGGCAACATTTTAAATTTATATCCCACCTTGTTCCAAATGGCATTTAAGATGACTTACATTGGCAGTTAATTCCTCAATTTGGTAGTGGCCTAAATCATGGGGAATCCAAAATCATTAGAAGCAATACTTCAAGAGAAGAAATATTGATTCTGGAACCAGAAAGGAGTAGGAAAACTTAACAGAAGAAAGGAAGCTGAAATCAAAGCCTATGTATTTAGCCTGAATTCCCTTGCCTTTGATCAGAACTAGAATGCAGCAATTCTCTACAAAGATCAACCTATTTAAAACTTCTTAGGAAACTTTAGGGGTGTTTTTACTTTTATAATCTTAAGTGTTTTTTAGCAAAAACTTAGTATCAGAGCCATTCGTCAAAGGGTGGTATTATAAATTAAGATCCTTTCGTCAATCCATCTTCTGGCAGACAGCACTCATCAAGAACAAATTCACTTTACATTACACACCACAGCACAGCTTTTAAGAGTCTCTACCATTCACAAAATCCATGCACATGCACAGAAAAGCCATTTGAAGCATCACCTTTAGATAGCAGGTTAACAGCCCAAATTGCGCCACAAGACTGCATCTTAAAGTTCCCTTTGATCAGTTACTGAGCTCAGCTTCTGATGTTAAATCTTCATTTTTAGTAAGCATATTAGGAAGGAAGAGATTAGGTGAGAGAATGAAATGCAGAAAACAGTGAATGCCAATCAAACAGAACAGAAACAGGTTTAGTTTTCAAAGCATAATGCATTTAAATTCCTGCCTGGTTTCATAGAAACAACCAACATCTGAGAATCTAGATAAAAAGAAAAACATGAAAACTATTGAAACCAGAGCATACTTCGTTTTTCCTAAGAATGTCTGAATGATGACATTCTGTCCTAAAATTATGAAAATTAACATGGAGAGAAGGCAAATACTTTGTATCTCCAGTGAATAGGATGGAGGAAGCACTCAAATGTTGACTAAAATACAGTAATTCAATATTTATTTTAACTAATCAGAGTTAATATTTACATTTTAATATGACATAAGATTCAATAGTATAAAACCTGTAGTACCAATTTTCAACTTCTCTAGTAAGTGGTCCAGAAATACCAACCTGTCTTCAAACTATGTGCCAATATGTTTGACATTTTAAGCACAGAATGAAGAGAGGCAGGTTAAGACAGAGGAATACTTTGTCTGACAATGGTTAAAGTGGGACATCAGGCAGTTTACTATTCTGAGACTTCCCATTTTAAACCTGCCTCTTTTTAAACTCGTTAATTAGAATTACAACTTATCAAAGTTACTGACAAAGGGACTTCCCTTGAGGTCCAGTGGTTAGGACTCGGGTGCTTTCACTGCCAGGGGCCTGGGTTCGATCTCTGGTAGGGAACTAAGATTCCGCAAGCAGTGTGACGCGGCCAAAACAACAAAACAAAACAAAACAAAAAAACCCCAAACTTACTGAAAAAGATATAGGATTTTTAATAAGGATCTGTTCTATTTTGCTTTTAGGATTCAAATAGTAGCAAGCTAAAAGAATGACATTTATTCACAATTTTAAAGTTTAATCCTGGTAGTCTGTTTTCAAATTCTAGTAGTCCTTTAAAAAGAATTAGCTAAAATTAAAATTCACTTCTAATATAGGGTTCTGTTAAGTGAAGTTATTTCCATGTCTTATTAGAAAAAGATCTGCTGATATGGCTTTAATGAATACTACTAAAAAAAGAAATCTCAAAGAACAAATCTACTCAAGACATTTTCTATATAGTAATGCATCTAACAAAAGCAACAACAAAAAGGTTCATTCTTTTCTTGCCAGTCAAGCAATGTAGCATACAGTTAAAAACTAGGGCTCTGCCTGGTTTTGAATCTCAGCTCTTCCACTTGTTAGTGTAGCCTCCTTATGCCTCTGTTTCCCCATATGTAAAATGGTGATAATAAGAGGACCTATCTCATATTAAGGGTATTGTAAGGATTAAATTTAAAGTGCTCAGGATAGTAAGAGCCTAAATTAATATACAGGCTCACAACTCTCATGCAAACCTTTGGATGTGAGACATTTTGAGCAGTACCACACAATCACATACATCAATATTTCTGCAGTGAAACAGATTAACATTTATGCTAAGTATAATAAAGACTATTAAATAGCTTCAGTTCAGGTTACATCTCGTAGCCTAATTAATAAGTTGTGGCACTACATTCCGAAAAAAACAAACCTTTGGCTCTCAGAGTTTTTTAGATTTCTAAATGGCAGATAGGAGACTGTGGACCTGAGTTGTTATTACTAGTACCAGAATTAGTACTAGCTTTATACAGAAGACTAAGATACCGTCTCCGCCTTTCAGAAGCTCATGTTATGGCTATTTATATGATAAGCCTAACTGAAACACAGATTAGCAGATTAAGCTTAGAAAGATCACGCCCCTGGCAGGAGTGAAAATAGATAAAGCTGAGGACAAGAGATACCATAGAGGGCAAGGACTCAATGGTGTAAAGGAGAGATGGATGGAAGGGAGGCAATTAAAATCGGAATATTTAAAGTGAAACACTACTCTCTCCTCTTCAGAGAACAAGTGTTCTGTTATAGGAGCCCCTTGATTCCAACTGTTACGAAGTGCTTTCTTCTCTTGACCCACTAGGAAAGGGCTCTGCTGAGGTTAGAGGCTGACGACGGACTGCTTCAGGACCATACTCAGGACCATACTACCTTCTCTCTCAGACTGTCCAAGAAAATCCTGCCTATGCTTGTCTGGGTACACAAAGAAAAATAAAATTAATACTTATGTAGCTCCATTTCCCACTTTTTATGATATCAGACCACCTTATTCCCTGCTCTTCCTACTCATCAGAGATAATTTGCTCTAGGTTCTAGGGAGGACTTCCTCTTCCTTGCTCTTCTCTTAATATGTATCTCAATGAAGTTCATTTACCTTTTCCCCTGAACTCTTCCAAGAGGGTACATAGAACATAGGAGAAAAGTGCAAGTAAGTTCGTGAAACATAGTTAAAAAAAGAGTTTAGATTAAAAAAAATCTGTACATTTCTAACTTGTTTGCTGAAAGTAATCTGCTAAACCCTGATTCGCAGGTCATAGTTATTAAAATATGCACTTTTGGAGAGTCAACCAAGGTCTAAACAGGTCAACAGACTTGTCTTTCTTAGCTTCTTATGCCCAAAACAAACACTAAAGTTGACCAACAAGTAATTTAACTCTATTTTCTCCAGTAGAAATGGCACAGAGAATGCTGTCACATGAAACACTTATCTGAAAGCATGACAGAGCAAAACCTCCTCCATTCCTAACTCCTTTGAGGAGTAAACAAATGCTGAGAGTCTGTAAACCTTCGTATCTCATTTTTGGTTTACCACACCAGTTGAGACAACTGGATGGAAGCAGTAATGCTTACAAAGCTCTTTAAAAATGAATACTCTCAGCAGAAAGGATAGTCACTCAATCTCCAGACAACGTCATTTCAGCCAAAGGTAAAGTTCAAAGTTGCTTTGTTAATGACTCCTCATCTTTGTCTGAATACATGTACTTTTGTCAACACCATGGAGTTTGTATTATCCAAGATTAAGTAGAGAATTTAAATGTTAATAATAAAGTCACTAAAAAGAATGAATTCCTTTCTGTCAAGTATAATCTCATACACTATACACAAATAATTTGAAGACTTTTCATCTCCTAGTTTACTAGAGGCCTCAAATCTTCAGAGTCTTCTTTAATGTTTCCCTCTTCATGTTTGATACATAATCAGTTGATTTAACGTGAATTTTTTTGACTTACATTTTTCTCTCTAATCTTGATGATAAAGTTATACCCCACAGGCCTAGTTTACAAAAGGTTCCTAACTAGTTTCTTGGTGTGCGGTTATATACTCCACTCCAATCAATCAACCCCTTAGGCTGGCATTCAAAGTTCCTCTATTGCCTACTTATGTATTATTTTCCACTTCTCATCTATGTGAATCATGTAGTACAGTTAAGTCAAGCTCCTCTGTAATCTTTACTTAAATTAAATCTTCCACAGGAAATGTCTTCCCACTTCTTTCATGTCCATCCAGATCTTTCTAGTCATTCAGAGCCCATCTCAAGTCCTATCTCTCCTATAAGATGGTCTCCAAACCAACCTTTATCAGTTCTATACCTTTAGCCTCAGTTGATATCACATGATCTAGCCCTAGATTTATATAGTTCTTACTTTTTCTATTCTCTCTCATATAGCCAACCACATGGTAAGTCTTTTGAAGCCAGGATTCAAGTCCTTTATTCCCTTGACCATCCCTCATGTGCCTACCACAGAACATATATTTTGTTAATTCTCCTTATTTGAAGGGAAAAGACACTAATTCTATCCTGCTCTGTATTACCCAGATGTATATTTCCTAACCTTTTCTTGTATTATTAAAAAATGAAATTGGGACTTGATCGAAAGATTGATCAAATTTAAGCGATGGTTTGCAGTGAACATGCCCATTTATACAAAAAGTTTGATCTGACTGAAGGAGAAACAGCTTCACTTGATCTAACAAAGCTCCTTATTTAGGCCCTGTCATACTTATTGGGAGGTGGGGAGGGGTGTGCTCTCACTTTAGATTTATTTGAAAAAGGTCTTGATTTATCAACTCACCTATTACAGGGGCATACACAAAGGCCACAGCACTTGTTTAGTTCTGTTAAAGTCTTCTCTGCTTCTCTCATGTCTTTGTTTATTTGGTCCATGCCTTCTTCTATGCGTTTTAGTTGTTCTAAGAATAAGTTGTGGAAGTTACATTTTGTCTTACATTCACGGTGCCAACCAGAAAACGCCATTATGATGGAACAGCAAAAACTTTAACCTCGAATCCACCAATAACCCATCACAGTGACTGTATCAGGGCCAGATGGTATTACAGACTGTCCAGAATGAAAATAGTCTTTCACATACTGATCCGGGGGCACCTGGCCTCTGACTGTGGAAAGATTTGTTCTAAAGAAATTTGTATAATAGGAGCATGTGAGGATTGGTTTAGACATCACTTCTGCAACCAAATTAAGTGTACTGTGACTAGACCAGATCCCCAGCATTTCTATTATTGGATAGGCTCAAAACCTGAAGGCTGTCATAAGATTAATAAAAACTAGACCAGATTGCTCAGGGCCAAATCAAACAGAATGTTTCCAAGCCTGCCTGAATCTGACCTATTTAAGGACTTAACTTGATTTCTGAAAATAATGCAAAAATATCATAATGTCTAGTTCATGTACGACCAATACACACAATAAGCCCTGCTACATAATAAATACTTGGTATACAATGGGGTATTGTGGCCCCCACCTCAAATAGGCAACAAACATGATATAATTCAAATCAGCAGAAAAGAAGTAAAATGTCACTCTTATCTTACAAAGGGAAGGTACTCCCAAAGGCTTAATTAATTTTATACACGGCTGATCTGAAAAGGCTTTCTGGCATCCTAAATCAAATCAAGAATTTCTGCCAATGACTGCAACTCACCCCCTTGTTCATCCAGCGTAGTGATAGTCTTGATTCCTGCATCCTGAGACTAAAAGAAGGGAAAAACGCTGAGAGCACAGCAAAATAAAAACAAAACAGAAACAGAACCTACAAAGTCTGAAAAACAGCAAGAGAGAATCATTAGAAACTTAAGTTTCGCAGAGGACTAGAGCTACAGAGGAAACTAATCTCCCCAAACCAACACACTTTAACATATTAACCCCCCAAAAGAAGTCGCAGACTCATGGTGAATTGTCTTCCTTGTCATATTCCAATACTATCAATTAGAAAAACAAAAAGGCCCATTACTGCATGGTTTGACAATTTCAGCAATTGCTGGTTTCAAATAATAAAGCTTATTGATACAATACCCTTCTGATTCTTAACAGTAATTCCAGCCTGTGCTATCAGAATCCCTTCTATACAGTTACTATACTTAACTTGATGATTAAACACCTTCTTACCTCAATGGCTAAACCCAGGATTCTCCTTGTACTTTCCAGAGACTAGGAAAAAACACAGAGTTTCAGCATTCTACAACAATTCCCCTCCCCCCCCCGCCCAAAATCTGAACACAGGCCATATTCATAATGCTACTCTATTTTTAAAGATTGCCAGCCCACCCACCTCTCCCTTTAAAACAAAAAAAGAAAGCTTATTACTATAATTTTGGTTACTTTCTTCCTACCAGATGGTCCTTAAGAGAAAATTTGGAAGGTGAAGTTAATGGGATTTATAAAAAATTTAATGTAAGCAGAAATCTAGGTATATTACACAGATATTAGAAAATTCTGTTAAAATTAAATGTCAGAATTCCTCAAATCTAGAATATCTTTGTTGTAAGTTACTGTTCAGTAATGACTAAAAAAAAACCAAAAAAAACATACAAATTGTTTTCACTTATTTAGCTTTTTGATGAGTTGAAAAAATAAGGAGCTAGTAATGGTGCTCTAGAGCAAATGCATTCTTTGATATAAAGAGACTAGGAAGAAGCCAAAATGGTCTTCTAAGAAGGTCCTCTCATCCTTCCACTGTGAAAACTGAAAGAGAATTATTACTTATTCCAAGTAAAACCTTTACCTCATCAGTAACCTGGTTAGCCCTCAGCTGAATTTCTTCTGCTGACAGATTATCCATGATGAATTAAAACTTGATAGGTGGAGAAACTGAAATGTGGATATCCTGTAAGAATAAGGACACAAAAAACAAGTTTGTTTGAGCAAAGAGTGTATATTTATGGAATTTAGGATACTTGGAAAACACAGTAAAATAGCCTATCTTTATCCCTATCTATTTATCTGTCTGTCTATCTATCTATCTACCTATCTATCTATATTTCAGGTGAAGAAATTAAGGCTGAGAGATGGTAAGTAAATGCTTAAATGCTAGTTATTAACAGAGGTGAAACTAAAACTCAGGTTTCAGGACTTCCAGTGAAGCACTGTTTCTAATAGGAAAGTGGTCCTTCTACTTTGAGAAGGAAGGCATTACTAGAAGACAAGCTTCAAGAAACTATTAAAATGAATTCCTGGTTGTACAATGTTCTTGGTACATTGTCTGAATATGGAAAAGCAATAAGGTGAAGAAGTTGAAGTTAGGTAGTGTTCCATTAGTAAAGTAACAAATTCAAAGTCCTGTGCCTGCAAAGCACAGGAAACATTCTAAAAATGTGCCAGTTGTCCAGGCTACTCATTGGAAAAAATGAAATACTTTCATTCTTAACAAGAAAAGGATAATGCTGATACAGAGAGCTCAGAAAAGACCTAGTTTTTATTAAGAGTAGACTCTCCCTTTCCAATTACTGTATGGTCTGTTATTTTAGTGAAGTCCCTAAGAAACTGTACAATTATTCTTCTATACTTAGTAACTTAGTAACTCATAGTAACTCAGGAAGTGATCTCACAGACATTCAAACTGAAACATAAAACTTTTAATAGGTGAAGATTCCAAGAGTCCTGCCCTCTAATATTAACAGCGATACACTGTTGTATAGTATTCTTCTTTGAGCAGTCATGTGGAGTAATAAGCACTGTGTGACTTACCTAGGTTGTTTTCTTTTTATTACATTTGCTAGCTTCGTTATTAAAAATTTGAAAACCAATTTTACCAAAGCCCTTTGTCAATGACACATATAAAAGTGTGGTTCACATTCTGGATTTATCCCCAGGGGACATGTGGCAATGTCTGGAGAATTTTTTGATTGCCAGGAGTTGGGGGGTGGTAAGGAGGAGTAATGTTACTGGCATCTAGTTGGTAGAGGCCAGGGATACTGCTAAACCTCCTATAATGCTCCTTGGGACAGTCCCACAACAAGAATTATCTGGTCCAAAATGTCAAAGTGCTCAGGTTGAGAAATCCTGCCATGGAGTACACTCACTGACGAGCAGGGAACTTTGTTAACTTCTTAGTACTGAACACTTGGAGGGAAAGGATTTTATTATATCTTTGTACCTCTAACACCTAACAGGATCTGACAGTTCGTACCCCAGGAAATGTGTGCTGAGTGAACAAATAAGTAGAAAAACAAGATGTACGCTCATTTAAGTGGATCTTAGAAACAAAGCTACATGTAATAGTAGCACAAAGCCTTCAAATCAACACTAGAACCACAAACCAAAAATTGCCATTACATGTGTATGATTTAGAATGGCCTGCTGGTCACATACGGATATTTTTAGTCACATCCGTAGCTAACCAATACTTTTATTAGAACCATCTAAACAAAAAGCGACAATATCCCATTCCTAGGACAGGAAGGCATTACATTTAGAGCCCTGTTTATAATTCTACTGTCATTGCTAACCATTTCAGGATTTAATTAAGATTTTGAGCCTTGATTAAAGACATTAATGTTCATAAAACTACTGTTATTAAAATTATTAAATTGCCAAAAGTTGCAAATTTAATCTCATAGCTTGTATGCCATAGTAGGACTGTGGCTCTGCCAAAAGGTTCATATACTAAGATACATAATCAAGATATAAAGGCCTCTCTTGAATTAAGAACTGATCATTCATTAGATATAAGCATAAACAGAACCACATGCTTTATTACCTTCCTAATTGTTTATGAGACTTTAGCTTTAATCACACATATGATTATGCTACAGTTTCTCTTCTGTCAATCTTTCGTAGTTGTAATTATAAAAAGAAAAGGAAGTTGCTTTGTACCCTCCCACCGTTTTTGTATGCTTTTCCTTTCTATAATATGCCCATCTGCCTGCCCAGGCAGTCTCGTGCTTTCCCACACAAGGTTCCTTTCAAAGCCGGTCCTTCCTAGGCGGTACACTCCAAAGTTATCTATCCCTCTCACGTGAAACTCCTAAATGCCCCACAGAGCAGAAAGTGTTAAGAAAAGCAATACACGCTAATCAGTTAGTATCTGGAAATGACATCCCGATTAGGTTTTCCGATATAGTATACTATGGGTAGGAAGATGTTTTGGGAGTAAGGAAGCTCAGATCTCTCAAACTGTATAATTTTGTAATTCTACTCCTAGAAGTGATTCTTGCCAATTACAAGTCAGTATTTGTTATTCTCCTAGTAAATATGAGCAAAACTCCATGTAGGTTCAAAGAGAGGCTTGAATGTAAAACTGACCTCTGTCAAACTTAAAGATTCCAAGAGTCCTTGCCTTTAATTATCAAAAAGGCAGATTAAAAAAAAAAAAGGCAGATATAGCTGGGAAGCAGATGTGAAGAGTCACTCCTGGCATAGCAGTGGTGCCATGTTTTAGGACACACCTTTTAAGTGAACTCAAAGTGCTGCCTAGTACTTCTTTTTTTCCCTCCCTGAGCAGATGACACACAAACAAGAAACAGAATTCTGTAAAGTTCTCACATGTTTGGCATGCTGATATCAGGACAGAGCTGCCTAAGACTTCTCTACTCTGGATTTTTGAGGATGTTGAGCACATTATTATAGTAAATGGGAGTAAGTGAGACAAAGCAGAATTGTAAGGGGAAGGCCAAAGAGAGACAAAGAATAATACTCCCTAGGCTCTTTTAGCCTTTACTAAACTGCTCAGAAGTGTCAGGCAGGGTGCAAGCTAGAACTAGCTATATAGCTTTACTCGTATTTATTATCTCCAGAAGTTTTTCTCATGCAGTCAGGAAAGGCTATCCAGAATGGTACAGTAAAGAGAATTAGAGAAGGGGCGGGGAAGGAAAAATGAAACATCACTTGACACAAAGATCCCATTAAACTTACTTTTCTTAGGTATAACCCAATAGATTAAATATCTGTGTCATTTTCCCAATGCTCCTGGGAACTTACGCTACATGTGCGCCTTTGAGATGAAAATGTAAGATTTTTCTCATTGCCTTTACACCCTACTTCCCTTACTACGGTTCATTTGGGCTTACTAGCAGACTCCTAGTTATCTTTCTTAATTTCCTTTCTATTATAAACCTTGGGGGGAGAGGGGAGGAAGAAATGCTCACTGAGCATGTACTATGTATCATATAACCATCTAAGTTATTCATATATGTCATTATGTCTGTTATACCACTTTATAGGTGGGGAAACTAAGGCTCAGTTTAAGTAAGTAATTTGCCCAAGGTGACTGAGTAAAGAGCAGATTTATTATTCAAGGCTGGATCAACTCTGAAACCAAGGCTAGCTCATGGTCTGGTAAATAGTCTTACTGTTGGATGTACCACCCCTTAATAAGATATGAGAACTGTTGAATATAAGAATATAGGCTAAGCACTCTACCTGATGGCTCATTTCAAAATTTCAGATACTTTCTATAGTAATACCATGAAATCTTATCTCTTCCACAGACTCAAAGATGGTTAAACTGAAGGAAGAACTAGAAAGACCAGAGTAATCATGGCTTTCATCTGTTTTATAATAATTTAGAACCTGAAAAATATCTACATTAATTTAGAAAATGAAAATAATACTACTGGGAAGAAGGAATACAAAGTAAAAAGGACTCAGAACTTAATCAACAGGAGATCCACATGTCTTCATTGATAAAAATGGAGGGATACTCAGGAAGTAATGAAGAAATAGCACTTTAAATCACTGATTCCTGAAAAGACCAATATAAGAATGATTTTATAAAGTATTAACTCAGTTTATACTGGAAGGCAAGGATTTTGCATTAAAATATTCTACCATTAGTTTCCTGCCTATTCCTTCTCTTAAAACATAGTTAATCACAATGTAAGTTGCTCTATGAGTTACACTCATACAGTTATTACTGTACTCTTTAACAGTTTGATAAAATGTGCAGTTCTCTTTGGCATATTTTGATTAGACTTTCATGGTAACTAATGTATTTACAACAAGTAGAAACTTCTGTTCAGAGCAGGCTAGCACAGTGGTGAGTAGTGGGAGCTCCAGCATCCAAATTCTGGCCTCAAAAATGTATTTGTTGTGTGACCCTGGGCAAGCTACCTATCCCCGCTAAAGTTCAGTGTCTGCATTTGTAAGCTAGAGATAACAGATCTATTTCAAAGGGTTTTTTGGTGAAGATTAAAAAAGATGATCCATACAAAGTGCTTAGCACAGTGCCTGAAGCATAGCTGATGTTCAAGTGTTAGCCATTATTTCAATATCATTAGGGAAGCAGAAATAGTAGGCAAAACGAAAGTAAAGTAACAACGTTAAATATGAGTGATATCAATGTAAATGCCACTGAAAATAATCGCTACTAATTAACTGTTCCATCTGAAGACTAAATTTGAATATTAAAGTTGACGATACTGTATAGGCTATACTATTTTCATGCCAGTCATGAGGCCTGTGGTTCTCCCACTTAATCAGTCAGCTCATGGAAGTGATGCTGGTCCATGAAGGTCACCTTTCAGTACTGGTTAATTAAACTTCACTGCTTGTTATCAAAAAAAAAAAAAAAATCCATCAAGATGGAGAACTAAACCAAGTTTCCGGTTGATAGATACTTAGCTAGACAAATATATATAAATTTGCATGTCTAAAAAATTAAAGACTGCCCTTAAATGATTCTTTTTTTCTGGCTAAAGCCGGCAAACACAAACCACAAAGGGGCTTAGGTTATGAAGGTTAGTATATTATACAGTGAACAAAGAAGACTTAAAAAAAAAATCAAATATGTGCTATAATTACCGGAGGTTTAAAATATGGGTAGAAAAAAGTCTGGAAGGGAATCATCAAAATATAACCAATGGCTGTTGTGGTATAGTAGAATTAAGAGTGATTTTTCTTCTTTTTCCAATTTTCCAAATAGTTTGTAATGTACTACTTTTAAATTTCATACATTTATTTTTATTGTAAAATGTGATAGTTTATGACAACCAAGAAAAGAGATTTATAAGATTGGAGAAAACAAGGACAAGGAATAAATTCTAGACCCTAATTCATAAGCATAATATCAATTCTTAGCCTTTCCTGAGACAGATCTTCCAGTTGGCACATATTCACAGTAAGTGTAAATCTGTGGAAACATTTCTATCCACTAATTGATGATCACCCACCCCAACCATAAAAGTATAGAAATAATACAGTGGAAAAATTTGTCCTAAACTGCTAAAAGTTGTTTAGAGAAAAGGCCCTTGCTACGGTTTGGCTGGGAAACATACTTCACATGATGTGGCAGGAGCGGGTTCTGAGTCTGAATAAGTTCTTAGTACTTTCATGGCAAAATACTAAGAAGTGGATAAAAGAGGATCCCATAAAGAAGCAGAGAACGTAGCTGTAATTGAGAATTTACAACAGCTCCATCCTGGAGTACAGTCAATCTTCTGTCATAGCCCCTCACCTCCAGTGTATTCTTGTTCTCTAACTTTTCTACTGACATTCAGCACCATCAGGGATTCAAAGAAAATGTATGAAATGAGAAGCCATTTAAATGAAAGTCTGGGACTTCCCAGTTGGCGCAGCAGTTAAGACTCCGTGCTCCCAATGCAGGGGTCCCAGGTTTGATCCCTGGTCAGGGAACTAGATCCCACATGCATGCCACAACTAAAGTTCGCATGCCGCAACTAAGGAGCCTGCTGGCCGCATCTAAGACCTGGCACAACCAAAAATAAATACATAAATTAATTAATAAATAAATGAAAGTCTGTAGGATTTGCTTTAAAATAATTTGAAGTTGGGACTTCCCTGGTGGTCCAGTGGTTAAGACTCCACACTTCCACTGCAGGGGGAGCAGGTCCGATCCCTGGTCGGGGAGCTAAGATCCCATATGCTATGTGGTGAAAAAACAAACAAACAACAAAGGTGGGGAAATGGGTGGGAGTATAGAGGATGCAAAGAATGGCCATGATTGCTGAAGCTGGGTGAATAATACATGGAGGGTCATTATGCTACTTTCTCAACTTTTTATTATGAAAAAATTTAAAAATATACAAAAAATATTTTAAATGGCAGCTAACTTTTTAATAATCTTTACTCACCATTTTGAAAGTCTAGATAGTGGGTAGGGGATTGAGAGGACTCTAACTACAATAGTTGATATTTATAAAGCATTATACATGCAAGACACTATTCTAAGAAATATTAAAAAAAAATAAATACACACACACATTCATTTAATCCTTACAACACTGTCTTAGTCCATTAAGGCTTCAATAACAAAATACCACAGACTAGCTATTTAAAAACTTCTTGTAAGGGCCCTCTTTATGATTTAAAGCACCCTCACATGGTGGGAGGGGCTAGGAGCTCTCTGGAATCTCTTTTATAAGAAACTAATCCCATTAATGAGGGTTCCACCCTCATGGTTTAAACACCGCCCAAAGGCTCTACCTACTAACACCATCACATCCAGCATTACGATTTTAACATATGAATTTTGGAGGGGAGGACATACAAACATTCGACCCTAGCAAACACTGTTTAATCCCACATTTTACAGATGTACAAACTAAGGAACAGTGAGGTTAAGCAACTTTTACAAGTAGAGCCAGGATGAAACCCAGGAAGATTGCTCTAGAGCATGTGTTTTCAATTACTGTTATGCATATTAGATGGAGAGTAGAGAACCACATTATCAAGTCATTCAAATCTGTAGCAGCTTTGCCCAAAGAAAAGTACAGTTGACCCTTTAACAATGCAGGGGTTACGTTAGTACTGTAGTAGGTATTTATTGGAAAAAAAAAAAATCTGAGTGTAAGTGTATCCACCCAGTTTAAACCCACCTTGTTCAAGGGTCAACCTGTATACACATGAAGTCCCTGTGAGACAGGAAGGGGGCTGGGCACAACCTTTAAAAGAATGGCATTGCCACTGAGGATACAACATAAACTGGTTACATAAACTGGTTAGGTCCAAGATGGCGGAAGAGTCGACTTCCACTAGACCTCGGGCCTCAGTATATGCTCATCATAATACATCAGCAAGCTAAATGACACACCCACAGGTGCCATGACAGTTCCGAGGCTGACCATAAAAGGCCAAAAAGTGGGTGGTGGCCCAATTCCTGGAAATCCCTGCCCCTTCCCCAAAATAGCTGGAATAATCATCCCACTCATTAGCCTATGAAATTACCCACTCCTATAAAAATTGACAACCCCGTATCTTGGGGCCCTCGCCTTCTGAGATGGCCCACACTCTGTCTACGGAGTGTGTATCTCTCCCTGAATAAACCTTCTTTCACTTTACTATGGCGCTCTTGAATTCTTTCCTACGCCAAGCCAAGAACCCACATTCAGCGGCCCTCCCAGCGACTCACCGGAGAGCTGGGACATGACCATCCTCTCAAGTCCCAATTTCTTTCCTGCAACACCTTGCCTTCTGCCTTTTCCAAGTTGCAAGTCTAACTCCATGCTTAAAGCACATTTTAGAGCAGTAATTCCCAGCCTTGGTTACACATTATAATCACCTGATGAGCCTTTATAAATTTAGAGGCCAAGGCTGCAGACCACACTAATTAAATAAGAATCTCTGCGGGTGGGAGCCAGGCATCAGTCAGTTTTAAAACTCTCCAGGTTTCCAATGTGTGGCCAAGGTTGAAAATCACTGTTTCAGATAAAAGTTTTCATTTTTTAATATACAAACAAGTACTAATGGATGATATTCTCCCTGTTACAATTCTAGTACCTAATGGAGGAAAAACATAGATAGAGGTTAACGACAAAGGACAAGAACAACTTAGGCTTCAAAAAGTTAAACACAGAACTACCATGGGATCTAGCAATTTCATTCCTACATATATTAGAAATGAAAACATATGTCCACACAAAAACTTGTACACCAATGTTAAAGCAGCATTATTCGTAATAGTCAAAAAGTAGGAAAAATCCGAGAGGGGGATGAAGATGGCAGAGTAGCATGACGTGGAGCTCACCCTCCCCAACAAACACATCAAAAACACATCTACAAGTGGAACAATTCTCAGGGAAAACTGCTGGAAACTGACAGAACAACTCCTATACAACCAAAGCTACAAGAGAGATCTCCACTTAATGGAGTAGGATGGAAAAAAAGCATCAGGTCAGGATCTGAAACCTTGGGAGGGATCTGGAAGGAAGAGAACGTCTGAACGGGCAGACTCTCACCCTGGGGAACAAGCAGGTCAAGCAACAATCTGGGCATCCCAGTCCTGGGGGTCTGTGCAAAGGAGAAAAGCCCTGTTGGCTGCTGGGAGAACCACTATGACAGTATGAAGGGCTGGAGAAGAATAGATTCTACTTGGGAGGAGTGCACATTTGCTGGCCTGCCAACAATCAGGGAGAAGAGAGCCTTGCACTGGTAGTTGCCCCATCCCTGCAGATCCTGAGTTCAAAGGTGGTAATAAAAATGCTAATTGAATTAAGAAAGATTATCAATAGAAATGCAGGTCACTGTTACAAAGATCTAGAAACTATAAAAATGAACTAGTCAAAAACAGATAATTCAATTGCTGAGATAAAAAGCAATCTGGGACTTCCCTGGTGGCGCAGTAGTTAAGAATCCGCCTGCCAATGCAGGGGACACGGGTTCGATCCCTGGTCTGGGAAGATCCCACATACCACGGAGCAACTGGGCCTGTGCGCCACGGCTGCTGAGACCCGCGCACCTACAGCCTGTGCTCCGCAACAAGAGAAGCCACCACAATGAGAAGCCCGTGCACCACAACAAAGACCCAATGCAGCCCAAAATAAATAAGTAAATAAAATAAAAAAAAAACATTCTAAAAAAAAAAAAAGCAATCTGGAAGCAATGAACAGCTGACTAAATGACACAAAAATAAGTGATCTGGAAGACAGAATAATGGAAATAACCCAGTCAGAACAAACAGAACATACAACTCAATAACAACAACCAAAAACAACCCAATTAGAAAATGGGCAGGGACTTCCCTGGTGGCGCAGTGGTTAAGACTCTGCATTCCCGCTGCGTGCCACAACTACTGAAGCCCGCACGCCTAGAGTCCATGCTCCGCAACAAGAGAAGAAAGCCGATGCACAGCAACGAAGACCCAATGCAGTCAAAAATAAATAAATAAAATAAATTAATTTTTTAAAAAAATTAAAAAAAAAGACTCCACGTTCCCAACGCAGGGGGCCCAGGGTTCGATCTCTGGTCAGGGAACTAGATATCACATGCATGATGCAACTAAGAGTCCGCATGCCGCAACTAAGGAGCCTGCCTGCTGCAACTAAGACCCAGTGCAACCAAAAAAAAAAAAAAAAAGGGCAGAAGGGACTTCCCTGGTGATCCAGGGGTTAAGAATCTGCCTTCCAGTGCAGGGGATGTGGGTTCGATCCCTGGTTGGGGTACTAAGATCTCACATGCTGTGGGGCAACTAAGCCTGCACATTCTAGAGCCTGTGCGCCACAACCAGACAGCCCGCACGCTGCAACTACTGAGCCTGTGCACCACAACTAGAAAGAAGCCCACATGCCTCAACGAAAGATCCCACACGGTGCAAGGAAGATCCTATGTGATGCAACTAAGACCTGATGTAGCCAAACAAATAAATATTTTAAAAAAATGGGCAGAATATCTAAACAGACATTTCTCCAAAGAAGACATACAGATGGCCAACAGGCAGATGAAAAGATGCGCAACATCACTGACTATTAGAGAAATGCAAATTAAAACTACAATGAGGTATCACTTCACACTGGTCAGAATGGCCATCATCAAAAAGTCTATAAATGGGCTTCCCTGGTGGCGCAGTGGTTGAGAGTCCGCCTGCCGATGCAGGGGACACGGGTTCATGCCCTGGTCTGGGAGGATCCCACGTGCCATGGAGCGGATGGGCCCGTGAGCCATGGCCGCTGAGCCTGTGCGTCCGGAGCCTGTGCTCCGCAACGGGAGAGGCCACAACAGTGAGAGGCCCGCATACCGAAAAAAAAAAAAAAGTCTATAGATAATAAATGCTGGAGAGGGTGTGGGGAAAAGGGAACCCTCCTACACTGTTGGTGGGAATGTAAATTGGTGCAGCCATCGTGGAAAACAGTATGGAGGTTCCTTAAAAAACTAAAAATAGCGCTACCATACAATCCAGCAATCCCACTCCTGGGTATGTATCTGGAAAATAACGAAAACTCTAATTCAAAAAGATACATGCACCCCAATATTCACTGCAGCACTATTTACAATAGCCAAGACGTGGAAGCAACCTAAATGCCCACTGACAGAGGAATGGATAAAGAAGATGTGGTATATATATATAATAGAATATTACCCAGCTATAAAAAAGAATGAAACATTGCCATCTGTAGCAACATGGATAAACCTAGAGAATATTATGCTTAGTGAAATCAGTCAGACAAATACTATATGATATCACTTATATGTAGAATTTAAAAACTAATACAAATGAATCTATATATAAAATAAAGATCGACTCACAGACATAGAAAACAAACGTATGCTTACCAAAGGGGAGGTGGGAAGGAACAAATTAGGAGTATGGGATTAACGGATACAAACTACTATACATAAAATAGATAAGCAATGTGGATTTACTGTATAGCACAGGGAATTATACTCAATATCTTGTAATAACCTATAATGGAATATAATCTAAAAAAAATAAATAATTGAACCGCTATGCTTGTACACTATGCTTGTATAGTTGTAAATCAACTATACTTCAATTTAAAAAAAAGTAGGGAAAAACTCAAATGTCCAGGACTTCCCTGGTGGCACAGTGGATAAGAATCCGCCTGCCAATGCAGGGGACATGGGTTCGATCCCTGGTCCAGGAAGATCCCACATGCTGTGGAGCAACTAAGCCCACACACCACTACAGAGCCTGCGCTCTAGAGCCTGTGAGCCGCAACTACTGAGCCTGCGTGCCACGTGCCACAACTACTGAGCCCACGTGCCACAACTACTGAAGCCTACATGCCTAGAGCCCATGCTCCAGATCAAGAGAAGCCACCGCAAGGAGAAGCCCGCGCACCCCAACGAAGAGTAGCCCCTACTCACCACAACTGGAGAAAGCCCGCACACAGCAACAAAGACCCAACGCAGCCAAAGATTTAAAAAACCAAAAAAACAAAAAACTTGGGACTTCCCTGGTGGTGCAGAAGTTAGGAATCCGCCTGCCAATGCAGGGGACACAGGTTCAATCCCTGGTCTGAGAAGATCCCACATGCTGCGGAGCAACTAAGCCCGTGCGCCACAACTACTGAACCTGCGCTCTAGAGCCCAAGAGCCACAACTACTGAGCCCACGTGCCACAACTACTGAAGCCTGCACGCCTAGAGCCCATGCTCCGCAACAAGAGAAGCCACCACAAGGAGAAGCCTGCGTACCACAACGAAGAGCAGCTCCCGCTCGCTGCAACTAGAGAAAGCCCATGCACAGCAACAAAGACCCAACGCAGCCACAAATAAATAAATAAATTTATTAAAAAACAAACAAAAAACTCAAACGTTCATACAATGGAGTATCATTCAGCCATAGAAAGGAAGTTTACATGCTACAACATGTATGAGCCTTGGAAGCATTATTCTTAGTGAACAAAGCCAGATACAAAAGGCCCCATATTGTATGATGCTATTTATATGAAATGTCCAGGATAGATAAATCCATAAAGGCAGAAAGTAGATTAGTGGTTGCCACAGTTAGGGGGACATAGGACTGACTACCAATAGGTATGGGGTTGTTTTGGGGTGATGGAAATGTTCTGGAATTAGTGGTGATGGCTGCACAGCCTTATGAATATGATAAAAGCCACTAAACGGCATACTTTAAAATGGGGAATTTTAAGTTATGTGAATAGTATCTCAATAATATCTCTCAGTTTTTCAATAAAAAACAAAAAAAAAGACTTAAGGTTGGAGAAAGAATAGTCAAGCAAAAGAAAAAAAAGTTTGAGTAAGAATTAAAAGGAAGATAGGAAGGAAAACATTAATTTTGTAGCTTTTCCTATGCTAAACAAACTATTTTCTGCCACAGTGTAAAATCTAAGTTAAGAGATTTAGTTAAAATAAATGATAGTAGTTATAGAGTAGGCACCACTGAAATAAAAAACATATTTTACATTAAATGAATCACACTTCTTCTCCAGGAAGAGAAATGGTTGTCGGAAAATAGGGTAGAACAACCACATTAAGAAATACACCTGATGCCCTTCTTCATTAACTTCTTCATTCCAACTTCTTGGAATTCTGTAAACATGACTTTCTGTATTTTTAAAAGGGAAAAAATTCCAAGTTTTCTTTCTTGTAATGAGAGAAAATTATTTTTTTTAAACTGGTACTCCTGGCTATTATTAATAAGTATGCAAGACAAAGTGAAACCTAACTAAGGCAACAAATTCATTATTTATATGTTAGTATATCTGAAAACACTGACCTTTGGAAAAGACTTAAAATGGTCATTATATAAGGTTAAACACTGTAATTCTCATCAATAAATCTTAAGGCTATGCTAAAAACTATGTCCAGTTTAAAAACTAAAGGCCCAAAATGTGAAGGTCCACCCTATCTTAAATTACATGGAATAAAAATGTTTAAAAAATTTTACAGGGCTTCCCTGGTGGCGCAGTGGTTGAGAATCCACCTGCCGATTCAGGGGACGCGGGTTCGTGCCCCGGTCCGGGAAGATCCCACATGCCGCGGAGCGGCTGGGCCCGTGAGCCATGGACGCTGAGCCTGCGTGTCCGGAGCCTGTGCTCCGCAACGGGAGAGGCCACAGCAGTGAGAGGCCTGCATACCGCAAAAAAAAAAAAAAAAAAAATTTTTACAGGTGATTTTTAAAAATAAATTTATTTATTTTATTTATTTATTTTTTACTGTGTTGGGTCTTTGTTGCTGTGCACGGGCTTTCTCTAGTTGCGGCGAGCGGGGGCTACTCTTCATTGCAGTGCGTGGGCTTCTCATTGCAGTGGCTTCTCTTGTTGCAGAGCACAGGCTCTAGGAACACGGGCTTCAGTGGTTGTGGCTCACGGGCTCTAGAGCGCGGGCTCAGTAGTTGTGGCGCACAGGCTTAGTTGCTCCGCAGCATGTGGGATCTTCCCCAACCAGGGCTCAAACCCATAGTCCCTTGCATTAGCAGGCAGATTCTTACCCACTGCGCCACCAGGGAAGCCCTTTACAGGTGATTTTTATTTGCCTTATACAATAATGTATTTTCTAAATTTTCTGTAAAAATCACTTTAACATTAGAAAAGTTACAAACATACACTGGTTTTGTAGACAAATTTCAGAACACTCTAGAACTTTGTTAACAGCAAAAGTCTATGCTATAACTACAAACCTTTGACTGATAATGAAAAACTCTAAAAGATAAAAAATGTTGCAAGCTCCAATGACAAAAGAAAAATTGATATAATAGTATTTTTCAAGCCCAGGTTATCTATGGACATTTCAATTCTTACTCCTATACAATTAAAGTTTACTTGACCACTATTTAAGAAAATAAAATGCTGATTTAAAAAAATCAAAACTCTCGGGCTTCCCTGGTGGCGCAGTGGTTGAGAGTCCGCCTGCCGATGCAGGGGACACGGGTTCGTGCCCTGGTCCGGGAAGATCCTACATGCCGCGGAGCGGCTGGGCCTGTGAGCCATGGCTGCTGAGCCTGCGCGGCCGGAGCCTGTGCTCCGCAACGGGAGAGGCCACAGCAGTGAGAGGCCCGCGTACCGCAAAAATAAATAAATAAAAATTAATAAAAAAATCAAAACTCTCAAAAGATAATGCAATACATACAAGAAAAATTTAAATATCCCTATTCTTCGGCCTTTCCCACTTCTATCAATTTAGAAGAAAATCACAGATACAGGCAAAAATACATTAGTCCCAGTATTATTTATAGTGTTAAAATCATTGAAGTGGTCTAAATAACCAGTGATAGAGATTTGACTGAAAAATTATGGTATAACTACATGATGGAATGTTATTCAGCCATTAAAAGTTATTTTTGAAGATGTGATATTCTTCCATATTTAATTTTGATCAAATACATAAACATGGTTTGAGACATCGAACAGTTCTACACCAATAAATAGCAGTTCCCCTGACCTTCCTCTTCCCCCAAACCAACTCCTGCTCCCAGGACCCCAGAGGCAAAATTTTCAACAGTATTAGTTATTTTAGTGTTTAACTCCCAACTTCTAAATCATGCTTATGGTGTTGTTTCTTGATATTTGTCAATTTTGGGTATCATCCACTGACTTTCTACAATGAAGATATTTAGCTCTTACACCTTCCCATCCCCTCCTAGTTTTGATGCTTATCCTCACATTATAGACTGGCTGGCTTATTAAATTCTTGGCTGGAAATCATAAGTTCTAAAGAAGTGAAGAAGTATATTTATTTACATTTGTCTATCCCACTCAAATGTAGATGACCATAAAATCCTTCCAAGAATACTTCTATTAAACCCAAGGAACCCAGGGTTCCATGGAACACCATTTGGAAAACACCAGCCTACAGAAATTTCTGCTTCATTAACCAATTATGTGTGAACAAAGTTTCTGTTTAATTCTCATCTCAGAGAATGATCTCTAAAGAGAAACCTCAGAGATCATCTAGTCCAACTTTTTTATGCTAAGAGAATAAAATGCAACTCTTAGGCTTTCTTTACACAGTCGTTACTGGAGAAGTGGCAGGGGTGAGGTATACTTCTTGGAACAGACTTGATGATAGCTGAGAAAGAGAAAGCAGAGGAGTGTGGTCATAAGAGGGCAAGCGAGACAGAGGTCCAGCTGAAGAGGAAAACTATAGGCCAGGGCCGTCAGAAGAGAATTGGTAAAAACTACCATGTAGCTATGGTGACCACCCCAAGGGAGCTGAAAACTTTCTTTTGCTGACGGAGAGCAAGGAGGAGTCAGCAGCCTACCTAGTCTGAAGGTGTGGAAGAAAGGAACCCTGGTCCTAGAATTCATCTCTCTCAATACATTCCACAAACATTTTTCAAGCATCTACTATCAAGTAAGGGAACATATTTTGATGCCAAGAAAATTACCTTTGTTTCTTTTGCAATGTTTATTTTATACTACCTGCCTCCAAATATATACAGTTTTCCTTTTCACTTAAGTTTTCTAATTGTTTTATGCACATAAATTCTGTCTCTCTACAAGACTATCGTCTTCCTAGCCTGAGGCTAAGACCATCTGAAATACTGTCAAGGCCTAGTTGGGTTGAATATGATTTCAGTTATAATTCTCCTGTGACTAAACTTTCTACATCCAGATAAGGTGAGATAATTTAATAAATTGTGTTGAATGAGCATAATGTAGTGGTTCATAACACAGACTCTGAGGTCAGATAGACCCTGAGTTCATCCTAGCCCTGGTACCTGGGCAATTTACTTAACATATTCAAGTCTCAGTTTCCTCATTCGTTAGGATTACATTTCTACCTCTCAGGGTTGTTTCAGAAATAAAATTAGTTAAGGTATATAAAGTGCTTAGCACAGTGCCTAGCACAGAGCAAAGACTCATGAAATGACAATTACTAGTGAACTGCTCATTTTCACTCATGTTATTTGTTATGTTCTCTGTGGCATCTGACTCCTGGTATCAAAATGTTTGAGAAGCTACTCAGAAAGTTTCCAGGTAAACTTAGAATCAGAGCCAAAATACTTGGATGGTTGGGATGAATATTTTATTCAGGCTATTGGAAGCCTTGCCAATCATCCCTACCTCACACGTGGTATCTCATGTTGTGAGTTATTAGGTGCCATTCCAGGCGCCTAATAAAGTACTAGTATATGCACAGTACACCTAAGCAGCTCTTTTTTGAAGACTCTTAACCATGAGTAATGGAGAATAAATGGAAAGAATAGAAAAAAGGATTACAGAGAACAAAGTAGAAATTCAGATATGAACCATCACTTACTGCATAAAAGAATTTAGTTTCTCTTTAGAAATATATTTCATTCTTAGATTCTACTTTTAATATGGAACATTAAAAGTGTTCACACACAAAGAAGAAAGGAAGGAAGAAAAAATGTTCACACTTACACTCACAAAGTACAGGTACATGGTATTTCAAAATACTCTAAACATTCTAGGTTAGGCCAAAAAGAATACACGCTCTGATCAGGAAATTTAATTCTTCCTGAAAGCATTTAGATGAGATGAGAGTCTTATTTATGTTAGGGTTCATTTCTTCCTTCTACTTCCCTCTATAGGAACAACTTTAGCAATTCTTATACCAAAGCCCCAAAGCTATGCAAATATAAGAAGTACACCTCTGAATCATACCTATTAAATACCTTGGTTTCAAAGACCGCTGAAGCACATGAATCAAGACAGAAATCATACTACTGAGGGAAAAAGTACCACTAAAGATCACTAACCAAAAAGATCAAAATTACACTTCAGTTTTACAGAAGCACCTATTATAACTTAATTGCTTGATGTCCAAAACCTAGTTTTCAAGTACTGCTCAGCCTTGGAACTTCTGCAATTCTACTCTAAGTGATCAGGATATAATCCTGGGGAGGAAGATCTAGGTGTGATTATAATGAATTATATTGACCATGTCTAAAGGAAAGGCCGTGAGAACAGAAAAGGGATGATCTATATGAAAGATAAGAAGGAGGCTCAAGAATGCAGCAGTCGTTCCCCAGGGAAGCCAGAGATGCAGTCTGGCAGACATAAGTATGGAATCTGCCGGGGAAATACCAAGTGTGAGGTGGGGAGGACTGGCATGGCTTTACCTTGCCTGAGAGAAATATTCATCTAAACCATCCAAGTATTTTGGCCCTAATTCCAAGTTTACTTAGATGCTTTCTGGTAAGTTTCTTAAATATTCTGATGGGAGGAGTCAGGTGCCACAGGCAAACATAAGCATTCAGATCCCTGGAAAGGAATATCCCCCACAGCAGATGGAATGGCATTCTTGTTTATACAAAAAGCAGTACGGTGTAGTGGTTAAGTGGCCAGTATTCGGAGGCATAATGGTTTCAAATCATGACTATTGCTTACTTAACTTCTCTGTTCTTCAGTTTTCTCATTAAATGAGAATATAATGCTTACTTCAAGTGTTGTTATAAGGATTGAGTTAATTTATACAAAGCATTTAGAACCCTGCTAGAATGTAATGCTAACTAAAAGTATTATAATTTTTCATAATAATTATTAAACACCTCTCAGGATTGTGATTTGGGAATCAAAGCACAATCAACTCTAAGAAAATTGTGATTTTGGACTATTAAAGAAGTGCCACAGGGAATTCCCTGGTGGTCCAGTGGTTAGGATTCGGTGCTTTCACTGCTGGGGCCTGGGTTCAATCCCTGGTCAGGGAGCTAAGACCCCATGAGCTACACCACACCGCCAAAAGGAAAAAAAAAAAGAAGTGCCACAACGTAGTCATGCAGGAATATAACGTGTGTATGTATGTGCCTGTGTACAGAGGGGGCAGGATGGCTTTAAAAGGCAGGTAGGAGGGAGGTTATGACGGGCTTATATCCTATACCAAGAAGTTTGGATTTTATTTTATAAGTATCAAGAGGCAGTCTAAAGGTAATCTCAATTGTCAAACCTTGTTAAAATAAATGTTAAGATTTTAAGATGAGGGAATTCCAGAAAAACATAGTGAACAGTGATTTAAATATTTTAGTAGCAATTCGACCTAAACTGAAATCAAAACCAAAATGTCAGTGACTTAAAGGACTGCAAATGGAATCCCATCTCCACCCCCCAATATTACAAAAAGAACAGTAGATGCTGTTTCCTGGCTCCACAATCCACTTCCTCCAATTGTTAGAGGCACTGGATCCATCTGTTCCAAGCCTCTACCCGCCCAAGACAAAGAAAAAACCAGTCCTTGTCATCTACTTCTCTGTCAATCTACAGACCTGGAAACAAAATATGGCACTGGAATAAAAAGTCCAGCACTCTTAGATGCAAGCAACATCATATATTATAAATGTTAACATATACATAATGCAGAGTACAAACACAGTTAAAAAACAGATTTCCAGAATATTTAAGACAGAGAAACACACAGGAGGAAAACAAAGCACCTTAATTCAGAGGAAACAAAACAAAAGGCAGCTGATTTCACACAAAAATGTCAAAGAGCACACATCCTCTTTTTCACTTTTGCTATTCTAATCTACTTTCATCTGGTGAAACCAGATAAGTAAGTTTGTTAGAACTGTGTCACAATAATGAAGGCCATCATCACAAGGCTCACAGAAAGAACAAAAAAAGAAAGAAAAAAAAAAAGAAAGAAAGGCTCACAGAATTTTGGAGTCCACTGGCCTTAGAGTTTAGGTAGTCCAGTCTTCACTTTCTCTTAAAAATGAGTAGATTAGGCCCAAAACAGTATTTTCCAAAGTGCAGAGCAAGAACAAGAAATTATTTTAGTTGTTATACAAGCAATACTTATGCACTTAATACTTATGTATTTATTATAATATATACTAGAAAAAGTTATAAAATATAGCAAAACCATGATTTCACAGATTATCACTTTGGAAGAGGGTAATGTTTAAAAGAAAGTCTATTAAAATTTGATGCAAAATAGTAACACAAATGATCTTCTAAAATGCGTAATTTATGATGGTGGTATGGTTCATGCCAAGTGAAGTACCATAGCTGTCCCATGAGCAACAGGACCTGTTTGTTTGCTCTCCTCTTGGTTCAAGGTTGTGTCCTGAATGATTAGAAGAGATGTGATCTTTAGTTCAGTGAGCTTGTTACTAAAGTTGATTTAGAGTAAAACAAACAAACAAACAAACAAACAAACAAAAAAAGATGCATACAGAAATTCTACTGTTTGTAGGAAAGAGTATAATATTGTTAAGAAAATAATGGCACAGTAAGTCATTCCTATTCTGGAACTAAGATAACAGCAATTTTCTAGTGCATACTCACATACCACAAGCACCTAAAAAAAGAACTCTAGCAACACTGATAAATATTTAAGTTGTAGTTTGTTATATGATCATTTTATTTACTTTAACATGACCTGTCGAAGGAGCAGGGTAATGGAAGAAGAGGTTTTTCTAATATCAATATTTGTTAAAATTTATATGAATGTGTTTCTTCTCATTACCTCTTGCCAAAGGAATGAATGACCAGTGATCACTGGATGCCTTTGGCATCAACTTTACTGGTGGCAGAAATATTAATATTTTTAAATTTTACTATGAAATATTTTAAGATTAGATGTCAAAGTATTCTTGCTAATGATGTCTCATGAATTTCAAGTGTGGTATTTTCCAGGCAAGACAAGAAAGTGGGAGAACCATTTCTATCTGGTCATAAGCTGCAGTATTTCACCCGGACATTTGAAAACCAGTCTTAAGGGCACCAGGGCAGACGGAGTAATATCACTCTCAATTCTCGAAATATCTGCTACTAAGAAGCTACATTATTTTCACAAGGCAAAGGGAACACTGTCAGAAGCTGCCAGTGTCCATAACTCTCCTATCCCAATAGCCCCCACCCCTCACCGAAGTAGATGACAAGTAGCAAAAGGCAAAATATTACCCCTTTCTCATCTTCTTTTCCTAACTTTGACGACTTTCGGTTTCCTCTAACTCCCACCTGCCTTTCCTAGTATTGTGGTGACTAACAATGAAAAAAAGTCCCAGGTAAAATAGTACTTTCCAGGACTTTCCCCCCGCCCCCCTTACTCCGTGGAATTCGATCTTTTACCCACCCTTTCCTTCGTGTGTCTTCAGTAAAGCCGCGAGGTAAGAATGGACTTTCCTGGAGAGCATGGACTCCCCAATGCCATGAACCTCAGAAACCTTCAAACAACTAATTCAGAGTTATCTGATCACTGTGGCCACCATACAGTCTATTAATCCCGATCGCAGCAACACTGCGAGGGTGGGAGATGAGGGAGTGGGAGTTTACCTCTGCTAGGTTTCAAGGAAGGGTCCAGAGAACCACCATCTCTCCACCCTTCCTCCTCTAGCCCCTAGATAGTCTCCAGGCACCTCACATCCTCGATCCGGGCCGGACCTGCCCAGTCGGGGCCAGAGCGCCCGCTCCTCCCCTTAAGCCCGACGCCACCAACTTTTCAACCGTCACGATATACTCTTTCTCCCTGGGATTTATGATCACAATCTTCACTCGGCCAGCTCGTTCAGCCCCACTCCTGGAGACTCACCAAGCAGTTCCGGCCACTCCTCTCCGGCCGCGGCAGCTCGGACACCCGCAGGCCGGACTCCAGGCTGCACCCCAGCTGCGGCCTTTTTGCGCCTGCGCTCGCCGGACCTGCGCGCCTGCGCATTTCCCCAGGGCGGCGGGCGCGGACACACCCCTGAAGCTGGAGCCAATCACCGTGCGGAGGCTTTAAATCTCCTTGCCACGCAGGCGGAGAGCCTGGGGACTCGCCGGATAACCGGATAATTCGAGTCCCGCGCGAAGTTGGGAAGTGTTCATACAGCAAACATTTACTGAGGGCAAACAGTGTGCCAGGAACTGTGCGGGATGAATGCTGAGGAAAAGAAGGCGAATAAAATGCCTTCCCTGCCCTCTGTCTAGATTTGGGAGAAAGATATGTAAACAAATTATGGTGGACTGAATATAATGCTTGACATATAGAAAATCCGAGGCGCTGCTGGCGCACAATGAACTAAGCGCTTTATTCTTAGGGGTATCTGGAAGGGTTCCCGGAGGAAGTGACTTTTGAATCGTGAAGGATAAGCAGGAGTTCCCCCGGAAGTCCGTGAGGGAGATAGAGATTTCCAGACTGTGGGCACTGGAGAGTCCAAGAACATAGCGCATTCTGTAAATTTCCTTGTAGGTCATCCTACTTAGAGGCTTGAACTTCATCGTATATCTTCCGGTGAAGGGGGGAATGAGTTTTTAAAAGTTGGCAATGGCCAGATCTTGGAAGATCTTGCATTTTTGGACTAGTGAACCTGCACTTTACCATGATCACGGAAAATATTGAAGGGTTTTAAGCAGGTCCGGAAACGGTTCCAGGCACCTCTAAGAATAAAGCATCGTGCTGGAAATAAAAAGAGTTTCAAAGGAGTTGTCTGTTCCTAAGGAGTCAAGGAAGATGAACCCTGAGAAATATCTTTTCAATTTAGTAACAATGGTGATCTTAGTGAAAGCTATGTGGTGAAATGATGAGGTTGAAAGATAGATTGTACTAGTTTGAAGAGAGAGGAGATGCAGAAACGGGGACAAATTGTACGGCTTTTGGAGAGTTTGGTCTTGAAGGGAGGCTGAAAAGAGGATGACAAGGGGTCAAAGTTTTTGTTTCTGTTCTTTTGTTTTTATTAGAATTAAGACAGGAGAAACTTAAGCATGATAGGGAAGATACTGAGAAAAGACTGTTTTAAAGAGAAGGGTTGGTAGGTAAAGAGCTTGAGTGGGTAAGAGTAGAGGCAATCTAAAGCACTGTTGGAAGGAAAGTTCTTGGAAACAAGATAGAGAAGATATCTCCTCAATTTTAATGAGAGGAAGTATTTGTACGTTTGTATGTTTAGTAACAGGAAGTTAAAGAATTTCTCATCTGATGGTTTCTGTTTTCTCTGTGAAGTAAGAGACAAGGTCACCTACTGATAAAGAGTTAGGAGTTTTAAGAAAAGTGGAGAAGATTTGGAATATTGTTGTAGAAAGTTATGGAGCAAGTTGACCAGAGAAAAGTAGTAGGACAGGTAAGTGGTGTTGAGGGCCTGTATAAGATTGGAAAAAATGAACTCACCAGTTTCTGCCCTCCTGCATGGCTTTCTTAAGCAGTAATCACTTCTTGAGGGTAGAAGTGGAGAAAATGAGTTCATTTAGGGTTGGGATGGTGGCTGGTATAATGCTGTGGTTCTCAACCAAGGATATTTTTGCTCCCCAGAGGACATCTGGCAAAGTCTGGAGATTTTTTTTTTCCTTTGGGAGATATTTTTGACTGTCAGGACAACAGGTGTGTATGTGTGGGAGGTGGGAGTCATAAGGGGGGTACTATAGGCATGTAGTGTCCAAGGATGCTGCTGCATATCCTGCAATGCACAGGACAGCACAAGTGTTATTTCCAAAATGTGAATAGTGCCAAGGTTGAAAAACGCTGATCTACGATTACCTTGATGCTCACCAAGAGCTGACCTTGGTCTTCTACAAGCTTTCTCTTGGACTGTGGCCCTGAGATTACAGGGTAAAGCAATTCTTACACTGCATGCCTTTAACCCTAACCCTAACCCTAACCCTTGGTGTTTCAAAGACTTGTGATGTCACAAATACGGAATTGGAATAAGTTCCTCAATCCTCTAGAAGTAAATCTGGATTTACACATAGATGGAGGGAGCTGCTTACTTTGATTTGAGGTATTGAAGGTCTTGTTAAACATAGATATTATTAGAAGTTTTCAATAATATAGGAAATTCACATCATTATCAACTTTAATGTTAATTTGGTTTATCTGACTAGTTTTAGTCACGAAAAGAAGATCCTGAGGGAATGGTTATGGGCTAACTTTAATGATGAATATAAATACATTAGGTACTAATAAGAAATATAATCATTGGTGTTGATGGATTTAGGCACCATTCATGGACAGGCATTTGACCTATGTTTTGTCATTCACTCCCAGCAACACCCTGAGAGATAAGATTCACTCCTAGCAACACCCTAATTTTAACTCTGAGGGAAGTGAGGTTCAAGAAAACTTGTAATTTTCCCAATATCACAAATTACTAGTATCTAGGTCAAGATTTGACCTGAGGTCTGTCTGTTCTAAAGCTCTTGCACCTTCCATTAAGTTTCAATAAGTTTTACAAGGAAGGCGTGGTTGGAACTTGAGCCACAACAGTTGCCACTACCTAAAGGGAATGGTCGGGACTTAAGAGAGTAGGAGCAAGAGGGAGGCCCAGAAAGAGCAAAATGAAAAAGAAACGAGGGAGGCTAGTCACAGCACCGTCCGGTGCAGCGGATGAACTCTTCCGGGCTTTGGTCTTCCTCCATTCTTTTGCAGTAAAGCCTCTTTCCTCTGTGTCCGTTGCTCACTCTCGTGTGTTCAAATAAAGCTAGGTTATTGAGAAAGGCTGAGCGCAGAGGAAAAAAAAAAGAGAGCGCGACGGCGGTGCTGCGCGCCTGCGCTTTGGCGGCGGCGGCGGCGGTGCCAGGCGGGGAGCGGGTCCGGAGCGGGCCCTCGGACCCGAAGCTGAGGGGGGCGGCTGGGGCGTCAGTGGGCTCCGTCGCTGGGGCCTCGGAGGCCTGATGGAGTAAGAGGGTTCGGCTGTAAGTGTGAGTATCCAAGGGCCGGGTTGTGCTGAGGCATATCGGAGCCCGAGGGTCCCGGTGGTCTGCCACTTTAGGGAGGATGTTGGGCTTCAGGAGGCGGCAGGTCTGTGCTCCTGCGAGCTGCGGCGCCGGCGCGGCGGGTCGTCCCCTCTCCCAGAATCGGCGCGGGTTTACGGGCAGGCGGTGCTTCTGGCTTCGGAGTACAGGTTCTCGCGGGGGCGTTCCGGCTCTGCTCCCAGCTCCAGAGGGAAACGTGGCTCCAGAGGCTTGACCTTTCGGAGAGGTCGCTGACCTCCTTCGCCCCCCCCCCCCCCGGGGCCGCAGGGAGCCCATAGACCCAGGTGCCCTTTATGGCCTACACGTCTCAGGCCACGGACACCTTTCCACCTCTTGTGACCGACAGCCTTCATTCTTTTTCCTCCTTACGTCTTCTCTTCCTGTGTGATTCGTCTTAATAATAGCTGCTAATTATGGAGCGCTTACTATGGGTCAATTTAATATTTAGTCCGAATCTCAGTGTATACTTATGGAGAGGAAATGCTTTGCACCCCACTTCCCCTTCAACCTGCTCAATTTAATCATCTTTGAGAGGCAGATTAAGCCATCTTGTTGGGAAGTTTGAGATTTCCATGGCTTTTAGCAATTTGGGACACCCATCCTAGTTAAGGAAAGTTCTCTTACCTAGCAAATGAGTCTTTTTCCACCATAATGGTTTATATCAAAGTTACTCAAGCCAAAATAACTTTTGAGCACTTACTAAGAGCCTAATACTCTTCTAAGCCCCATGGAAAAATCTTAAAATTTGTTTTAAGCCCTGTTCTCAAGTGAGTGAAACAATGGAAGATAATATTTAGATTCAACTAGGATTTATCTAACACCTACTACACATGTGCCAGATACACTCAGGTCTGTCACAAAAAATTAATGAGATATTATAATGAAAGGTGGTTTTTTTGGAGCACATTTCAGGTGAGGTTGCTGAGAGTTTGATGGTAATTTGCTCAAGATAACCTAGCTAGGGTAAGTGATGAAGTGGTGAAATTCACATATGATGACAAATCTCATCCTTTTCCTGTTACATCAAGTTAGATATTGTAAGCACTTCTGTTGAGAAGCAACTATATTACAGTTATAGTTTCTAGAGTTAACTATTGAGTCTAGAAAACGATAGGAGCCTTAATTAAAGATACTAGATCAGGTTAGTTCACAACCAACTGCTTTGATTAAAAGGAAGATATTTAAAAAGGAAAAACTGAGCGGTGATTATTGTACGTATATACCTGCATAGAATATCTCTGGAAGAATACATAAGAAACTGGTAACAGTGATAAGTTGGAGGTGGCTGGGAGTCACCAGCCAGTGGGAGAGGAATAATTTTCTCTATAAGCCTTTTTTTTCTTTAATGAAAACTTCTAAACATCCAGAAAAGTAGGAAAAATACTACTTTGAATCCCCTGTAAATCGATCACTCAGATTTTAAAATCTGTTAATATTCTGCTGTATTTGTTTTTATTCCTGACATTTCACCCCTAAATACTTTAATGTGTGTTTCTAATAAAAGAACATTTTTTTGCCTAACCCTATATAATAATCACACTGAACAACAATAATTTCTCTATATTATCTAATACCCAATCCTTATTAAAATTTCCCCAAATTATTCCTTTTTTTTCTTTTTACCATTTTTGATTCATCTTCCAATCACAGTTTGTGCATTGAGTTTGACTGTTATGTCTCTTGAAGTCTTTTTAAGTCTGGAAGTTACCTTTTTTTCTTATCCTTTTCTTTTTTCATCATGACTCATAGAATGTACAATGATCTGGATTTATCTGATTGATTCCTAGTGTTATCATTTAACATGTTACTACAGACTTGAAGGTAGAGGTAATACTTGATTAGTTCAGGTAAACACTTTGGTGACTGTATCAAAGATCAGGCTGTGTAGTCTAGTTTTCCCCAGGATAGTGGTGCTAAGATTGATTAGTGGGTTCAGGTGGTAAGTCTGAGTCTTTCCTTGTAAAGTTGCATTTCACCCCTTGAAACCAGCTGTAAGCCCTTTTGTACCTTTATAATTTTGAAACTTGTGTTAACTATTCAAAATACAAATAATTATCTTTAAAAAGACAAAACTCACTGCAAGAAATTCTCTTTTTTTCCTTCTAATCTGAAACCCTGATAACTAGGTGGCATTGTTCTCATAGAAGAGGAATTGAAGTTTGGAGAGACCAAAATTTACTCAAGGTGGTAGACACATTAGTTATTTTTGCTTAATTCCAAGGTCACGCTTTTTCCACCATATTTTGTAAACTATAAACTAGTATGTAAATATAAAATTGTTATTACTCCTCGTAGTTATGCTGTTTGTCCCTTTGTATCTTTTTAGGTGGGTAATCAGTATCTAATGAGATTAGACTTTTTGGAGTATTAGTAAACTGGAATTGATCTTTGTGGTGTGATAGCCTGTAATGAACCACTCTGAAGGTTCAAAATATGTGAAAGTCAAACTTATTATTATTTTTTTTTTTTGCGGTACGCCGGCCTCTCACTGTTGCGGCCTCTCCCGCTGCGGAGCACAGGCTCCGGATGCGCAGGCTCAGTGGCCGTGGTTCATGGGCCCAGCCGCTCCGCGGCATGTGGGATCCTCCCGGACCGGGGCACAAACCCACGTCCCCTGCATCGGCAGGCGGACTCCCAACCACTGCGCCACCAGGGAAGGCCAGAAAGTCAAACTTCTTGATGATTTCTGGAGTTCCAAAAAAGTTCCTTACCTGGAACCATTATATAGTCTTGGTTCTTGGGCCTAAAGTCTTCTTTGTTTAAAAACATATTATGAGTTAAAAAATTTTTTTTTTAAATTTTAAAAACAATTATACAGTTGACCCTTGGACAGCATGGGTTTGATCTGCATGGGTCCACTTATATGGTGATTTAAAAAAAAATTAAATACTACAGTATTGCATCATCTGTGGTTGGTTGAATTTGTATATAGCGAGGGCTGACCACAAATTATACATGGATTTTTGACTGTGAGGAGGGTCAGAGCTCCTAACCCCCATGTTGTTCAAGGGTCAACTGTATATGTGTATTTTGCTTAAATTTTTGGAGAGTACAAAAGGATTTATAGTGAAAAGTAAATCCCTGACCCCCATGTCCTCAGTTCTTTTTCCCAGAGGCAATGACTATTACTAGTTTCTTGAGTATCCCACTGGAGATATTCTGTACATGGGTATATGTCATCAGGGTAAATTCTGACATTCATATGTAGAAGTATTTTAGTAGTATAACCTAAAATAATACTACTGTTGAAGGTTATACTGCAGTTTTTATTATGTTTCTGTTACAGACATCTTTGCTGATTTCATTCATTCAACAGATATTGCATACCTATTCTATACCAGATGGTGTGCCACGTAATGGGAATAAAATGGTGAACAAGACAGGCATTCCGGCTTGCTGTCATGGAGCTTTACACTCTGTTGGGAGAGGCAGTTATTAAGCAAATAATTATACTAATAACTAAATATAGCAAAGATTTAGTACCTGCTTTGTGCAAAACACTATGGACTTTCTAATTTATTCCTCATAACAGCCCTCTAACATTGGTACTGGTATTGTTTTTATTTTATAAGTGGAAACTGAAGTATAGAAAAATTAACTTACTTGCTCAGGATCACACAGCTAGTAAGTGATAGAGCCAGGTTTCAAACCCAAGCAGTCTGGCTATATAGATCTTGCTTTCTTCCTTTACCCTGATGCAGTGGTTTTCAGTGATGGTTTGGGGATCATCCCTCAGGGAGGTTTGGAAATTTGCAGGGGTGTTTTTGGTTTCAAAATAATTGGGAGGGTGACACTGAGTTTAGTGGATGGAGATCAGGGGTGTTAGACATCCTGCAGTGTAAGGGACATCCATGTATAGTAAAAAGTTATTCCACATCTTGTATCACTTTAAAATGTCCCAGAGGGTTTTTCACGTAGGTGAAAAATGTGTTTATGATTATCTGAGCCTAGAATCAAATTCATTTTACATATAAACACACAGTATTATTATTTTTTTGCGTAGAGCATAGTTATCATGTAAATCAAGAGACTGGTTTCTTTGTTTCAGAAAGTTTATCAAGAGTTGGTCACTATTTTGGAAGGTCATATCACAGACAGCAATGTTATTCATGGTATTTTTATCAACAATAAAATACCTATATCTGTCTATATTTGTAATTGTCACATTTGTAGTCTTATTTAATATCATGCCAAAGCATTTATATGTTGAAATACATATTGTTTTATGATAAATTTTCTTTTTTATTATAGCTAGCACATTATTTTAAAATTTACATGGGTAAGTTACAGTAGCTCTGAATTTCATTTCAGGAAGGATAAGGAGGTGTTATAAAATATTTACAATAAAAAGAAGGTATAAAAAATCTTTAAAGAAAAAAATTGTATGGTGACAATTGGGAAAGGTGACTGAGGAGCACACTGGGGATTCTTATAATAATCCCTCATATTTATGTATGAATGAAAGTTCCCATAATGTTTTAGAAAAAAGAGTATTGGGTCTGATATGGTTGAGAACTGCTGCTCTACTGTGTGCCTCAGAAATAGTCATAGTTGTGATAAGTGGTATAAAGAAGGTACTGGATTTTAGGGGAGTAGCATATAGTGAGGAAATATCTAGTCTGGGAGATCAGGGAGTGCTTCCTCAGGCAACTGACATTTGGACTGAGATTTGAAGGATGAGTAGTTAACTAGATGGAAAGGAGTAAGAGCATTCTAAAGAGAGGGACCAGCATAAGAAAAAGCCCTGTGGGAGGAGCATGTTAGGTGGGAAAAACTGAAAATACCATTTTGTCTGGTGCACAGAGATCAAGGGGGAAAGTAGCTAAAACATGTGTAGTACACATAAGCAAGGATCATATCAGTGGGCCTTGTAAGACTTGTTATATATTTTGGTATATGTCTTAAATAATTGGATGTCATTGAAGGGCTTTTAAAAATGAGGGACTGAGGCATGAAAACATAAGTGTGTGTGAGAAAGGCATTTTCTTTGTACGGTTGAGGGACTCATAAATTTCATGTTTAGATGGAGGTGAAATTGAAATAGACTGGAATGCTGAGCCACCTCATGAAAGACAACTGCCATTCAAGAGTCACTCAAACCCCAGCAGACTTCATCACTAAGCCTAGGGCCTCTTACTCCATCACATTGATTGAGGAGTATGTCTTCTTTGATCAGCCCCACCTGCTTGACCATTGCCTGGAGTTATTCAAACACAGTGAGGGCTCTTAAAAGTGCAAGCATGGGAATCCAGTTCTGGTCATGACTAAGCTCCTCCTGCAGATAACAACTGTTAAATCTGGACAGAAATACATAAAGCAACTAAAATCACTGTAGAGTTACCAAAAGCAAACAGATTCTGGAAGGTAATTGACACTTGGGGAACAGAACTACGTGATTTCTCATTTTCATGGCCTCAGTTTGTGCCAAGTAGGATGGTTAAAATTCTGATAGTAAACTGCTAGTCTTTGTGATCTAAAGAACCAAAAATAAGCCTCAAGACAGTCACAGGTGTTGGAAAGTAAGAGGAGAATCCTGGAAAATAGAAACATCAAATTCTGTGAATAAACTCTTCCCAAATCTTGGCACACTGTTGAGAACTATGTGTGCGTGGAGCAGACTCCAGGAAGCCCAGCTCAAGATAAAAGAACTGAATCAAGATCTCATCTACCTGAGGAACAGAGTTTTCAGTTTGAGTCAACCAATTTAGATACTTACTAGAACAAAAATAAATAAAAATTAAAATCAACACTCTTCAAAGGAATATAAAGGAATCCAGAGTCTCCACAAATAACAGTTATGTTTGTTATTTAATTTAACAATTAAATATTTACAATAGGATATATTCCAAAATTACTCATGTACAGAGAATCAGGAAAATGTAACCTATTCTCAAGTTAAAAGACAATCTACAGAGACGGACCGTAAAGTACCCAAATGTTGGGATTAGCAGGAAAAGATTTAAAACTTTTATAACTATTTATTAGTGAAGGAAAGGAAAATGATGCAAAGGAATTGTGCTCATAAAGAATGAGTATGAGATTAAGAAAAGACCAAATAGAGATTCTAGGACTGAAAAATATAATTTTGGAAATAAATTAAACTAGGTGGGCTAAGCAGCAGAATGGAGATGACTGAGGAAAGAATCCATGAAATTAAAGGTCAATAGAAATTCAATGCGAGGAACAGAAAAAGAGTAGGAGGAAAAAAGGGCCTGAGAACAATATAAAAAAATCCATCACACATAATTGGAATCCCAGAATAGGAGGAGAAAAAGTGGGGAAGAAAAAAAAAATACTTGAAAATATAATGGCTGAAAATTTCCCAAATTTAGTGAAAGGCATATATTGACATATTCAATAAGTTCAGCAAAACCAAGAAAAGTAAAGACAAGAAAACCTCTAGTTTATAAATGAAGAAAACCGTGACTGGATTTTTCATAGTCAGACTGCTAAAAGCCAAAAATAAAAGGAAAAATCTAGAAAGTGGCCAAAAAAACCCCAACGTGTTATATACAGGGGAGTAATCATGGAGGCCAGAGTGAATAGAGAATATTTAAAATGCTGAAAGAAAAATCTGAGAACCCAGAATTCCAGATTCAGTAGAATAGCCTTCAAGAATGAAAGCAAAATAAAAATATTGTCACATAAAACCAAGATAATTTGTTTCCAGCAGATCTGCGTTACAAGAAATGCTAAAGGAAGTTCTTCAGGCTGAAGGGAAATGAAACCAGATGGAAACCTGAATCTTTGTTAAGGGAATGAAGAGCATCAGAAATGGTAAATATCTGGATAAATAGAAACTGGTTTTTTTCTTTTAATTTCCTAATACTGTCTATGATTATTTAAAAAAAAAAAGCATCATCTTGTGGAGTTCATCATGTATTGTAGATATAAAACATATACCATAGATCATGGAATGGGAAGTGGGGGTAAATGAACCTGTATTGTTGCCAGGTTTCTACAGATTACGTGAAGTGGCATGTTACTAACACTGAGTACAGTGTGAAAATGATAAGGATGTATATTCTCTATCCTAGAGCAACCACTGTGGAAAAAAAATGATGCAAAGAAGTATTGCTAAAAATCTAGCAGAAAAATTGAAGTGAATAATGCAGAAGAAGACAGAAACAGAGGTACAACCAAACAAAAAAATAGGAGATTAAAAATAATAAAATGGTAGACATAATCCACCCATATCAGTAATTTCACTTACTTCAGCGGAATAAACGTTGATTCAGTGCATAAAGACAGATTGACTAAAAGTAAATGCCAAAAGATATACCTTTCAAACAGCATAAGAAGGCTGGAGTGGCTATATTCATATTAGATAAAGTAGATTTCAAGATAAAGTATATTGCCAGAATTAAGGCAGTTCTTTCATAATAATAAGAGGGTCAGTTCATCAGGAAGACAGTCATAAATATGTATGTGCCTAATATCAGAGCTTCAAATTACATGAAACAAAAATGGATACAATTAAAGGAAGAAAGAGACAACAATCACAGTGATTTTAACAATTTTCTCAACAATTGATAGACATCTAAACAGGCAAAAAAATCAGTATAGATGATGATTTCCACCCAACAACTACTGAATACATTTTGTTCCCCAAAGGTATGTATAGGCCAGATGCTTGTCTATAAATCAAGTCTTAATAAATTTAAAAGGGTTGAAATACTACAGAATATTTTCTTTGACCATAATGGGATTAAAGTAGAAATCAAGATGTCAAACAGAACCCTGCAAATATTTGGAAATTCAGTGAAACTGGTAAATCGATGAGTCAAGGAAGAAATTGTAAGAGAAATCAGTAAATATTTTGAACTGGATGATGAAAATACAACATCTAAATCTGTGGGATAACTGTTATAGCCAAGAAGAACCTAAGGAGACATGATGATTAAACGTATGTGGGATCCTTGTTGAAATTCTGGAAGAGAAAAAGAATACTAGGTGAAAAAAGAGGAAACAAAGTATGGACTTAATAATAATATATCAATATTGATTTATTAATTGTGACAAATTATACTAATCTGAGATGTAAATAATACAGGAAAAGGGGTGGGCTATATGGATACTCTCCTGTTTTTTGCAACTTTTCTGTAAATTTAAAACTATTATAGTTTATTTAAAAGTGCTAAAATATTTGTAGGACACAGCTAATGCAGTTCTTAGAGGGAAACTTATAACTTAAACACCTTTAGAAAAGTAAGGTTTAAAGATAATGAATGAGCTAAATAAAGTTCTACCTTAAGCTAGTAGATGAAGAGCAAGGTAAACCCAAAGTAGATAGAAGGGAAGAGATAATAAAGACAATAGAAGAAATCAGTGAAATAGAAAAAGACAACCAATAGACAAAATTACAAAGCCAGGGTTGGTTCATTGAAAAAAATCAACAATATTGATGAACCACTTGATAGACTGATAATGAAAAACAGAGATAACACAGATTAGTAGTATCAGAAATGAAAGGGATCACTACAGATCCTGTAGGATAATAAGGGGATATTATAAACAACTTTATGCCAACAAATTTGACACTATAAATGGACAGTTTCTTAAATGTCAATGTACTAAAAATGTCAGTGTGCTAAAATCTGAATAAGCCTATATTAAAGAAATAGAATTAATGAAAAAAAGGGTTTCACTGATGAATTTTATCAAGTATTTAAAGAAGAAATAACATCAGTCTTACATAAACTTTCAGAAAATAGACAAAAGGGAAACACTCATTTCACGAGGCCAAAACCTGATAAAGGTATTACAGATTGAAAAGAAAATTACAGGGACTTCCCTGGTGGCTCAGTGGTTAAGAATCCACCTGCCAGTGCAGGGGACACGGGTTTGAGCCCTGGTCCGGGAAGATCCCACATGACTCAGAGCAGCTAAGCCCGTGTGCCACAATTACTGAGCCTGCGCTCTAGAGCCCGCGAGCCACAACTACTGAAGCCCGTACGCTTAGAGCTGGAGCTCTGCAACAAGAGAAGCCACCACAATGAGAAGAAGCCCGTGCACCGCAACAAAGAGTAGCCCCCGCTCGCTGCAACTAGAGAAAGCCCACACGTAGCAATGAAGACCCAACGCAGCCAAATAAAAATAACAAATTATTAAAAAAAAAGAAAATTACAGAACAGTGTGTCTTATGAACATAGACCCAAAAAATTCTAGGCAAAATATTAACAAATCATAATACATCATGACTAAGTGACCAAAGATAGATGGATAGGTATCTGATAAAGCAAGTACTGTAGAGTAAAATGGTAACCATAGAATCAAGGTGGTGGGTATATGCGTATATGGTAAACTGGGTGTGGGATATTCACTATAAAATTCTTTAAATATTTCTGTGTTTGAAATTTTGCAAAATACAATATAGGGAGAAAAATCAAGGGAATATTATGATCAGGTTTGCATTTTAAAGAGATTACTTCTGCTGTTGTATAAGGAATTAGGAAAGTACAGTATTACCTGAGAGTAGTTTGAGAGGGGGTGCTGAGACCACTTAGGAGGATATTATACAGGTATACTTTTTAGGCTGATAATTTCAAGGTGAGTTTGGGAAGTTTTTCAAGCTCTTGGAATACTGTACTTTTGAACAAGAGCTAATTTTGTCTAAGCATATTTTTTACTGTATTGCTGGGATTTGGGATACATCATTGCCACATGTACAGTATGCATGTGAGCTTTTGACTTTCGACATTTACAAGGATATGAGATTTTTGCAAATTCCAAAATTTGCAAATACCACTACTTTAGTAGCATATAAATTCCTTCTTAAAATCTAATAAAATATATGGTGACCTTTTCAGAGACTTAATGATTTTTTAAATACAGGACAAAGGCATTTAGAAAGCTGTTAACATAAATTAAAACTGCTAAAATAAATGCTTTACTGTAATACTGTGGTATGGTCACCCATGAACTTAAAAGATTCTATAAAAAGAAGAAATAGTGAAAATGATTGTTATTATAGTCATACTTGTATAAAGTGGATGAAGATTATTGAATGTACTGTTAGCAATAAGATGCACGGAGAACAGCAAAGCTTTTTGAGAAGAATAGTGAGCAGTTAGTAAGGCTCACTCAGCTTGCATTGATTGTAGTTCATGTCATGGAATTTTACATTACTATGTGGATCTTTGGGGTTGCTTGGAAATATATATAAATGATATGTTGAATACAGGAATGCCAACTTTTTCAACTGTTAAATGCAACAAGCTACCCAGTTAAACTTTTAAAACAGTGTATAAGCTATCTTTGGGCTTATGACTTACTCTGTTATATGATGACAACTTTTGCTAGTATTTTGCTAGTATTTTTATTACCTTGTTAGAGTTGGCATTATCCCAGTTTCTTTCTCAGTTATTTTTCCCTCTAGGACATAATGCTTCCAAGTAAAGTAAAGTATTGGAACCTGACCATAGTTCTGATTCTGAGGTAAGGAATCAGATTGTGGTCTGCCCTGTCCATTTCCTTGCCTGGTGATGGGCAATATGAACAGCTTCATCTGTTGGATGCTTGACTTTTGATCCCTTTTCCTGAGTCACAGCCTTAACTTCCTGTCTTCGTTTTAGCCCTGTGCTTACTGATAAAGAATAAAGAGTGGTGTGTGTGTGTGTGTGTGTGTGTGTGCGCACGCGTGTGTGTATACACATACATATATGATACTGGTGAGTGTTATGTTAGGGCAGATAATATAAAAAGTAGGAATGCTAGTGAGTAAAATGCTTATGAACTTATGCTCCATCAGAGATAGTGGATGGATGCAGGAAACCACCAGTCACTTGCCTTGGGAAACAAGAGCCAGCCAGAATTTAGACCTAGTAAATAGGACAGGTACCCAGAATAAGCCTTTGAAAGTTGTGATTACAGGTTCATATGCCCCAAAATACTTCTTGACCTCTGTTGTCAGCTTACTAAAACTCCTTCCTTAGCTAGGAGCCTTGAAACTTTCTGGGGAGTCCCACTCAGCAAAGTGAGGACTTTTCAGAAGTGCCAGTCATATCTTTGTTCCATAACCTGGGCAACCTAGGGGTAGTGACAAAAACTTGTTGTATCACTGAACACTGTCTCTCTGTTGCCCTGTCTTGCTCACCAGAAATCCATTAGTTTTTTTGTCAGGATTAAGGTGGACAAGTTACCTGTGGAATTCAGAAAAGGGATACTAATCTGAGTACCACTTCCCCCACCCCAACAAACCAATAATTATGCTTTTTTTCTTCAGTGTTTTACAATATATTATCATATAGAGTCTCAATTGGTTTTAATTATGTCAGAGTTCAAATATCTTAAGTACTATGTGTTTATTGTAACCAGTGTTATAGGTATATGAAAAGACAGATCCCTTCCTCATGGTAAGGTCAGTGAGACCAGACATACCTACCATCAAACAGCCTTCAAAGCATGGTGAAGTACAGAATGGGGTGTCTGGGGACTAATGCAATAGTTCTACTCTGCCCACACAACTGTATTTCTTTTTATCAGTAAGCTGTGTGGGTGATTCTCATGTACTGCTTGGATTTAGAACTTGTTCATTTATTGGGAGCAGGAGTCAAGGCAGGAAACATTAGTGAGTATAACAGTTGGGTGAAGGGAGAAGAATACATATAAAGTCATGCAGGTTTATCACACTGAAGAGTAAATAACAATTGTTTTTCCTCTTTTTAAAAAACTTTTATTTTATTGAATTACAGTTGGTTTACAACGTTACGTTAATTTCCACTGTACAGCGAGCATAAATAACAATTTAAAAATTGAAATCTGTCAGGACTTGGTGACTAAATATGAGAATCTGAAAGAAAAGAATCAGTAATATGGTTTTGCCTATGAGAATGATAATTGTATTAATAGGATAGTAATTAAGATATTGAGAAAAGGTACTTATTGTAGGATTTTTTAGACTTATGACTAAGAAATATCACAGATATTTCTCACAGTTATTTGGGGAAAATTTGAAAGATTTCATAATGGGTATATTTAAATGATATGGGGGAAAATGTAAGGTGGTTAAAGTGAGGACAGCAGTAGTTGAATTGACTTACTTGGCTTGTATAATGTAACCTCTCAAGCATTTTGAGGTTGCAAAGTTGCATGGTTTCTATTTCCTTGACTTCTAATCCTTGTTAAGACCTTTAAAGAAGGCTGTGAGCTAATTTCAGTATTTCAGAAAGCTTAATGGAAATTATATTTTTACCCAGTTTAAGGATGTACAAATTAAAGTTCTTTTGTCTTTAGATGTAATCATATCAACTCAGTATTTTTATTTTTTATTTATTTATTTTACTTATTTATTTATTTTTGTGGTACGCGGGCCTCTCACTGCCGTGGCCTCTCCCATTGTGGAGCACAGGCTCCGGACGCGCAGGCTCAGCGGCCATGGCTCGCGGGCCCAGCCGCTCCGCGGCATGTGGGATCTTCTCGGACTGGGGCACAAACCCGCGTCCCCTGCATCGGCAGGCGGACTCTCAACCACTGCGCCACCAGGGAAGCCTTCAACTCAGTATTTTTAAATACTAGGTCTTTCTTGATTAAATACTTTGCTAGCAGTTTACACTTTTTATGAAAGTGAAAATTTTTACAGAAATGAAACTTAATATATGCAGATTAGAAACATGGAGCTCGTGAAAAGAAGAAATAAATAAAAAGAGGGAGTCTTTGGTTAAAAGGTTGATAGAGAGTATTTTTATTATATGACTTTCTTTATCCATTTACTACGAGTTGATGGCTTTATTAAATAGAAACACAGTTGGTATTTTAGTACTTAGTTTTCAATTGAGTAAATATATAAAAACCCCACAGCAACTGCTGTTGCTTGTGCCAGGAAGTCTCACTTTTTCATTGCTTTCAAGTTTTTTGTTCCTGTTTTGCTTTAATGGGTAATCATTTGAAGCAGTATTAAAAACATTTCTGGATATATCATCTTTATCACTGATTTTGCAGCTCTTAGAACGATGCTTCCTGAATGAAATAACAAAATACTGCTTGCAAATAGTAATTAAAGTTAATGTTAAGAGATAAGGGAATTAAAAGAATAATTGTGCTTTGACACTTAGCACCACAGTGGTTTGTGTTAATTTTGAGATTTAGGATAGGTTAGTAATACTAGAAGCATAAATAATACTATACCTATCCATAAAGGTATATTTCTTTGTTTTATTAGCTAGTTAACATTCAACTTTCTCAAATGGTCAAAATTTTACCCACAATCTTGTTTTGGTGTTTTGTAATTTGTTATTGAATAGAATTATTTCAGACATTTAGTAGTGGTATGGAGTGGGTTGCAATAGCAAGGAAACTGAGTGACAAGAGACGTAGAGAACCTTAGGCTTCTTTCTCATTGGTTTTTCCACCATGTTGTGTAAGGGTTAAAGATTAAATTAGGGCAACTTATAACTTCATTACATCACAATTTTAAGTCCCATAAGGAACAAGCCCAGGCAAGGAAGCAGATAAATCTATTAGAGTCTGGTGTGTGTGTGGAGGAAAAATAATTTTGCCTGGGGAGTGGAATTAAATTCTCAGGTAGGGCATCCTTGCAGGGATGCAGGAGGAAAGTATGGTAGTGCTAGAGGATTGTAGAATAGAGACCCTTCTGGTCTTAACCCAAACCTCAGTATTTATCCAGTTATCTCTGTCTTACATTTAATAACCTAAGATAGTTCTATTTGGAACAATTCAACAAATAATTATGGAGTGCCTACAGTATGCCAGACACTGTTCTCAGTGCTAGACCTATACTAGTGAACAAAATATACAGAGTCTCTGTTCTTGTGAAGCTTAATTTTTAATTGGGGAAACAAAGAATAACAAATATATACTATGTTAGGTTGTAAAGGATGCTTGTTTCAGATATTTCTTGCTGTTTAACAAGCTGTCCCAGTATTTACTGGCTTAAAACAGCTATTTTGTTTCTTACAATTCTGTGGGTTGAAAAAGGCTCATTTGCATGGTTCTTTAACTGGTCCCACTTAGGATCCCTCATTGGCTGTTGTTTGGGTGCTCAGCTGGGGCCTCAGTTCTTTTCCCCTTGGCCTCTCCATGTGGCTGGGTTCTAAGAGGGAGTGTTCCAAGTGTGCAAAGGCAGAAGCTGCAAAGTTTTTAAGGCCCGGCCTCAGAAATTGCATTGTCACTTCCGTTGCATTTTATTGGTCAAAACAGGTCACAGGGAGGGAAAATAGACTCTATACCTTTTGATGGGTGGTGGTGACAACATCACACTGCAAAAGAGCGCGTGGGGTGGGAGATAATGTTGTGGCCATCTGTGGAAACAATCTACCATAGTACTATTAAAAAGTAAAAAATTAAGCAGGTTATTAGGGGGATAGAAGAAACGGAGGGCAGGAAGTACAGTATTTTATAGGGGGTCAGGGAAGGCCTCCCTGATGAGGCAGCATGAGAGAGTGAGCCTTGAAACCCATAAATACATTTTTTTTTTGTCTGAAGGATTTATTTAAATATTTTAAATGTCAGCATAACACAGAGAAAAGGCTCTTAAACCAGAAATAAGAGATGTGGGGTCAACTCTCTGCTGTGCCATAGGTACATCCTAAGGAAGAATATTCCAGGCAGAGAGAACAGGAAATATAGAAACCCTAAGGTGGGAGAATCCCTGGTGTGATCAAGGAATAGCAAGGAGGACAGTGTAGCTTGAATGGAGCAATACAGGGAGAGTGATAGGGCATGGAGTGAGAGAATGAGAGAGAAACAGATTTTGTAGCCCGTGACAAAGGACTTTGGATTTTCTGTGAGTGAGATGGGATTCTATTGGAAGATTCTGAGCAGAGGAGTTAAATTTAAATTTTAAAAGAATCCTGTTCTGAGAATCTTTGGTTGCTAATTTGAGAATAGACCATGAGAGGACAGACAAGAGTGGAAATAGGGAGTCAGGTCAGTAGGCTGGTGCCATGTGAGATGGTAGATATGCTAAGCAGTGAGGGGTGGTTGGATTTCAGATGTACTTCAAGGTGGGACTGGCAGGATTTGCTGACGAGGGTGGATATGGGGTGAGAAAGAGGGATCAAGGATGACTCCCAAAGTTTTTGCCCTAGGTACCTGGAAACTTGGAATTTTCCTTTACCAAGATGGGAAGACTGGGGGAGCAGGGTGGAGGTGAGGGAGTTGCAGGATTTGTAATTTGGGCTGTGTTAAGATGAATCTAAAAAGACATCTGGGAAGAAAAGGTTACTAAATGTTACTTCCTCATTGCAGGTATGACGTTGAGTGCTTCAGATCTGGTCACTATGGCACGAGAACGAAAATGCATATTGTGCCACATTGTGTACAGCTCAAAAAAGGTAATAATAGAAGAGGGAGAATCTGAGGCTTTTATGACTGATCATTTTTTCAGAGACATCATGTGGAATTTATAGATGGGTAAAAACTTTTAACATCTTACTTATGCTTCTTTCCTAAACCTTAGTCTTATTTCACTGGTTTTTTTCTCATTACTGCCTCTTAAAACCAGTAACTATATTATTAAACCTCTACCTGGAATTTGAGGATACTCAACAGTATGATAAAGAGATATTCAGTTAGTAACCAGTTATAGAGAAAAGACATTAAAATTCAGGTTGAGATTATAACAACTTTCTGATTAGCTAAGGTAACAGCATTGATACGTAGCGGAGTTCTCTTTCTGCATATTCTTGTGAAAAATGCAGCACAGCAGCAGTGGTACTAACTATATTCTTAGACGTCCACAAGGTGGGGATGTTGCTCAAAGAAAAACACATTTTTAAGAACTAAAGGAATTTACCTTTGCTTTATAGAAATTGGCTGCAGTTTGTCTCACATTTTGCTTTTCTTTTTTTTACTTCTTTATTCTTGCTTTCCAAGAGTGCTGCTAGCTTAAATACTGAGGAATTTTTTCTCCGTGTTTTTAAGATGTTCTCGATTGTCATTGAAAGTTCAGAGAACTGGGAAGATTATCATGAGTGAGGTTAGCCAGCGAAGTCTGAGTAAACCTTGAAAGACGTTTGGGTGTAAAATGGCTTAAAAGAAATGGAGAAGAGATATTTTAGGTGAGAGAAAAATACATACAAAGGTATAGCGGTAGAATGGAGTATAACAGTTCTAGGAGTTGGTAAGAAGGCTTACCTGATTAGAACAGTTTCATCTTGGGAGTAGCGGGACCACAATTTAATTTGTAATTTAAGTGAAGATAGTTAATAAACAGTGTTGAGTGCTAGACTGAGGGGTTTGATTGTGATCCATCTAGTAGGCTGGGGTGAGGAATGTTTTTTTCCCTATTTAGGATTTCTGTTAGTGATGGAAAAATCAGCTGAGATTTTTAAATCATGTTTAGTAATATACTTGCTGCCTTTTACAAAAGGCTCTTCCAATTTTAAAAATTTAGACCAGGGTTAACTCAAATTTTCAATAAGGCTACTTTCAGATTAGAGGGAAATTGAGAAGGTATGAGATGGGTACTCAGAGGTGTGGTGTCAGATCTTCATGGAGTAGCAGGCCTATCTTCTTATATTCTCATAATTTTGCTACTTTAAGTCTTTTTGGCATTTCTTCTCTGGATTATAACATGTTTCGTCTCTTCATACTTTTCCATGGGTCACAACAAAGTTAAATAAGGGCTGGGGTTATTTACTCCTGCCTTAGGGACAGCCAACTATAGGTTTTTAAGCAAGGGAATGGCGTGATTTAAGTGTTAAGATATGGGATAAGAAATTAACGGAATGGGTTAACTGAAAGGGATAAACTCAGACACTTATTTTTAGATAGACTATGAACAACTTATGTTGATGTGCTTTCCTCTAGTTTCCCAAACTAGTATTACCTTGGTTTCTCCAAATACACTGTGAAGGAGAAAAGAATCTAGGGTGACTGTGTATTATATCCCTGAGTATCCTGATGCTTATTAACTTATGAAAATCTGAGAAGCCCTGGAATTAAAAAATATTAAAATTTTTTTCTGTTACTCACTGTTTTCCAAATTTGTTCAACCCCAAATTCTTTTTTTCTCCCTTTTTCCCCCCTCCTTTTAACAACATAATACTGATGTAAGGGACTAAATAGAAGCTTGGTAACTCTGCAGGTGTGCATTTGGAACTGTGCCTGTGGATCTTTCTCAGTTATTTTGAAAACTCAGTTGTCTCATTATTTGCGTTCATTCCTTATAGAAGGATGGAAGAGGATTTCACATTGTAAATTTAGAGACAGATTATTGAAGTATTTTAAACAATCAAAAGTCACATTAAGGGAATTCCCTCGCGGTCCAGTGGTTAGGACTCTGTGCTTCCCCTGCAGGGGGCACGACTTCAATCTCTGGTCAGGGAACTAAGATCCCGCAAGCCATGTGGAAAAAAAAAAAAATCACATTAAAACTAGTTTTGAATGATAACATTTTTTATAACTGAAATAGAATACAGAATTGGTTTTTACATCAGAGAGAGTAACCTATTTCAATGAATACTCCCTTGGTTAGGAATAGTTTCATTGCAAGAAACAGTCCCACTTAAATTTAGCTCAAGAAAAGGAGATTTGGCATATGTTAAATCTAATCCAAGGAAAAACTGAGCAACAGGAAACAAAAACTGAACAACAGGAAGCATAGAGATTAGAGCAGGTGTTGTATATTGTCCATGGATTTTTTCATTCTGTATCCTGTCACTAACTGAACTTAGTTTTCCGCTCTATAAATGTTCATTCTGGTTAATGGCCAATCAGTTGTATCTAGAAGGGGTCACATGTAAAACTATCCCTTCCGGATGAAGCATTTGTAGAGATAGGAAGGAAATGGTGGTCATCTTCAGTAAAATTGCCATTTAAAGGAAGTGTTTTGAATCATAACACTGTGTATCACACTGTGTGTAGATAACTTAAAGAAGAGGTTGTTGTACTCATTTTGACAAATGAATTGTGTATAATAAAAAAATCTCAATGCACTAGATGTTTGCAACATGACATGGTGTTTGAAATGTTGACTTTGGTGTCGGATCTGCCAGAGTTTGAGTCCTAGTTTCACCACTTGATAATCTGTGACTCTGAGAGGGCAAGACTAAATATTTTCACACTTATCCCTTCAATGCCTAGGTACTTGGCACCTAAGAAGCACTTGATAAATATTTGGTGAATAAACAAATTAGCTTCTCTACACCCTTGTGTCCTTATGATGTTAATAATCCTCCCTTAGCAGTGTTTTGTGGTTCAAATGAGAAAATGTTTGAGGCATTTAGCACAGGGCACAGTTAATAGTAATACTCAACAATTGTAGTAACCCTTTTATCATATTGGTAAACAGCCATTCTCTGTTATGGCATACTGGCTATATATACTTTGTGTGACAGAGAGACAGACATTTGCAACTTCGAGTTTTTTGAGGGGTGTGTGCGTGTGTGTCACGCTTACACTTATAAGTGGAAGCTCTTTCCACAGATTTTATTTCCTTCCCACCGAGGGTGGGAGGGAGGGAGGGGAGAATCTAGTATATTTTCAAACTTTTCATTGGAACCAAACAAATCAATTGGTGTGGGGAAAGGAGTGGGCAGTAAAGGTGAAGCCATGATTGAACTGCCGTGTTCAAGGCATTTTTTGACCTACCATAGGAAAATTCTGTTATATCTGTAACTTCTGTGTAGAATTGATGTATCCATCTGTTCATTCAACAAATATTAGTAACTGTATGTCAGGCCCTGGCCAAGATATGGGTAAGAGTTGTAACTAACTCTTGAGAAACTCTCAGTTGAGTGGGGAAAGAGAGTATGGTGAAAAGTAGCCAAGTAGTTGAGAAGTTATGTGATTTCAGGCCGTTTTTTAAATTTTTAATAAACGTAAGTAAATTCCTTATATTGGGATATAATTTAACATATTTGTTTATTATTTACTCTTTTGCATCCTAAATACAATATACTTTCAAACCTTTTTGAAAAGCCACTTAAATAGGTCTTTCTTAACTATTGCTTTATTTAAAAATGAAATATGTCAAAAAACAAGCTAAAGAGTTACTTAATAAGGAACTGATTCCAATATTGAATTGAGAATGGTAACCGCAAACACGACTTTGATACAAGGAGCTTGAGCCCCAATTGTTGATTGAACAGGACAGAGGAATTTTTTTCCCCAAAGCAATCCCCCTTAGTTTAACCTGCTTTCTTTAATTTTGAAGGAGATGGACGAACACATGCGGAGCATGTTGCATCACAGGGAACTTGAGAACCTGAAGGGCAGGTATGGGACGGCTGTCTTCCATAAACTTCTGGATGTGGGGGGATCTGAGGGCTGATGGTGCTTGTCAGCTTATTTTATAGTAATCCTTCATAAATGAATGTTGTCTTATGGCATAGAACTATCTTTTGGAATTAATAACAAGTACAATAGATTTTTTTTGGCCTTCAAAAGGGATAAATCTTTGTGCATCTCAAATGTGTAGAATTCACAGCAACTCTAGCAAATAGATTACAACAAAGGTGGGTGGGGATGAGCTAGTTCTCTCATTAGTAAGCTTTCTTATTCCTACACAGCAGCCTTGCAACTAGGACATTTCATATTATTGCCTCAGCAGTGTTCAAATTATTGCAGGCCATAAACCTTTACTGTTGCTGGAATAGTCTGAAAAGTCCAAAGTCTTCTAAATAGCACTGAATCTCATTAGTGTAAATAAAATAGATGTATAAACCCTGAGTATCTAAGAATGCTATTTTGTGAATTAAAGCTTGAGATGTTTAAGGAAAGAAAATCTAACAAATAAGTACCTTTAAGACATTAAATGTAGCATGTATGTATATCCTGTGTCTTTTTTTCCAACTAAGTTTCCTCTTTTGATGTTTTGGACATGTGTGAATTTGAAGTTTGGAGACAGTATGGAACAGAGAAACTTTGGGAAACAGAAATATGCATTATACCTTAGTCCATGAGTAATGGTTACAGTAGGTCCCCTACATATGAACCTTCAAGTTGTGAACTTTCACAGATGAGAATGTGTGTTCCCATGTCCAATTACGTAAGTTAGTTCATGTGTCTAGCATACATTGTCATGTGCGTGCATCCTCTGCAAGTGGTTGTGCTTTTGTGTGCTTTACTGTAAAGTACTATAGAGAGTACAGTAGTACAGTATTTTTATTTCAAGTCCAGGATGTACAGAAGCAAGCTTAAAAGCAGCAGTGAGGTAGCTGGTACTGCTAAGAAGCGCCAAGCGATAACGACGGAAACAAAGTGAAATTGAGAGAGTGGAGCAAGGCGAAAAGATGATAGATGTCGCTTGTTCTTATAACATGAATTGTTCAACCATCAGCATGATTCTAAAGAAGAAGGACGAAGGCTTCCCTGGTGGCGCAGTGGTTGAGAGTCCCCCTGCCGATGCAGGGGACGTGGGTTCGTGCCCCGGCCCGGGAGGATCCCAAATGCCGCGGTGCGGCTGGGCCCGTGAGCCATGGCCGCTGAACCTGCGCGTCTGGAGCCTGTGCTCCGCAACGGGAGAGGCCACAGCAGTGAGAGGCCCGCGTACAACAAAAAAAAAAAAAAAAAGAAGGATGAGATCATGGAACAGCAAAGTCTGCTGGGCCAATGATGCCGACAATAATACTGAAGAAGTGTGGAAAAGTGATGGAGGAGATGGAGAAGCTTCTCAATGTGTGGATGTAGGATCAGCATCAGCGTTGAGTCCCACTCAGCCTAATGTTGATTCAAGAGAAAGCTAAAAGCCTTTATGAAGACTTGAAGAAGAAACGCGGCAAAGAATCAGAGGGCGTGTCTTTTAATGCTAACCATGGCTGGTTTCATCGGTTCAAGGCTAGAGCCAACCTTTACAATGTAAAAGTAAGTGGTGAGGCAGCGAGTGCAGATACAGTAGCTGCCTGGGAATTTCCTGAAATGCTTCGAGAAATTATTGATGAAGGCACGTATTTACCCAAGTAGGTTTTTATTGTGGTTGAGACAGGACTGTACTGGAAGAAGATGCCAGACCAAAGTTATATCAATAAGGAGGAAAAGTGGTTGCCAGGCTATAAAGCAGCAAAGCATAGGCTAACTCTGTTGTTTGGTGGCAATGCTTCTGGTGATATGAAGCTGAAGCCTCTCTTAGGTTATCATTCAGAGAACCCAAGAGCCCTTAAAAACACAGCCAAGGGCTCTCTTCCTGTTTTGTGGAAGAGTAACCCCAAAGCCTGGGTTACACAGGCCATTTTCCAGCACTGGTTTTTCCACCACTTTATCCCAGAGGTAGAGACATACTGCTTGGAGAAGGACGTCCCATTCAACATTCTTTTGCTGCTTGACAATGCTCCAGGCCACCCCCATTCATGGACAACTTTCATCCCGAAGTCAAAGTAGTGCATCTGCCACTGAATATATGTCGCTCATCCAACCTACAGACCAGGGAGTTGTAGCAACTTTCAAGAAATATTATTTATGTCACACTTTTCGTCAGGCGGTAAAGGTGAGTGACGAATCAGGAGCAACCTTGTGACAATTTTGGAAGGACTATAACATCTACAAGGCCATAAAAAACATTGACTTTGCTTGGCATGAGGTTATGGCTGTCACCATGAATGGGGTTTGGAAGAACCTTTGCCTGCAGTTTGTTCACGATTTTCGTGGATTTGAGAAGGTGGATGAGTCCAAAGAGGTCTTCAGCAACTTAGTGACCCTCAGCAAGAAGCTGGAGCTTGATCTGCAAGAGGACAACTTCATTGAACTCTGCTGTGCAACAAGAGGAGCTGACTAATGAAGACCTGGTGGAATTGGAGGCCCAGAGAAAGGACGAAGAGAGACAAGAGGACGAAGAAGTAACTGAAGAACCGAAGAGATTCATGACCCAGGAAATATCAAGGGGATTTTCTTTATTTGAGGAGGCACTGTTAGTTTTTGAGGCACAGGACCTGAACGTAGAATGGTACATGAAGGCTGCAGCGGCCGTTAGAATGCAATCCAGTGCTACCGTGTTATCTATGACAAGAAAAAAAGAGCTACTACTCAGTCATCGCTGGATCGTTTTTTCAATATGGTAAATAGAATTGAATCCAGCAAGGAACCAGAACTGTGCCATCAACGTCAGGTGTGACGATCAAATAATTAAGGTAATCCACATATAGGGAATCAGAGGTTGATGGTATTTCATAGTTTCCAATGATAATGAGTTAAAGATCATATATATTCAAGGTATTATAAGGGCTCTCCACATTAAATCTGAGTGAACGCAAGTTGCAGCTTGCCCTCCATCTCATATTGCTGACGATCCTTCAGCTCTACCATCTCCCTCCTCCTCTCCCTCCTCCAGTTAGTAACTCTTCTTACCTGTTCACTTGATGCCAGCCCCTGTATGCCAGCTGGTGTACTGTACTACTGTACTTTTCAAGGTACTATACTGTAAGGTTAAAAATGTTTTCATTATTTTTTGTGTTTTTTATGTATTATTATTTCTGAAAAGTATTATAAACCTATTACAAGTACAGTACTATATAGCTGATTGTATTAGTTGGGTATCTAGGCTAACTTTGTTGGACTTACGAACAAATTGGACTTATGAATGTGCTCTCGGAACGGAACTTGTTTGTATGTAGGGGACTTACTGTGCAAGATTTGATCGAGATGCCAACCTAAGTCATTTGGAATTATTTGTGTTTTAAGTAATATAGTTTTAGGTTGTGTGGGCAAATTAATATGTTATTAAACTTTCAGCATCTGTTTAGCATATTAGTGGAATTTTTCCATGGTCTCAGTCTTTTACTGTGTGAAGGTTAGGTCTTAGCAGCAGTATAAAAGAGGTGTTCACTCAGATTTAATGTGGAGAGCCCTTATAATACCTTGAGTATATATGATCTTTAACTCATTATCATTGGAACCTATGAAATACAGTCAACCTTTGATTCCCTATATGTGGATTATTTGATCCCATTTCCAACATACTTCTTTCTGGAATTCACCTTTTTCTGGGCTTCTTAGTGACCTGTACTGTATTATAAAATCAAACAAAACAAATGAGGTTAGTAAATCTAGTCATTAGGAGAGAAGCTCATTTTGTTCTAAGACTAATGCCTTATTTTATTCAAAGATCACTAATTAGCTAATTAAAACATTAAAAAACAAATTTTGATAACTAAGATTCATGTTCATAGTCAGTGCAGAATCATAAAAAGTAAAAAACGTAGAGGTCCTTTCACTCTCTCCCCCCCTTCCTACTCCCCTCTTAGAGGAAAGTCAACAGTTTAGTGTATATCCTATCCAAACCTCTTTTCTGTGTGTATACATAGATTTACATTTATATATACACACATTTTGTTTTGTCTTGCTACCATAACTGAACCACATGCCGTATATGTATTGTTCTGTAATTTGTTTCTCCTTTCCTCCCACTCATCAACTTAATTGTGCCATGGAGATTTTGTCTACTGTTTTTAGTTATTTGGAGCATAATCAGATAGTTAAGGAATAAGCATTGGAAGCCTCTGAACTGACAATAGTAATGTCAGTGTTAACACCCAAACTCATTTTATTTAGAGGAGAGCACTTTGGTACTTAATTTACTCATATTTTAGATATAGTGCTATAAGGTTTGGTATGGTTTTCTGGCCAGTACAAATTATAAGGGAGAAGGCAAGCAGGTAGCAAGGAAAAACAGCTGGCAAAACTATAAAAAACAACACAATCTTAAAAATCATTTACTGACTTGGAACATTTATTGCCATGACAGTCATCACTAGTTTGTACCAAAGGGACAAATAGTTATCAGTCATTATGTTTTTTCTTCCTATCCTCAGTTTGTGATTATTTCCTCTGGATTCCATGTTTAACTACTGGCTTTCTGATATTAAGTATCACTATAATTTTTGGTTGTGATCTGGTTAAGAAATGTAAAGAACATTTTTTTTAGGTTTTGAATGCAAGCTTGATTGAGAAGTGAGTAACTTATTTAGTTCCCGATTGTAGACATCTGGAACATTTCCCTGTTTTTTCCTGATGTACTTGTTCAGATGTATGGCCTGTAAGTAGTTTCTACAGATAGATGCTATTAAAAGGGCACAAACCTTAATTTATCAACCAGCTGTTGTGGTATAGTTAGAGCAAGCTTAATAAAGAGGAGCTTATGGATAGAATATCTGAAGGCTTTGCCTTTCACACATGAGAGGAAATTGTGTGGTAACAGGATGAAGCTAATTTGGGCCCTCTGTTAAAACGCTCTGAGGAAAATTATTGCCTTTATTAGTCAGGAAGTAAACCAGTACTTTTTACCAACAATTATTTATATATTTATACAAAGTAGTATTTTAACTGGTATTGATAAAAAATTGGAAAATAGCATCATTCAAATATTATTTAATTTGCTATTAGCTTTAAAGAACATGTGGTTTCCCAAACACCCTATTTGGGAGCCTGAATGCATATTGTAATATGCTTGACTCCAGACACAGACACATTTGAATTTTCACAAGATGTGGTTGACCTATCCTGCTCTTTCCCAGTATAAATGTAGATTCTCTCTTTTCTCTTTTTGAAGTTTCTTGTAAAGCTTATCTTTAAAAAAAACAAGACAAAAAACTAGATTTCATTTATAAGAAAAATGTTAGGGATTTCTGTGTTTTGATAAATCTGTGTTTTTAGTGTTAACTTTTATGTTGCACTTATTGCTATACCCTTCTGGGTAGGATCTCGAGGTATTTTTCTATCAAGTAACTTCGGAATTATGGTTAATACTCTTTCTTGCAATGAAAGCAAAAATGTTTAAAAAATCTGTGTTTGAGCGTTTGATACATGTCCAACATATACTTGTGCTTTGGAAATTGCAAAATATGTGGGTTTATGATTATGGATATTTATTTTTAACAGAGTTAGTTACTGTCTACTTTATACTACATTCCTTAATATTTTAAAAAGTCAGTGTCGTCTTCCAATTATGTCTTTTAAAGAGGGATTTTGATGGTTTGGACATATGAAAAATTCTCTGTGGGAATTCCCTGGTGGTCCAGTGGTTAGGACTCCGTGTTTCCACTGCAGGGGCCACAGGTTCCGTCCCTGGTCGGGGAACTGAGATCCTGCATGCCAAGCGGCACAGCCAAAAAAGAAAAAGAAAAAAATTCTCTGCATTTTGGAATTAAGGATAAAATCAGGGATTTTATTCAAGAATACCTTTTAGAATGATGTCCCTGGTACTGCAATATATGGTTTAGCGTTCTATAAACTTTGAGGTAGAAAAGTGGACTAAAAACATTTTCTACAGTTGTAGAGAGTTTAAAGCCCAAAAGATTTTCTAACCAGAAAATTCAGTTGATTTGAGTTGTTATTATAGTGTAAATTATGTATGCCAAGTTTGTTACAGTCTTCAGATTCTTCTGATGCTGCCCATTGGGGATAGATTTCTATTTATATATACATTTTAAAAAATTTATTTATTTATTTTTGGCTCTGTTGGGTCTTCGTTTCTGTGTGTGGGCTTTCTCTAGTTGCGGTGAGTGGGGGTCACTCTTCATCGCGGTGCGTGGGCCTCTCACTGTCGCGGCCTCTCCTGTTGTGGAGCACAAGCTCCAGACGCGCAGGCTCAGTAGTTGTGGCTCACGGGCCTAGTTGCTCCGCGGCATGTGGGATCTTCCCAGACCAGGGCTCGAACCCGTGTCCCCTGCATTGGCAGGCAGACTCAACCACTGTGCTGCCAGGGAAGCCCTATATATACATTTTAAACTTCATTCTGTGTTGCTGTGAGAAAAGGCTTGCTTTCTTTTACAAGTTAACATTCACTTTGAATGAACTACCTTAATTTTAATTGCTTGAGAGAAGAGTGTGGATATCCCAGGTAAACTGAAGAAAGTTGAGGATTATTTTTCTTTAACTATATAATTGTAGTAAAATACAGTTGAAAACTCTCAGCGAAAATAATGTATTTAAGTTCCTGGAGGATTAGAATGAATTAAACTATCGATATTCAGGGTAATTCAGGGAATCTGGTCAGAACTCATTAAAATGAATCTTAATGTCAAAGACTGTATTGCCTCCAGAGCATTTGAGGTACAAAGTCAAGAAAAAAGATGGAAACTTACGAAGTTTCTCCGTTTTTCTGAGGTGTTTTTCATGATTCGTACAAAGTAAAAAACTGTTTTGTTTACTTACTGGGCATTGTTTGTTTATAATTTGTCACCATTAACCATATACTTAGCTTGTTTCCTGGAATTAATAGTTGCTCAGTAAGTTTTTTGTTTTTAATGAATATTCAGATGATCTGTAACAGAAACCATCTTCTAGTAAATGAGGTGCTTAATTTTGAGGGTCTCTTCTGGCTAACTGATGTGAATTCTGCCGTGTCTTGTTGGATGTATGTGAGGGGAAGATAAAGCAGTGTTGTGTATGTATTTCTTGTGTCTGTCTGTCTTAAGACAGCATGTCTTGTATGTGTGTTTTTATAGAATGGCATAGGAAGTGCAAAAATATCACTAGTATTAACCCAAGACAAGTGATAGAGTTAAGCCAATTTGGATTATTGAGTGGATATTACTGTCCATTTATTACACATGTGCCCATGGTGTTCAGGTGTTTCTCATCAATGACTGCATAGATTGCTGAACCAATCAAGGGACTCAGGAAGCTAAAAAAGCAGTTAAATTATTCATCTACTACAGCTCTGGACATTGATTCAAGACTTTGGCTTCTTAAACTGGCCAAGTATGAGATATACCATTAAGTGTGTAAAGTAAAAGAAGAAAACGCCTGCCCAATTATCTTTCTTAACCGAGAACCTGATTATACTTCTCTCTAAATGGTGTTCTTTTCTGAAACCTGAGAAAAACCATCTGCCTAGCACAGCTGTTAACTTCCTACAACTGAAATGCTTTCCATTCCCTTTAAAATAAGCCCTTCTGAAGCAGAATGTAGATCACATGTATCATCCGACCAAAAAAGTTTGCTGAGACTACTAGTATCATTTGCCCTGGGGTCCGGAATCTTCACATTCCAGGCAGAGCTCCAGCTGCTCCGATTTAGTTACCAGGTTGTGATTGGCTACACCACCTACCCTTTTCTCCACCCCTTAATTTTCACTGGGAGAAAGCTTTTGAGCCAGAGATTAAATGTAAGAGCTGTCGCCAGGCTTTCTGAGTGCAGCTGGCACCATGGGTGTGCTCTGGAGCAACTTCTGTTTGCTCTGAGCCCCCCGCCCTGCCTCCCCTTTCACCACGTTTCCTCTGGCAAGGTTTTAAGTACAGCAATTCAAGAAGATTTCTCCTCCTAAACTGTATTATTCTGAAGTGTATTGCCTCTTGATTGCTGGAAAAGAATCTTTAATTCATTTCAAAAGTAACTGATGAACAAACTTATTAAAAGTGATGAAAGGAGCACTGAAATTGATTAGAACTAATTTTTCACTGTGCCAAAGTGTGCAGTGTCTTTCAGAGGAAACTATAACAGATCTTGTGAGTGTGCCATGCCAGTGGGGAGAATTGAATGTCCCTCATCTGCCTCTTTCCCTAGGGACAGTAGTCATGAGTGCCGAGTGTGCGGGGTCACAGAAGTGGGTCTTTCTGCGTATGCAAAGCACATTTCTGGCCAATTGCACAAAGATAATGTTGATGCCCAGGAAAGAGAAGATGATGGAAAGGAAGAAGAAGAGGAAGATTATTTTGACAAGGAACTCGTTCAGTTAATAAAACAAAGGAAAGAACAAAGTCGGTAAGTAATAATTTTGATATTTTAAAAAGCCTATCTGAAACAGAATGTAGTAGAGAATACATTTTCCATTTACATTCTTTTCAGCCTATAGCATTCAGACTTATCTTTTTTTAAAATTAAATTTTGTTTTTCTATTGAAGTATAGTTGATTTACAAAGTTGTGCCACAGATTTATTTATCTTAATTATAAAGTTTACCTTGAAGTTGCTGTCTTATTTATAAAAGGCAATGGAATGCTTTCTTGAACTACTATATTAACTCCTTAAAAAAAACCCCAAAAACTCAGTATTGACCCTACCTAAAAGCTAGGCTATGTATCTGAATTTTACCATGTTGATAACTATGTTTAGAACTGTTTTTATTAGTTCCAAATTGTTTTGGATACCAATAAATTCTTATTTGGTATCCAGATTTTCTAGTGGAAAGGTATTAGTGAATAAGCTTCATTTGAATATGTTATATGGCATTTCTTATTTCATCCCTTAGGAAAAAATCGTTTTGCCTAATGTGAATTAACATGGTGCTTCTACCAAATTTGATTTATCCCTTTATTATTAATTTCTTCAGTAAATATTTATTGAATAAATCTATATTCTGTTGGACACTGTCAGGATCATTTCAGCAATAGGAGTTTTATAGCTTGTACTACATAATTTCATACCTACATCTATAATTCAGGTATTAGCATTTTGTATTTTAACATTACTGATTTGTGGTCTGAAGAGTTTAATTAATGAAGCAGAAAATTTCAGATATGAGTAAAAGAGATATAGAACCAGTTATGAGGTGGGGTAATTTTTTAAGTCCTAGAACATGATAAAAAACATTTCAAATTATAAAAATTTTAAAGATCCTTCTTGAATACTAGTTATCCCTGGTCTGTATTTCATTTTCAGTTAGAGGTTTAAATATAAAAAAGAAGCAGTTTTTTATTCTATATGCTAAAAGTTTTTTGAACAAGTCCTTGAAGGAGACTTTCTTAGTTTTAAAATGTCTGTAGCAACATGGTTCTTAAATTGTTTAGTTGCTTATCCTTCAAATGACATTCTCACTACTTTCAGTATAGCTGTAGTTTACTCTTGTTTTAGGGTGTTGGAGCCTCTAGGAGACTAACTTCTATTTTTGTTCTTACACTCTTGTGCCACTATTAGCTTATCTGTGTAAATGATTAAACATTAAGTCAGAGGGTAAAAGAGCTTCTCAGTAAATTAGACATTCATGTTGTAGATACTATTCTTTGATCATTTTTATATGCCTCTTTGGTGACCTATTTATAAAGTCATCTACTTATTTCTTCATGAGGTTTTTTTCTTTTTTCCTTCATGAGGTTTTTAGTTTATATTGTTCTTTCTGGGCTGTGGGTTTAGCTGCATGCTATTGTCCCCCTGACCTAGCCAATTCATGATGATCTAGGAATTTTACTTTGTGACTGACTTAAATTGCCCAATTCTCCTCATTTCTGGATGATAATTAGTAGAGCCAAGTCAGTGATCTCCTTGGATGTCATAAGTTTCATACTGCCTAGAAACAAAAAAACAATTTGGTTAATGGTGGTATAAAAATCTTCCAAGTATCTGTAGTAACACTTGTCAGTTGGGGATTTAGGGTCTCCTGTTTAGAAATAGTTGTAATTCATAATGTAAGTGGATGTTTGAACTTTTAGGTAAATTAACTTTTAATTCCGTCTTGTGAAAAAGGAGGAAATTCCAATTTGTGTCCAAAATCTTATAGACATTCGAAGCTTTTAAAGCCAGTTAAAGTCAATACTGAGTTTAAAATTAAGGAGGGAACCCAACTGCCGAAACTTTGAGATTTTTATTCTATCAAGGTCTAGTGGTTAAGAATGTGGGCTCTCAACAGACTTGTGGTTGCTAACGGGGAGGGGAGAGTGGGGGAGGGATGGACTGGGAGTTTGGGATTAGCAGATGCAAACTATTATATATAGAATGGATAAACAACAAGGTCGTACTGTATAGCGCAGGGAACTATATTCAGTATCCTGTGATAAACCATAATGGAAAAGAATATGAAAGAGAATGTATATATATATTTGTATATATATACATATATATGTATAACTGAATCACTTTGCTGTATAGTAGAAATTAACACAGAATTGTAAATCAACTACACTTCAATTTTAAAAAAAAGAGCTCTAGAGTCAGACACCAAGGTTCAAATCTCTGCCGTAACACTAACTGCTATCTTGCTCTAGGCAAGTTACTTAACCTCTCTAATCCTCAGTTTCCTTATCTAAAAAGTAGGAATAATGCTACTTGCTGCAGAGTTGTGAAAATTAAATGAGATAATCTGTGTAAAGTGATTAGCACTAAATGCCTTATGATAAGTAGGTACTCAATACATTTTAATTAGTATTATTCAATTTTTTGAGCACATACCACATGCTAAGCACTGAGCCAGGCATACTATAGGCGCTTTTTAGAGAAAAATGGTTTTACGCCTATTCCTGTGACGTTTGCTTAAATTTATTCACGTTTCTGTGAGCTCCTTGTCTAACATGAATAGTTGAAACAGCTGTAGCTTCTTTATAAAAACTGCTAGCTCATGGAGCTCCTTATAGCACTTACTGTGTGTGCTACTTGTTATGTGCTATTTTACTCCTGTTTGTGACCCTGCTTATTTCCTTAGCTAGATTATAAGCCCTTCAGGAAGAGGAACTATACATAAAAGTTTTCTTTTACCACTAACAGTCACTGAATGTGTACTTAATAATAAAGTGTTTATTAATGAAAGTGATTATGCATAGTAAAATCTTACCATTTAAAATAGGTTAAGAAACTGGGTTTTCAGAAAGAACCAACTATTGAAGAAATCATGGTATTAAGAGCAGGTGAATTTAAATTGTATTAACTATGATAACTAACCATAGCTACAAAATATACTTGTTCTTATTCTCAAAAAATTGTATAATATAAAAATAAGAATTGGATGATAGGGACAAAATCCCAGAATATGCCGAGAGAAACAGGAGCAGGAGAGGGAAGATAGTATAAATGTGTCAAGTTTTTAATATTTTGGGGGTGATAGGAGACACAAGATGTTAATTTCTAATCAATAAATAGTGAAATATAAGTTTATATCATTTAAAGATATGAAAGCATCTACTATTTGAAATAAAAGTAGTCTCTGTTACATATTCTAGGTAACAGAGGAGGAAGGCAGAGCGGAAGTTTGGTGGGTTATGCCTTTAGAGGGACCAGGAGAACTCTTTTAAGTCACTAATGAAAGACTTTTTTTTCCAGGCAAGATGAACCTTCCAATAGCAGCCAAGAAATAAACTCTGATGACAGGCGATCCCAACGGAGACGAGAAGACCGAATTCCTTACCAAGACAGAGAGAGCTACAGTCAGCCAGCATGGCATCATCGTGGACCTCCTCAGCGGGACCGGAAATGGGAGAAAGATGGCTATAATACTACTAGGAAAAACAGCTTCCCACATTCTTCGAGGAGTAGTAGTGGATCAAGAGGATGTTCTGGGTGGCATAAGGGTGTTGCAGGAGGCTCCTCAGCTTGGTTTCACGGCCATAGTAATTCTGGAGGTGGTTGGCATTCAAATAGTGGAATGGTAGATTGGAATCATAATGGTACAGGAAGGAATTCCAGTTGGCATTCTGAAGGAACAGGTGGCTTTTCCAGTCGGCATATGAACAGCAGTAACGGAAACTGGAAATCCAGTGTACGTAGCACAAATAGTTGGAATTACAGTGGCCCCGGAGACAAATTTCAACCAAGCAGAAACAGAAATTCTAACTGTCAAATGGAAGACGTGACTATGCTATGGAACAAGAAATCTAAGTCAAACAAATATAATCAAGAGAGATATAAGTGGCAGCGGCAAGAAAATGACAAAGTTGGTGCAGTCACCACATACAGAGGTCCTTCTGAAGGATTTACAAGTGATAAGTTTTCTTCAGAGGGCTTACTTGACTTCAATTTTGAGCATCTGGAAAGCCAAGCCACTAAACAAACAGATACCTTAGCTTCCAAAATTGGTGGGAAGAATGGCAGTGTGGCAAGGGAAAAGCTCCGTCGCTGGACTCCTTACCCTTCCCAGAAGACTCTGGATTTACAATCAGGAGTGAAAGAAGTCACTGGTAACAAGTTGGAAACGATAGATAATGATTTTAGCTTGATAACCACAGGAATACAAGAGCCCCAAACTGATGAAAGAAATAATTCTCCAACACTGAAAACGCAAAAAGAAACACATACTAGATCTCTTAATCACAAAGCCACTTCTGACTGCACTGCTTCCTATGAGGTAGCGAGAGAGGGCCCCATTGTAGAAAAACCTGAACAAGAGCATACCTTAAATAAGATGCCATTGCTAAAATCCCCACTCCTTCCAATTCCAATCACTAAATCAGCTCCTCAAAAGCAAGATTCAAAGAATCCCTCAAAAAACACCAAAACGAATTCTTTTTTTCCTGGAGAACACTCAAACCCCTTGAACAAACCCACAGTGGAAAATAATCAGGGTTCTTACATATCCAAATTGCGAAATTCAGGTCCTCGTGTTTTAAAAGGGCATAAAAGTACATTTGGAACTCACAGGGAACCTGATGAAAATTTAAGTGATACGTTGCAAAAAGCCAAAGATGTGCTAGAGTGTAATGAGTCATTGCAAAATCCACTTCTTAGCGCTTCTAAAAGGACCAGGAATTATGCAAAAGCAAGTAGGAATGTAGAAGAGTCTGAAAAAGGATCTTTGAAGATTGAGTTTCAAGTAGACGCATTAGAAGATGAAAGTGATGGAGAGATATCTGATGCAGAAAAGGATGGAACAAAAATTGGAACCCTGGGTTCTGCAACTACAGAAGTTTTATCCTGCAGTACTCATGCTGCTGATGAGAAAAGGGGGGATGAGCAAAACCTGAAAACATCTAGAAAACCATCCACTTCCCCATGTAACTCAACAGTTCACCAGAAAGAATCTGAGTTACAAATGACATCTGTAGCCAGCCCACACTCTGACTTACTGCTAGATTTGAAAACCTCTCTAGAAGATGCACAGGTTGATGACCCTGTTAAATCTCATGTATCTTATGAAACAGAAGGCTTTGAGACTACTAGCTTGGATGCTGAGCTTCAAAAAAACGATATAGGTCAGCCCTCAGGCCCTCTCCTGCCTGAACTAAGTAAGCTTGGCTTTCCTGCCTCACTCCAGAGAGATCTAACCCGTCACATTAGCTTGAAGAGCAAAACTGGAGCACACCTTCCTGAGCCAAACCTCAACAGTGCTCGCCGCATCCGCAATATCAGTGGTCATCGAAAGAGTGAGACAGAGAAGGAGTCTGGGCTCAAGCCAACCCTCCGGCAGATTCTAAATGCATCTCGGAGAAATGTCAACTGGGAACAGGTCATTCAGCAAGTAACCAAGAAAAAGCAAGAGCTAGGCAAAGGCTTACCCAGGTGTGTGCCTCTTTTCAGTATCCATTTCCCTTTTTTTCTTTTAAACTTACCCTTTGACTCTGGTCAAGAGAATTCTCCTTGTTAAATTTAATTAAATGTTTGCAAAAAATATACGTTGTAGATGTCTGGTTTAAATATCCAGGAGTGACTACTTGCCTATTCTATAACCAATGGAATAAAGTGTTTCCTAGCAGGGAATTCAGGTTAAAAAGAAGCACACCTACTTCTGAGAAATGAAGTAGGGACAAGGAAAAAACTTAGAAATCTAGCACTTTGGTGATAGGGGCCATAAAGTGACAGCATAAAAAAAGTCAATCTATAGCTCTGTGTCTATCTATAGATCTTAATGAGTGGTACAACTTTTAGGTATAACTGTTCTCATTACCTTTTACTTAGAACGTGTGGATGGTTATCCTTCTGTATTTGCTCTGGGCATTTGTATTTGTGATTGCAAAATACTTTCTCCTAAGTACTTGTGTCATAGTTTGGCTATTCATCTTATGTTGAGGCACTAAACTTTTCTGAATGGTAAAGCAGCATTCAGCATAGGTTTGCTACTTGAAAATCATCCTGCTTTATAATTACATAGCCCTCTAGGCTTAAATTTCTATCCTTGTCGAAATAACATACTTATTGTGCCCCCTTTTCTTTTCCTGTAACTTGTGAGTATCATTGAGATTATAAAGTTCTTAGCATGGTGTCTGCTGCTTGTAAATGCTTAATAAACATTTTTGTTTATTTTTTATTTGTTTGCTGTTAAAAATTACGTATTTATTATTGTTGATTTAGAGCTCCACATTAAATAAAACCCTCAGTTTTTATTCCCTCCTTTTGTATATAGCTGTATACAGATATCTAATTTGGTACTTGTTACATTATAATACTTACAATAGAGTTAACTTACTTTATGTTTAGAACTCTTAATGCTCCTTGCGGGCAGAAACCATCTATTTATATTTGTAACCTCAGTGCTTAACAGAGTCTGGCACATTAAGTGGTGCCCCCTCTCCCAACCATGTCTGATTAATTATTTTTCCTTTTCTTTCTTTCTCGAGGTTTGGCATCGAAATGGTGCCTCTAGTTCAAAATGAACAAGAGGTCTTGGATTTGGATGGGGAGCCTGATCTGTCCAGTCTAGAAGGATTCCAGTGGGAAGGTGTTTCCATTTCTTCATCCCCTGGGTTGGCAAGGAAGCGAAGCCTTTCAGAGAGCAGTGTGATCATGGACAGGGCTCCTTCTGTGTTTAGCTTCTTCAGTGAGGAAGCTACAGGCAAAGAAAATGAGCCCCAGCAGATTTTTTCACCTAATAACTCATTGAGGTCTGCACAGAGTCAAAAAACAACCATGGGCCTTAAGCAGGAAATGACACCTCTAGCTGCCTCCCTAAGAACAGGTGAAAGAGCTGAAAATGTTGCTACTCGAAGGCGACATAGTGCTCAATTATCATCTGACCATACGATACCTTTGATGCATTTGGCAAAAGACCTGCACAGCCAGGAGAGCTCTACAGCACTTTCAGAGAATCACAATGCCCAGGAGAGTAATGGAGAAGGAAACTCTTTATCATCAAATGCATCCTTAGCCCTTGCAATCTCCAGTTTGACAGATGCAGCCACAGACAGTAGCTGTACTTCTGGTGCTGAACAAAACGATGTCCAGAATATTAGAAAGAAACGAAGAGCCACTGGAGTGAGTATCATTCCTGTGCTTTTTGTAGAACATTTCATGTGGTGACTTGGCCTTAATTAGAGAGACTTAACTGTTTAATTTTTCTTGGGTATCTGGGGTTGTGGTTCTCCCTACTCTGGAATAAAAGATTTTGAAGCTGACTCTTACTTTCATATTCTTATCCTACTGGATTCTTTAACTGAGTAACTCTAGTAAGTTAGATGTAATTGAATATGAATGTATAGTACTAGGAAAATATGAAGTCATCTCTAAAACTAGTATCTAAGCCAATGATTCTTTGTATCACCTGACCAAGGAATGAGCCACACCTTCAGCTGTAACTTTATCTGTTTTCATGATGCATTCTGGACTGCTGAAGAAAGGTACTCTAGTGTTGCATTTGCAGGGCATGTGTGCTTGTCGGACCCAGGACTACTAGGCTTAACACTAAGGTAGTTTTATACTATGAGAGTACATCTATATGAACATAGTCTTAGTCTCTGTTATTCTATCTTTTGTACTTAAGTTACCCAGCCTGGTCTTTACTTCACTGATACTTCTCTTTTGGCACCTCTGATGTTAATATTGCCTAACCCTTTCAGGAACCCTTTCTGAAAAGAAAGAGTTGCTGGTGGTAATATAGTGTGGAATCTGTCACTGTGTGAAAATGGGCTGTTTCCTTTAATATTGGGACAATATAACAAAGTAGTTATTCCAACTCTGCTCCTTTGAGCTAGATGCTGTAGTGGATATTATTGGATGAGAGATTGTCTTATGACAAAGCTAATATCTTGGGGCTTGTCTCAGGCTGTTGAGTTTTTGGTTGTAAAGATTTTCTTGCTGAATTCTAAAGTAGAAACTATGAAATCAGATACATGTATTATTAGCTTTTACCAAGGTGATATGCTTTGCCTAAGCCCTGTGGGATTAGCATCCCTCTAGGTTGCTAGGGAGGTACTTGACCTTGGATTGTATTTTTTTTTAATCAGATACATTCATTCAACTAATATGAGTTCATACCATGTTCATGAGACTCCTACTGCCCTGTTAGAGATGGTAGCAATAATGAAGAATAATGTATGACTATCTTAGAACTGGTTCTTTTTTTCTCCTCCTGGATAAGGGCCTTTACATATTTAATATTATTCAATTTTCTTTATCTCCTTAGGATGGATCTTCTCCTGAACTCCCAAGTCTTGAGAGAAAAAATAAAAGAAGGAAAATTAAAGGAAAGAAAGGTATAGTATAGAATATTCTGGCAGAAAGAAATTGTTCTTACAGCAATTCAGCCTTTTTACAACTTGATACAGAGTGTAGCTTGTCAAACATGGAATGCCCATTTATTTATTTATTTATATTTGATATTTTTGTCATCTTGCTTAAGGGCATAGAAAAAGTTTGATTTCCTACTATATCCAGTTGCAGCTGTAGAAGAAATATATGATGCCACCTAGACCTGAAAGCTAAAGTTAATATATGTCTTGGACAAATTGAATTCAGTGTATAGCTAGAAAGTGTCACTGGGCCTTTTCAGTGGGGTGAAGAGGAATAGGACATTTAGTAAAAATTTTATCCCTCTTGGTCATTTATAGCCATTTCTCTCACTTTCCATTTTTGAGGCATCTTGGTTGCTTTTCTCATGTGAGTTAAGTAGAGAAGTTATTAGTGTGGCTCCCTGACTGATATGCTTCTATGACTCTTGCCTTACACTGACTCTAACACTGTTAGGGTATAAGGGCTAGTGCAGGAAGTGATCGGATGAACTTTCGGTGATTGGATGTGATAGATAAGGTGGGAGTCAAGGGTGACCTCATTTTCTGGCTGTGGCAATTGGGTGGATGATGGCGTTATTTGTAGAGCTAGAAAATTCCATGAGAGTTTCAGGTTGAGGGTAGAGGAAGATGGTGAGTTCCCTTTTGGATCCCTTGAGTTAAAGGACTTTAGAGACACCTAGGTAGAGGTATCAAGTTGGTAGTTGGATATGTGGGTCTGGAGTTTAGGGGAGAGGTCTTGGAGTATTGCATGGGAAAGAGGCAAACATAAAGATGACAAATACGTGCACATAGTAGAACATTTTATTTAAAGTAACTTAAGTGTACTGTTTCAAAGCTATATTTTCTTCAGGATGCCTTTTGTAATAAAGAGAACTACTTTAAATTAACAGACTGGAAAAATATGAATCGGGAAGAGAGTGCAAGCAGTTCAGGTTTGGGGCCCAATCTAAGCCAAAGCCTTGGGTGAAGAGGGTAGTAGATAAAGGAGCATGGGAAATGAAACCTACAAGAGTTGATTTGCCTGGGGCAGAGATTTTGCTTGGAAGGGTCATGGTGGAAGATGGTGATTTGGTAAATTGGTACCATGTGGTGGTACGCTTGAAACCCTGAGGCTTGGTTTCTGACAGCATCAGGCTTGACTACATGATTTGTAAAATTTGATGAGTCTCCTTCCAGTGACCTAGTGGGGAGAAAATAAAGGCCTGTCCTAGACAATTGATGCAGTTCCATCTTCTGAAGAACTGTATTATTAATGAGAAGTCTCCAGTATTAAACTGAACCTTATGGTTTCTTTTGACAGAACGTTCTCAGGTTGACCAGCTGCTGCACATTTCTTTAAGGGAGGAAGAACTAAGCAAATCATTGCAGTGCATGGATAACAACCTTCTGCAAGCCCGTGCAGCTCTTCAGACAGCTTATGTTGAAGTTCAGAGGCTACTTATGCTCAAGCAGCAGGTAGTAGCAGATGGAATGTCTAGTGAAAATGGATCATCTTGAAGTTGGATTTAAAAATGCTTAACAAAATACTTTATTTTTAGATAACTATGGAGATGAGTACCCTGAGGACCCATAGAATACAGATTCTACAGGGATTACAAGGTATTCAGAGAATCTGATGGATTGGACCCTCTGTAACTTGTTACTTTTTGGTTCTCTGTGGAGGGGAATTAAAATGTTATGAAAAAGTTAATATGATTTTTCTCGTGTCTCCTTGGTTTCATCCTTCTATAGAAAGGCCTGTGAGACTGTATATCCCCAAAATGCTTATGTTACAGAAAGAGTCCTGGGTTAGGAGTCCCAAGACTGGGGTTCACATTTTGGCTCTTCTTTTAGTACCGATGTGACTTTGGATAAGTCACTTAAAATCTGAAAAATTGGAATATTAATGCCTGTTCTTTGGTAGTTATATATATATAATATAATATAGCTTATATAATAATCTATTTTAAAGAATTATGAGGGTTTTTAAAATTCTCTTGTAATCTTTAAAAATACAAATTGGCTCAGAAATGAGTGGCTTTTCAGATAACATTTTTGCATTTGTGTATGTTTCCCATTCTAGAAACATATGAACCTTCTGAGCGTCCAGACCAGGTTCCCTGTAACCTTACACAAGAACAAAGGAACATTAGATCTCAAACATCTGCTGATGCCACACTGCTGCCTACTCCTTTTTTCCCGGTTTTCCTGGAGGCTTCATCTTCCCATGTGTCTCCGTCATCCACTGGAGCCCCTCTCCAAGGAATCACATCTACTTTCCAAGCCCATGGCAGTGTTCCTGCTCCAGACTCATCAGTTCAGATTAAACAAGAGCCCATGTCTCCTGAACAAGATGAGAATGTGAATGCTGTGTCACAAGGCTCTGCTTGCAATGTGTCCAAGGAATTACTGCAAGCTAATAGTATGTAAACTTTTCTCTGGGTTAAGGGCAACCCTGTAGTGGGTCTACGGCAATTTTATATCAGTGATGTAACATCATACTTGCCCATTAAAACTGAAGTTATTACAGTTTTTCTTGAAGTTTTCTTATTTAGGAAGATTATTTAAATATTGGTAACCTTTTTCTAATTTTCTCTAATGTAGGATTACTGAAGTGACTTTGGATTAGCACTTAACAGGTTTCATTTATTAGGATTGGTGCAGAATTATTTGGTTTTTGTGAGATAAATGGCATTGAAGTTGTTTAGTCAATTTTCTAGATAAGATATATCCTCTGAATTTCTCATTACTTAACTATCTTTATCATTTCAAGTACAAACTAGGGTTAATATAGACCTGAGGAGCAGGTGGCCATGATGAAAGGCAGAGGGCTCTGGGGTTTGGAATCATCTAATAGAAACTTGGGTGTTTTTGAGAAATAGCCAGGGTTTTTACTCTCTTCATAAAATAATTCTTACCTAGTTACCATTTGAGAATAACTTCCAAGCTATTTAAAATCTTATCTGAAGTTTGCATAACCACAGTGGTGCTACATTGAAAATTAAGTAAGAAGCAAACAGGGACTTCCCTGGTGGTCCAGTGGGTAAGACTCCACCCTCCCAATGTAAGGGACCCGGGTTTGATTCCTGGTTGGGGAACTAGATACCCCATGCATGCCGCAACTAAGAAGTCTGCATGCTGCAACTAAGAAGTCCGCATGCTGCAACTAAGAAGCCCGCATGCTGCAACTAAGAAGCCTGTGAGCTGCAACTAAAGATTCCACCTGCTGCAACTAAGACCCGACACAGCCTAAATAAACAAATAAATAATAAATAAATAAATATTAAAATGAAAGAAGCAAACTGATATTGTGTGATTTTTTTTTTTGAGCAAAAACAAAAAGTCTGAAGAATTATCCTACATTTTGCTATCTGTTGCAACACTAATCATTGATATCTACATCAAATGTATATTATCTTTCATAATGAATTATGTTATTTTTATATGGATACTATTTAGTATTTTTTAAAAACTAGTAGTATTTTTTTCAAAAATAGCTTGTATTTTATTTCCTTTTCTGATTGCAAAACTAATTCATGTTCATTGTAAAAAGTTGGGAAACTATAAAAATGTGTATTTGTTATTTTGTTATATATTTCAGTCTTTTAAAATTATAAATGTTCATGTGCTTACATGAGACTTTATACAAAGGACAAGTATAGTCTGTTATAACTTGATTTTTTTCCCACTTAATTATGATCATTTTCCTGTGTCATAAAAATAATTCATCTAAAACACTATTTTGCTAGTTGTATAATATTTCAGAAGTTGCATAATATGAATATACAATAATTTATATAATCTTTGAATATTTACGTTTTTTCCTTTTTTTGTATTCTGTATAACGCTGCATTGTATATGTCTTTGAGTATGCTGTGATTATTTCATCAGTTTAAATTTCTAGACATGAAATAACTAAGTCAAAGAAAATAGACATTTTAAGTCAGCTGACTTTTTAACTGCTAGTATGTAGCTAAATTGGATGATATACAGGTAAAATGCATAATGAAAACTTCTAAGAAATAAAGGTGAAAGCACTTTAGCTAAATAGATATTTGTGTCTACTAAGAATAAAACACATTGTTAAATATGTGGACATTTCAAACAAGAAAGAAAAAAGATCAATAGAAACAATCCCTGCCCATAAAAGGAGCTTTTGTAGGGTATAAGACATGCATGTAATTTGTGAAATTAATGCAAGGCAAAGTATATAAATACTGTAATAGAAATATGTGTAGGTTATGGGAAGCTGAGGGGTGAGATAACTAAACCATGACTGTTAAAGTTGTTAACATATCAAAATGTCATTATTTGGTAGAAGTTCAATCAGTGATAACTGTAGTTTATGACTACAAATACCAGACACAAAAACGATGGAATAATTCTTTTTTTCCTTCTCAATTCAGGAGAGATCAGTGACAGTAGTCCAGTTTATCCAGTTATCACTGCAGCATTGTCCTTATCAGAGCTAACAGAGAGATTCCATGAGCCTAGCCAAGAACTGAAGTTTTCTGTGGAGCAAGGAAATACCAGAAACAGAGGGAACAATCCCTCTTCCCAATCAGCTGGTCTTCCTAGCATAAATAAAGAAGGTGAAGAGCCAAACAGAGGCAACAGCGGGTCTGAAGCCTGTACCAGTTCTTTTCCAAGATTGTCCTTTGCTTCAGAAACCCCTTTAGAGAAAGAGCCCCACTCTCCAGCTGACCATCCAGAACAACAGGCAGAGTCCACTCTGACATCAGCTGAAGCTAGGGGGAACAAGAAAAAGAAGAAACTTAGGAAGAAGAAAACTCTGCGGGCTGCCCATGTTCCTGAGAACAGTGACACTGAACAGGATATATTTACTGCTAAACCTGTAAGGAAAGTAAAAACTGGAAAGTCCACTAAAGGGGGGAAAGTGACAACCTCCACCTGGGAAGATAGCAGAACTGGTCCAGAACAAGAGAGTGTCAGAGATGAACCAGATAGTGACTCGTCTCTGGAAGTCCTAGAAATTCCTAATCCTCAGTTAGAAGTGGTAGCCATTGATTCTTCTGAAACTGGAGAAGAGAAACCAGACAGCCCATCTAAAAAGGATATTCGTAACTCCACAGAGCTAAACTCATTAGAAACTTCTCGCTCTGGTTGTGATGAAGTTAGCTCTACCAGTGAGATTGGCACCCGTTATAAAGATGGCATCCCTGTAAGGTAAGGACACCGTGTTGGTCCAATCAGAACAGCTTTCACCATTCTATTCTTGAAAAATAGAACTTTTTGTTCTGAATCAGAATTTTTTTAAAGAGTCACATTTATAGAAAATCAGTAGGGATAATGGGTATGGAAGAATCAAACCTTAGCAATGGAGATTTTGTGTTTTCTCATTTGTGTTGTAAATATTTACTGTACTTTCATTTCCTTTCATATAGAAATTTCAGATGGAAAAACCGATCTCTTATATCATTGCTATTTTGTCCATTGTTTAGAACAATCTTTTGAGTCAGGAAAATATAAGTTTTACTGCCTGGCCTGTTCACACAGATGCTAAGAAGACTTTTGCTATTATTTTGTAGTGTGGCAGAAACTCAGACTGTGATCTCATCCATAAAAGGATCAAAGAACTCTTCAGGTATTTGGTTGTTCAGTTTTATTTAAATTAATCACAGGAAAAAAGTCTTGTAAATATTAGAGCCAGGGTTTAAATCTACTTAAATATGCTTATACAATAGGGGACAGGAACTGGGCTTGTTACCAAGAGGATTGCTTTGACCAGCAGTTATGGTATTCCTAAATCCTCAAATCCTGGCATTTCAGTTTCTTACTCCCATCTCTCTTACCTGGCTGTCTTACGTGTTCACCTAATTAGTATAGTTGGCCTTCTGTATCTTCGGTTCCGCATCTATGGCTTCAACTAACTGCAGATTGTGTAATATGCATTTATTGGAAAAAAAAAAACCTCGTGTATAAGTGGACCTGCACAATTCAAAGCATGTTGTTCAAGGGTCAGCTGTAAACAGGAGGATGTGTATAGGTTATATACAAATACTACACCGTTTTATTTAAGGGGCTTGAGCATCCGTGGATTTTGGTGTGTGTGGGGGTGGGGGAGTCCTGAAACCAGTCCCCTTTGGATACCAAGGGACAATTGTATTAAGGTTTTTTGGCTCTTGGGGGGATTTGCTTTGAGAAGGAACTACTTAAAAATAATGCCTTGGGCTTCCCTGGTGGTGCAGTGGTTGGGGGTCCGCATGCCGATGCAGGGGACACGGGTTTGTGCCCCGGTCCGGGAAGATCCCACATGCCGCGGAGCGGCTGGGCCCGTGAGCCATGGCCACTGGGCCTGCGCGTCCGGAGCCTGTACTCCGCAACGGGGGAGGCCACAACAGTGAGAGGCACGCGTACTGGAAAAAAATAATAATAATGCCTTACTCAACAAGATAACTGGCAGCAGAGGAAACTGGATGTGGAAAGATACTTGGTGCCTTATGGGTATCACTCAAAGCTCACTATATAAGTATCTTGTTCCGAAGTGAAAGGCCTTCCCTGCCTTTTTTTATTATGAAATCTTCATAATGAAGATCACGAATGAAAATGTGGTGTTTTGCTGGGGGAACTAGGCTTTAAGGAGAATCCAGAGACCACTTTTTCATAATGGTTTAAATTTTTTAGTATCTTTTGAGACACAGGCAGACACATCTCTGAAACATATTCTTGTTTTCTAGAAATATCTTCAGAGCCAGGAGATGATGATGAGCCCACAGAAGGGAGCTTTGAGGGGCACCAAGCTGCAGTGAATGCAATTCAGATATTTGGGAATTTACTGTATACCTGTTCAGCAGATAAAACTGTCCGAGTTTATAATCTCGTGGTAAGTTGATACAACAATTTGAATATTTTTGCTTGGTTGCAGGTTTTAGAAACTCCAAGTAGCTCTCTCTTAGACTAGGAGTTCATTTGCTGTCCAGAGATGGAGTGGGCTTTGGACCAACTTTAGATACAGTTGATCCAGCGGCTCAGTGGGGTCACTGGAGACTTAATTTCTTTCTTTATTTCCATTCTGCCTTCTCTGATATCACCTTTTCCTAAAGCAAGTTCTCCTCCTGCTCACAGATAGATGTCAGTAGCCACAGGGGTTTCTTTTCCCTCCCACCACCAAAAAAGGGTCCTGTGCTTTCCTCTCCGAACAATCACTTGGCCAAAGGAAATGGGATTATAACAATAGGCTCGCGACAGTCAGGTCCCAGCCCTGGAGTTGATGCTGAGGTCTGTCACATAGCTGCTACATAATAGAGAAGGGATAGAGTGAGTACTGGGGAAGTAGTCAATATAAGAGGAGGCATTTTCCCTGAGAGTTGATTAATTATCCCGGTTATTAAGAAGAGCAACGGTCTTCCACTACCCCACACTTAGGATAATCTGATGCTCATTACTCTCAATTTTCATAGAATGGACTTTTGAGTTTTGAGTCTGGTATGCGTCAAACTAATTCTTTTTATCCACAACGATAGCCAAGAAACTTTAGGAACACTGTGTTTGAACAAGTATGGTGAAAGTATTTGAAACTGATGAAGTCCTTGAAAATCAAAAGGTTAGATAGATGATGGACTGAGAAAACGTTTGCTGTAGGCAACAGGTATATAGGTTCCTTTAGCCTAATAATGTGAGGGCAACAGGGATGACTGAAGGAAGGAAGCAATGGTACCAGGAGGTGTGACTGTAAGATTTGGGGAATTGGCTCTAACTCTGAACTGAAAGGTAAGTATAGGTATATATGTACATTCTAAATATATAACAGTATGTGCACAGAGACAACAGGATGTTCCATTATGAAACCACACCTGGAACACTAGACCTGTGATGGCACCTGACATATCTTTGAATATTGTGGCGCATTCTCTGCATAGTGATCAAATGCAGGAACTTATCTGGGTAATTAGCTATAGTTTGGATTTGCTAGCTTTTTGGTCCATATGTTAGAGAGCCTTGCCCTAGATATTAACTAAAATTCTGATCTGTCTTATACCAAATTGCCCTAAGTATTGGATTGGCCAAAAAGTTTGTTCAGGTTTTTCTGTAGCATCTTATGGAAAAACCCGAACTTATGGCTCAGTTAACATATAGTTGCAGGTTACCTCAGTACGTGTGACTGTTTGCTGGGCATTCAGTGAACAGGTATTTACTGAACACCTTTTGATACCAGGTACTGTTCTAGACTCTGAGGCTACAACAATGAACTGTATGTTTTAGCATCGTTTTTTTTTTTTTTTTTTTTTTTGAGGAAATGCATTATCTAATCCATTTATATCCACAAGTAATGATCTGAACTGTGCTTGACTTTAGAGTCGGAAGTATATTGGTGTCTTTGAGGGCCATACCTCCAAAGTGAACTGCCTCCTGGTTACTCAGACCTCTGGGAAGAATGCTGCCCTTTACACTGGTTCCAGTGATCACACCATTCGCTGCTATAATGTTAAGGTAAGTGGGTCCAGCAAAATCAAACGTGATAATATTGAAACACTTTGACTGTATTTACTGTGTAGAGTGGAGACACTGAGACAGATACTACATTCTGTTCACTTTCTTGCTTCTGAACTTACTCCAGTACCCTGTATAGCCTTTGGAAGAAATGAGGCTTAGATCTAAACCATGTTTTCTGTTTCTCTCCACCAGTATCTTTTCACTTACTACTATTAATAATATACCTCCTTTGTTCTTTTCAACAATTACTCTTGATTTTTATTTTCACATCATATGCCAAAATTAATACTAGAGAGAAAACAAAATGTTTAAATTTTTTAAACCTGAAAACATAGAAGTAGATATCTCCTCTGAGAAAGAATTTTCTAAATGTATTGTAAGAAGTGAAGGAAAATCATTTGCATTAAATATATATATTATAGGACTTCCCTGGTGGCACAGTGGTTAAGAATCCACCTGCCAATGCAGGGGACACGGGTTTGATCCCTGGTCTGGGAAGATCCCCCATGCTGCGGAGCAACTAAGCCTGTGCACCACAACTACTGAGCCTGTGCTCTAGAGCCCGTGAGCCACAACTACTGAGCCCACGTGCCACAACTACTGAAGCCCATGCTCCTAGAGCCCATGCTCCACAACAAGAGAAGCCACCACAGTGAGAAGCCTGCGCACCGCAAAGAAGAGTAGCCCCCGCTCACCGCAACTAGAGAAAGCCCGTGCACAGCAGCAAAGACCCAATACAGCCAAAAATAAATAAATAAATTAAAAAAATAAATATATACACACATATATTCTTTAAAAGATTTGATTATTTAAGACAAAATTTATAATACCAAAGATTAGGTTTTTAACATATATAGATGGAATGTGTGGTAACAGGAACACAAAGGAAAGGGAGGATGGAATTGTGCTGGTGCAAGGTTCTTATATTTTATTGGGGATAAGTCAGTTTTACTTTGAACTAGATGGTTACAATTTAAAGAGGTAATCTCCAGAAGGCTGGCTCACAGCTTCAGTGTGCGTCAGATAGACCTGGAGAGCTTGTTAAAACACATATTACTGGACCCCACTCCCAGAGCTTCTGATTCAGCAGGCTTGGGATAGGGCCCAAGAATTTACATTTCTAACATGTGATACTGATGCTACTGGTGTAGGGGCCACACTCTGAGAACAGCTGCCCTGGAGCAACCACTAAAAGAATAAAGCAAAGAAAGACAGCTAAAAAATTTAATAGAGGAATTAAAATGGCATACTAAAAAACACTTGTTTAATGCAAAACAAGGCAGAAATGGGGGAACAGAGAAATAAAAATGAGACAAATAGAAAGCAAATTGGAGTCTAAATCTAGCCATATTTAATAATTATATTAAATGTGAATTAACACTAAAATCAAAAGGCAGAGATTGACTAGCTAAAGAACAAACATCAAAATCTGTGCTGTCTACAAGACACGCCTTTTAAATTCAGACACAAATAGGTTGAATTAAAAGAATGGAAAAAAATGTACTATGCAAATAATAACAAAAAGAGCTAGAGTGATTATGTTACTATCAGGCAAATAGACTTTAAGACAAGGAATACTACTGAGACAAGGGTGGCATTCCATAATGATAAAAATGTCAATATGGCAGGAAGATAGAACAATTAGAAATATATGTATGTAATAACAGCACCAAAATATGTAAAGTAATACTGATAGAACTACAGAGGAGAAATAGACAAATCCACAATTATAGTTGAAGACTTCAACACCTCTCTCAATACTTGATAGAGTACTGGACAGAAAATCATCAAGGATGTAGAAGAACTGGACAATACCATTAACAAACAAGATCTAATTAATATTTATAGTTAAAAAAAAATTAACATTCATAGACTCTGCCACCCGAAACAGCAGCATACACATTCTTTCCAAGTGCATATGGAGCATTCACCAGTATAGACCATTGCTGGGTCATCAGATAAGTCTTAATCTTATTGAGAATCTTAATTAAAAGGATTGAAATCATTTAGAGTATGTTCTCCAACCACAGTAGAGTTAGAAATCAATAACAGAAAGAAATCCACCAAAAAAAAAAGAGAAAGAAATCTTGGAAGTCCGCAAGTAAGGGGTAATGAAATAGCATACTTCTAAGTTACCCATGATTCAAAGAAGAAGTCACAAAGGAAATTAGAAAATATCTTGAACTAAATGAAAATGAGCATCCAGCTTAACATTTGTAGGATAGCTAATGCATTGCTGAGGGGGAAATTTCTAGTTTTAAATGCTTATATTAGAAAAAAAAGAAAGTTTAAAATCAATTATCTGAGTTTGTAAGAAAATAGAAAAAGAAGAAAAAGTTAAACCCGAAATATATAAAGGAAATAATAAAGAGCAGAATGGAAACCACCAATTTATAAAACTGACACACAATAGGGAAAAATCAGTGAGACCAGAAGACTAGTTTTTTGAAAAGATAAATTAAAAAAAAACTTTTAGCTAAATTGATCAAAACAAAGAGAAGCCACAAATTTCAAATATCCTGAATGTAAGAAGGAACCTCATAACAGCGTTATTAATCAATACATCCATCAACTGATAAATGGATAAATGTGGTATATAAAAAGTGGAATAATACTAGCAACAAAAAGGAATAAACTATTCATACATGTAGCAACATGGATGGATCTCAAAAGCATCATGCTAGGGGAAAGAAGTCATATATAAAAGACTACATACTGAATGTTCTCTTAATATGGAATTCTAGAAAAGGCAAAACTATCAGAGTTGCCTGGGGTGGCAGTGGGGACTGACTGAAAGAGGGTACGAGGTAACTTTTTAGAGTGCTAGAAATGTTCTGAAAGTTGATTGTGGTAATGGTTGCATAACTGCATACTTTACTAAACTTAATGAAACGTATATCTAACATGGTGAATTTTATTATATGGAAGTAATACTTAAGTCTGTTGAAAATTGTAAACAGATTTTGGCAAGAAATTGTCTTAGGTAAAAAGAGGGAAAAATAGTTGTAACAGGACAGGATAAACACAGGGTTAATATCATATGTTGTAAGGAGCTTACACCTTTGAGAAGAGAAATAGTAAAATCCCTACACATAAATTGAAAGACAGAAATTCTTTAAAAAGAGAATATACAAGTAACTATTTGAAAATAACAGTCTTGTCAATAAATGGAAGTTAAAACAGAAGTTCAGTACCATTTTGACTTATAAAATTAGCAAAAACTTTTAAAAGATTTTTCAATGTTTTTAAGGGTTCTAACCCGCAGTAGTATTTGGCATAGTGGGACTGTATGTTAGTGAAAAAAATTCTTAGTTTTTGAAATTGAGGTGTAACTTTATATAGTAAAGTACATAAATTTTAAGTATACAGCTTGATGAATTTTTACATAGATACACATTTCTTTAACCACCACCAAGATCGAAACACAGATCATTTTCATCCCCCTGAAGATTCCCTCACACACCTTGCGCTCACCACCCCCAGCCGAAGAAAACCATTGTTCTGATTTCTGTCATTATAGATTATATTTGTCTGTGCTTGAACTTCATAATAAACCATACTGGATGTATTCTTTCACATTAGCTTTAGCTCGCTATAATGTCTGAAATTCATCTTTATTGTTGCATGCACCAATAGTTTTTTTATTACGGCAACGTACTCCATTTCTCCTATAAAATTACAAAATGATCTCACATGGATGGGTTAGCCAGAGGCAACATATATCTTATCATTTGAGCATATTCACTGTCTTTTCCTTTATTTTACAATTGCATATGCAGCATTTATATTTGTAATTTTATGCAGGGAAAGTAATTTAAAAGACTGACTCTTTCAGGTATGAAAGAAGGTAGGAAGAGATCAAAGACTTTGATAGTCTACAGCTTTTATCATCCAACCCATAGGTTGTCCCATCCTACTTATAGGATGGGACAAGCAGGTCCTACTTAAAACTGTCTTGATTTTAATGTCTGTATCCAGACCTCTTTAAAAAGCTAAACTTGGGCCTTTAGTCACTTAGTATCATTCAACAGCATTCAGTCTTGAGCACTTACTATGTAACTGGCCCTGTTCTAGGTTCTAGGTAAGTAGATTTTATCAGTATAACCCAGTTCTGGAAATTCATGGAAATAGTTTCTTGAAGGTCAGCTCAAACTGTGTTTGTATAACCTGGATATGCATCAGAATTATGAAGGAAATTTTTAAAAACACATATTCCAGGGCCTGAATTAGAATCTCAGGGACTGGGGTGAAGCTTGGGGTTCTATATATTTTCAGAGCTTCTTGGGTAATTGTAGACCAGCTAACCTGATACTGGTTTGAAGGAGGCATTTGGGAGCTATTAAAATAGAGAATCAGTTGCAGGAAAGCGCATATTTGATTAATGCAATTATCAGATATACAACTATAATCTTTATTTTCCTTTTTAAATGTCAAGTGCAGCTTTAACTTTATCTTTGGCTACTTAATTTAAGAGGCTAGAACGCAATCCATAGTGCCCTTTGAAGAATTTCTACATTCCAAATTAGAAACATAGGTAACATTAGAAGTTACATTTGTTTACTATATTACCTACAGCTTGAGGGTATTTGGCTACATATTTTAAAGCAGAAAACAGTCTAAGATAGTCTTCTACAAAATAGAGGACGCTACATTTTCTTCCTCATAAAAAATCATTTCACACTGTTCTCAGGAGGATTGTTTTCACATCTTATTTGCCTTTAATCTCTGCTGATCAGGTGTTGTGTGCTTTTATCAGACTCGAGAGTGTGTGGAGCAGTTACAGCTGGAAGACCGGGTTCTCTGCCTCCACAGTAGGTGGCGAATTCTCTATGCAGGACTGGCAAATGGCACTGTGGTCACCTTCAACATAAAGGTTAGTGGTTGGGGAGAGAAGACTGAGTTCCCATGCCACTTGAAAATGGTGTGAGTGTGTGTGGGAAGAAGTTGAAGGCAGATGTTTTCCTGTTTTTGTGTGTGTTTGAGAAAGCAACAGAATTAGCTGCTACTCAAAAATTTATCTTCTGTTGTAAGTGAAACAAGATGCTGCATTCTGTCTGCTCAGGCCCAAGTGTGCCAGGACCAAAGTGTAATTCTACTAAATTAAACCAGGCCTGATGATTTGGGGCCAAATAATGAGTCATAGGTTAAACTAGTCTGTCTCATTTTAAGAATGACACCGTGAAATGAGCTTAAATTCCTTTGAGTATGATGTTGATGTGGTTTGGAACTGATTTAGGGTTTCATGAGGGTAGCTTGTTCTTGACTTGAACTAAGTCAAGGTTTGCCTTCGTGCCTGTGGGCCTCATTCTTTCCTGACCCAAATATAAATCCATTTGTTGAGCAAACATTTATGGAGCACTATTACATGCTAGGTCTCAGGATAAGGCTTAGGAAATGAATACGGACCAGTTCTTAATGGCCCTGTGTGCTTTGTTAATGTAGTTGGACTTGTAAGCTTTAAAGTAAGAGAGACATGATCTAATTTGTATTTTAGAAAATGTCACTCTGGAGTTGAACAGGATGGAAAATACTGGTACTAGTAGAAGCTTGGAGACCATTTAGGAGGCTTTGTTATGGCAGCTGACATGAAAGATTAGACTAAGGTGAAGAGAAAATGGATAAAAGATGTAATTGGAGGTAGAAGTGATAGGTTTGGTTACTAGCTAGTTGTAGCATTCTATCCGGAGGCCATCTGGTCATCTTTTAACAGTGTGTTAGAATGTTACTGTGTTATGCCTTGTTACAGTATCATATGTTTAGTTAGTACCTACTATCTCTCCTTCTACCAGCTAGCTGGAACTACTTACAAGGAATGCAATAAAATATGTCGTGGTTTCTGCCTTTAAGAAGCTTAAAATCAAATTAGAAGAAACTAGCACATATATAATCAAGCGTCAGATTATTTGGTTCACTAGATATGAATAGATCACAGAAGGGTAATTAGTAAAGGTTTTTGCATTCTAAATGCAAAGTGCTAACAACCTAGATTAGATTTGGTTAGGGCAATAGAAATGAAGACAGAATAGATTTAAAATATTTTAAAGGATAAAACTTGATAATTACCCAGTTCTCTTCTATTTTGTGAGATTAAGGTAATCAAAGGTAGGTAGAAGTTTTGGGGCAAGATGATGACAAATTCAAATGGGAATGGTCTTTACTTTTATTTTTTTGAAATGGTCTTTAAATGGTTTAAAAGCCCCAGCAAAGATGGACTTTGAGACAGAGATTTGAGAGTTTCTGCAGAGATATGAATTTTGAAGCCTTGTTAGGGCTGGACCTTTTCTGTTTTGCCCATACTCCTGGAACGCAGTGCTTTCTGGGGCTCAACAGAAAGCATGGGCTGTTTACCTGGGCCTTCCCGCCATTGGGCCCTGAACTCCATTGATCTACCTCCCCAGCATCTCAAGATGACTGAGATTGATGCTCAGCTCTGCAGGCTCCCAGCTGCTGCTCTTGCCTAGTTTCTAGGAGTTTTATCTCGTGCACGCACCTTAAACTACCTCTTTAGAGTTTTGGGGAAGTAGGAAACTTTATGAACAAGTTTGGTTTGGGAATGAGGGAAGCAAGTCTAAAATCTGAGGTAAAGGAATGTTTGGGAATTCAGGATGTGACCATGCCACTCTGACTGATACAAAGGCTTCTGTAGTTTAACTTAATGATGTCATGAGAGATAGACATAGAACCAGAAGTCAGAAGAAGGTCAGAATAACAGAAAGGTGGAGAATGAGAGACTCAGATTGTCTAAGAAGGTAGTTCTCAAAGAGAATTTTGGAAACAATCATGATATAGTGCATAAATTTTGGATGACAAAAAAACAGTGAGAGTTCTTGGGTCTGTGGAAAGGGTATTCAAATATGAAAAAAAGGTTTATCATTCATTATCATTAACTTAAGGGAAGTGAGAGAGGGCATAAAAGAGAACCAAATTCTAATTATGATCAGGATAGTGCGGGTCAAAGGTAGAAATGAGTTTATAGTGTAAGACTGTCCCCACTAGAATCAGGAAGGAAGGAGTCATGAATGCAGAGTGTTGGAATAGGAATGGGAGAGGTTGGGGAGTTAGGGATAGGGAGTAGATATGAGAACTTACTGGTGTTAGAATTTAGAGTTTGTATCAAGGTAGTGATTTGGGTTAGTTGATGTTGAGTTTTTCCAACTAAGTTGCTTTTACTTCATATAATGGTGGTGTATTTTCCAGAACAACAAACGACTTGAAATCTTTGAATGCCACGGCCCTCGGGCTGTCAGCTGTCTTGCCACAGCTCAGGAAGGTGCCCGAAAGCTGCTGGTTGTGGGGTCTTATGACTGTACCATTAGTGTGCGTGATGCACGGAATGGACTGCTCCTTAGAACTCTGGAGGGCCACAGCAAAACCATTCTCTGCATGAAGGCAAGTATAGTGCAAAAAATAGGAGTTCATTGTCTGGTACAAATAGAAGGGTTTGAATGAAATTTACCATGTTGTCTAATGCCTTATTTAGAATACAGATTACTATCCTTTTTTATTTTCTTTTTTTTAAAAATTAATTTATTTATTTATGGCTGTGTTGGGTCTTCGTTGCTGCGCACGGGCTTTCTCTAGTTGCAGTGAGTGCGAGCTACTCTTCCTTGTGGTGCACAGGCTTCTCATTGTGGTGGCTTGTCTTGTTGCAGAGTACGGGCTCTAGGTGTGCGGGCTTCAGTAGTTGCGGCACGTGGGCTCTAGAACGCAGGCTCAGTAGTTGTGGCGCACCGGCTTAGTTGCTCCGCAGCATGTGGGATCTTCCCAGACGAGGGCTCGAACCCATGTCCCCTGCATTGGCAGGCGGATTCTTAACCATTGCGCCACCAGGGAAGTCCCTATGAGCCTTTTCTTTAGGCTTGGATTACCACAGGACATACTGTTTTTTAATATATTAACCAAGAGACAAATAAAATTGTATCTTATTGTAGAATGTAGATATACTTGAATGCCCTTCTAGGCTGCTTCGTAATCATTCGGAAGAAGCAACAAACCCAGTAGTACATTGTCAATTCATCACAGTACTGGGTGGCAGCACATAAGTGTCAGTTCAGAAAATTTGTCTGAGAAACTTATTTCATACCTTGTTCATGCTCATCTCAAAATAGGGTGGGAAGTAGAATTTGCTAATGTGTATTACAAGTTAAAGGAAACTCAGAACGTTATATCGAATCTCATTAACTGAATTTTTTTTCTTTAAGGTGGTGAATGACCTTGTGTTCAGTGGCTCCAGTGATCAGTCAGTCCATGCCCACAACATTCACGTAAGCCATGTTGGTGTGAAGAAATCTTTAGTAGAATGATGATTAAAGCTTGAAGGATTCCTCAGACCTCTTGCAATTTAAATTAAGCCCTTTTTCTAGTGAAAGACTTAATAATAATCCCTGCGCATAAGCTCTTGGATAATATTAAGTACTGTAGAAATTCTGACCTCATCAAAATTCTTAGTGGGGAATAGACTCAAAATTTACGTAAGGTTTAGTTTGAATGCCTCATCTAAACATGAGATAAATTGAGCATCTGAGGCTCTAAGAAAGTAGATATGATACATAGTTTAAAATAGCACAAGTAAAAACAGCCAAGAGACTCTGCTCAGGTCATAGAGGCTGCTTTTGAAGCTCAGTTCTTAGTCTGTAAACCTGGGGGTTATCCAGCCTCAGGGACATGTCCAGATGCAGTGAAATGATAAAAGTGAATATACTTCAAAAGCTATAAAATACATACACACATAGCTGTGGCCCTTCTCTTTCTGTGACTTGGGGTTCTCTCCATCAAGATACAGTGCAGGGCTTCCCTGGTGGTGCAGTGGTTAAGAATCCCCCTGCCAATGCAGGGGACGTGGGTTCAAGCCCTGGCCCGGGAAGATCCCACATGCCGTGGAGCAACTAAGCCCGTGCGCCACAGCTACCGAGCCTGCGCTCTAGAGCCTGTGAGCCACAACTACTGAAGCCCACGCACCTAGAGCCAGTGCTCCTCAACAAGAGAAGCCACAGCAATGAGAAGCCTGCTCACCACAATGAAGTGTAGCCCCCACTCGCCAAAACTAGAGAAAGCCTGCACGCACAACAAAAACCCAACTCAGCCAAAAATAATAAATAAATTTATTTTAAAAAAGATACAGTGCATACATTTTGTAAAAGTAAAAAATGCTTGTGGGAGTACTTCATCTGTTAAAATTAGTACAGCTACGTTTGTACAAGTAGTCTCAGAATTATGTCTTCTAGAATTACAGAATTATAAATCTCAAAAGTCGGAAGGAATCTTGAAGGTCAGTCTAGTGACTCTTATCTCTCTTCTGATGCAGACTGGTGAGCTTGTACGGATCTATAAAGGTCACAATCATGCAGTGACTGTGGTGAATATCCTAGGAAAAGTGATGGTGACTGCTTGCCTGGATAAATTTGTTCGTGTCTATGAATTACAGGTAGAATTTAGACCCCGTATTTTGCTTGAATGACTTGGGGAGACTGTCTATTTGGATTTGGTGTTGATTTTTCTATGTGGAAAGGCTGGGGTGGAACTCAGGAATCTGAGTTCTTCACAAGTGCTATAGATAATTATGAAGTAGCTGGTCCTTGGAGGATGCTTTCAGAAACACTACTCTGAGATACCTGGTCAGGCTCACACGTGTTAAAAATTAAATGGTGGGCTTCCCTAGTGACGCAGTGGTTAAGAATCTGCCTGCCAATGCAAGGGACACAGGTTTGAGCCCTGGCCCGGGAAGATCCCACATGCCACAGAGCAACTAAGCCCGTGCGCCACAACTACTGAGCCTGAGCTCTAGAGCCTGAAGCCACAACTACTGAGCCCACATGCCACAACTACTGAAGCCTGTACAACTAGAGCCCATGCTCCACAATAAGAAAAGCAATGACAATGAGAAGCCCGCGCACCGCAACTAGGGAAAGCCCGTGCACAGCAACAAAGACCCAACACAGCCATAAATAAATAAATTTATTTTTTAAAAAAATTAAATGGTGTCAAAAAAAAATTTAAATGGTTTATGGAGAGCAGCTGTAGTCTGTAACACCGGTCTGATTCTCTTTGTGTGCAATTTCAGGTTTGAGACTTTGACACTACACAGAAATTGGTTTTATTTTTTCCAGTTACCAGCTCTTCCCATGAGGAGAAGGAGTTGTTAGATTATGTTTCTGTTAACATGCTACTGGTACTTCAGCTTGGTACCTCAGGTGTAGTTTTAAACCTTTCAAAGGCCTTCAGGGACTATGCCTGTTAAACACAAGGTATAAATAACCTTAATTCTCTCTCTCTTTTTTTTTTTTCCCTCCACCCAAGTCGCATGATCGATTGCAAGTTTATGGAGGACACAAAGACATGATTATGTGTATGACCATCCATAAAAGTATGGTGAGTATAATTTGCTGTGCCACATATTTGCCTTTGAATGTGTTTACTAAAAATTGTACAAACTATTAATAATGTTACTACTTGTCACTTCCAAAAATGACATCTGTTTTTGATATGCCTCATTACTGAATGTCTTTCTATCTCTTGGTATTATAATATTGAAAACCCAGTAATGCTGTTGAATATTCCTTTTTTTATTAAGAGCTAAAATAATTACAATACAAAATATAATACCACCATTAAATAGAAGGTAAATTTAAGATGTTTCCAAAAAAAAAAATTGAGTGGTGCTTTTTTCAGTGACATTATGATCTGGACAGTACATTGGAATAGAGTCAGGAGGTTTGGCCAGTGTGGCATAGTTATGGCAGACCTAAAAGTAGAAGCTAACTCATGTAACCCTGCTAATCCTTGATTTATTTTATTTTTAAATTTTGAGGTTGAACCAGAATGGATGTTTTTCAGACTTTAAGCAGTAGAACCTTTTGTTCCAATGAAATACAGATGCCTAATATGCAATGCCCAGTAGAAGCCAGAGCTACACCAGTTAAAGTATAAGTGGTGCCTCTGATCCCTGCCACTTCCGGTCTCAGCCACAATCCCAAGAGTGGCTCTCTAAGGAGCACAGCTTCAAAGTGTCCAGACTAGAAGATCTACAAGATACTTTCCCATTATGGTACTCTGGGGCTGGTTTGGGTTTAGGTTTAGGTTTTCTTGTTGTTGTAGCTGGTACCAGTAACTTTTGACTCTTATTTTGAGGATGATTGTAGTAGTTTTATTGTGTGTTGTTTTGGTCTGATGTGATAAACCTTTTTCTCTAGATTTATACTGGCTGTTATGATGGCAGTATTCAGGCCGTGAGGCTGAATCTGATGCAGAATTACCGCTGCTGGGTAAGGAGTGAAACTGTTCTTGTCACCAGACTTAGATGTTGCACAACCCCAGGCCAATTTATAGATCTTCATTATCATCGGTTTAGCATTTTTATATTGAGCGTCTACTTTTGCCTTCCGCTGTAGGACAAATAAGCTTATTTTTTAAAAACTACATAAAATGCTTCCATACTTCTGTAATGAAAAGTCTAATCTTAGGATTAGATATAAAGCATATTTGAGTATCCACTCAAAGTTTATCTCTTTTGTGTTTTTTATTTTGTTTTATTACTCTATTGATACATGCCTACAAAAACATCAACAGTACAGAAGTGTGTGAAAGAAAAGTATAAGTGCTTATTTTCATGACCTGCCCACAATACTTTACCCATTCCTCAGGCATTACATGTATAGTTTGGTTTGTTCCTCATTGGTTTTTGAGGAATAGGCAGATAAAAATTTGCATGTTTGAAGTTTTAAACCTCAGTTTACTAGGCTAAATAGAGTGGTTTTTATTTTTGGGTGGGAGCTGGTGATTAACCCTCAAAACTTTCATACTGTTTCTTATAAGCCTTACTTTGTTTCATCAGTTCTAATAGTTGTGACCAGAGAAAAGTTGATGGCACTGAATTTTTTTTTCCCTAAACCTTGACCTCCTTTTTCAGCATTGATGAAATGAACTGGATGCTCTCCATTTTAAAATTTGATTTTGGGTTTGTCTCTGGCCTAATTACTTTCCAGCTTTTTACACATCACTATCTTTGATTTTTAGTCTTCTCAGTGAAGACAAGCAAAATCTAGTACAACAGGCTCCAGAATATACAAATAGACTTAACTTATCTAGAGAAACGAGGAAAATACCTTCTGGTTTTAAAGCTGGGGGGTTGGAATAGTGCTTACAGAGGAGAAACTCAAATTTGCATTACTTTTTAGAAATGAACATGTTAGAATGAGAATCATAGGATTTCTTACAAGCCTGTAGGGAAAAAAAGCCAAGACAAAGAGTCTTTATGCTTTCTGACTAACAATTGAAACATAGCCACATTTATAATACAGTAAAAAAAAAAAAAAATAGGTATCACAAGACTTGATTCAAGTAATAAAAATTGTTAGTAAAGTCAGGCTTCGTTGGCAGTTTTCTACAAGTTTTTCCACAAATGTAGTTTTCTTTATCAGACATTTGTATTTTCAAGTTTACAAGTCAACAGTTCTTAGAATTGTTAAAAATAACCCTTTAAGTATTGCAGGAAAGCTCTTTGCCTTTCTTAAATAAATAGACTAAGAAACTCATTTTATGATGGCAAGATAAAGCATAAGTATGGTTTAAATTGAATTTTATGTAACTTGTCTGTCAGGATTTGCTAACAGCTTCCTTATCTAATGATGTAATGGCTGCCTTAGTGCTTTGCCTTCTCAAAATATTGCACTGTCAAAAGACTTCTCAGTCTTTTCAAGTTTCTCATTAAATTGATGATTAATTTGGTTACTTCTGGCTTTGTTGAATTTCCTAGCCAAGAATAAATTAAAGAATAGGGGCTTACTTACAGGATGCAAGTGAGGAATATTCTCATTGCATGTTTCCCGTGCTCTTTATAACTTACCTTTTCATTCTGTTTCTCTCCAGTGGCACGGTTGCTCTCTGATATTTGGCGTTATAGAGCATTTAAAACAACATTTGCTGACTGACCATACAAATCCGAACTTTCAAACTCTGAAATGTCGCTGGAAGAACTGTGATGCTTTTTTTACTGCTAGGAAAGGATCCAAACAGGTACATCAGTGGGATTTGAGGTCAACCTGGGGTCATTTGACTGCTCATAGCAGGGTTCAGTAAACCTTTTTTGCCTTATTAGAATGTTCACAATTGCAATAAACAGGGAGAGTGTAGGGATTTTTCTTTTTATTACTATCCAGGGATTTGGTGTATAGCTTAATGAGGTTTCAAATGAAGAATAGGTAGTTTTTGAGAAAGAGCCTAAAGAGAATGTTTTCACATGTTTCCAGTCCAGTAACTGAACCTAGAGGTTTATTACAGCGCTCTTGTTAAGAACTCATCTTTAAGTGCGCAGTTCCATGTAAATTAGAGTACTGGGTCCTAACTGCCTTTCATGTATGGATCTTAGAATGTACCTGTGAAGCTCCCTGGCTTTGACTTTCTCTTGTCCTACTACCATCCTTTCTCTCATGGGCCCTTTTCCCTTTATTCCTAGGATGCTGCAGGACACATTGAACGACATGCTGAGGATGACAGCAAAATTGATTCATGAAGTTTTTTGCCTCCCATGTTGGGAAGTCTTTAGTTGAACTAATTTCACATCAGCCCCTTACACAGGCCAGTGTCTTCCCTTCCCTTGTGGATCAGGGAAGGAGAGAGTGGTTACTAGCCAGGCTTACCACTAGCATAAGTCTGGGCAGCTCTATGGGGTGATAGGTTACACTTCTAAGTTCTTGCTGGAGGTCTGTCAGATTTAAACAGATTTTTAAGGAACCACACTCTTCTGGGACAGCATGGCTTATAGTAATTTATGCTACTGGTGTTCTCCAGATGATTATTAAAATACAGATCTTAATTGGCTCCCTGGTTTGACCCTAATCATATGTATATTTTATTGATTTCAGTCGGTGATTTTTAGTTTCTGTTCTTATGATGGTTTAAACCTATAGGCAGGCTTTTAAGTACAAATTTGTCCAGTGCTAGATTTTTAGGATCAGTTTTAACTTCTCCTTAATTATTACAATCAGTTAATTGTAACAGCTGGATATTTAAATTGGAAGCAAATAGTTCCCTTTCTTAACAATTATGTACAGTGTGTTTCAGTATGCTCTTTGTAGATAGACAGAGCTGGCTTTAAATGCTAAAGGGACACACAATAGGTTTTTAACAGTTAAAGTAACTGCTCTGCTGATTATATTTTAGGAACTCAGGCAGCAAATCACATAATGACAAGTCCTTACAGACAGTACTTCCTATTGAACTTCTGCAGATTTTGATAGAGTGCTCAGTTCAAGGCAGTGCATAGACCTAATGTCTGCTTGGAAATCTCACTGTTAGACCTGGGCACTCACTGCAGGTATTGGCAGGCTGTTCGAACTGGAGGTATAACCTTTATCTCTCTTTCCAGCTTCTGACTCTCCAGGCGGGCTGTGGGTTTGAAACCTTTTCATTTACTTCATTGCCAAACCCCACTCTTCTATTCTCTGGCTGTGCCTAGACTGACAGTAGCCATCATATACTTCCTCTGGGTTCACAGGGTACTTTCCACCCACCCGCAGTACCCAAATGGGGGAGTCAGGATAAAGCATCTGAATATAGTTTTCAAGGCCTCAGGCAGGCTTCTTAAAGACCAGTGTCTTGCCTTCATCTCCCCACTAGCTGGGAAGGGTGGAGTAGGATGAAGGGAAAGACCCTACCTGTCCATTGAGAGCAGCCAAATGAACAAAGCCTTCATGAGACTGCTTTGTTTTTGGATTTTCTCTGGACTCTTAAGAGAAGCCGTGGAGGTGTTGCTTTCCAGCCTTTTGTTTCTAGATTCTCAAAACTCCGAAAGTTTCTACAGAGAGAGAGAGGAAAAGGGAGAAGAGCCCAGCACCACATACCAAGCTTCAGATGTGATGCCTATTCTTTCCTAGGACTGCAGAGCATCCAGGTTTATCTCCACCCATCTTAGTGCACACACTTCTACTCACATGTCTTCACTCAGGCTCTGGGGCAGGGGGACTTCCCCAGGGGTTCATGGATAGGTTTCAAGAGGGTATCCAAACCCCCTGGAATTGTGTGTAAGACTAAGTAGGTGTTTATTTCCAGGGAAGCCTCCAGTGGTTCTCACTGGATCCAAAAAAAAACATTAAGAACTAATCTAGGAGCTACATCTAGATAATGAATGGCTCCACAAGCTGTTTACTTCTGTCCTTATGAATGGCAGAACTCTTGTGTTGACCACACTATTGAGATTTGCATGATACTTGAGAGAGAACAGAGAAGATCCTGTTGCATAAAGTTTATGTGTGCTGTTTCTGTCTGAGAGCAAGCATTCCCATCTCTCACCCCATTTCCTGTACAGGTGACCAGAGAAGCTAAGCTGTTCTGTGGGTTTGGGAATGGTGATTCCCAGGAAAGTACGTTTGGATTTATTGCTAAACCTAGCATTTTCCTTTGGGCTGTAGTGAACCCACATTTCCGCGTTGGCTGGGCAGTGTGCTGAGGAAGTCTTGCATACTCTGTTGCGTAGGTGCCCTTCTGTTCTGCCTGAGGACATGTCTGAAAAGATGAGAGTGGTGGAGCCTCTGTACAGCTAGAAGCGGGTATATGAGGTGTTGGGCAGTCGTGGGGAACTGTAGGTATGAACAGACTGATAGAATCAGTAAAAACTGATTTGATTTTAACTTTCACAGAATCGTGCACAGTCTGTCTGCCTTTATGTGTGCAGTTGTGGATGTTCTTTGTACATGTGTATGCGCGTGGGCACCTATACTTGTAATACTTTTTCTCATTTCACAAGAATTTTCTTTGAAGCCGTGGCAATAATGTTTTTGTTTCAAGAATGCATAAAATTCGTTTAACACCAGGTTAGTATATTGCCCTCAATGCACTGTTGTAGCCACCTGTTTAGAAATAAAGGCACCATAAGCATCTTGACTGCTTATGGTTGTATGTTATGACTTTTAAGTGTCTTGAAAGTTATGCAAAAGTCTTGTTTTAAGTCTTCTACAATGTCTTGGCTGATTCTGGCCTTCTGTTCCCCCTCAGAGTAGAGCAGTGGCTCAGGGATTTGTGTTGGCTCTGATATTTAGTACTTAGTTGAGGAAGGCAATTATTACATGACCTGACAAAACACAACTCATTTCTTATAAGGAATTGGAGGCCATTTTTAGAATGTTGTTTTTAATCACTCGTGTTCACCTCTGACAGCTAGAAGACAAGAGAACCATAGCATAAATCCTTTTGTGCGCATATGCTCGGGTTTTAATGGCAGTTTATTCTGATGACATATCAGTCACTTCAAGTTTTATCCTGAAGTTTTTAATCAGGTTCAAAATTTTGGTATACGGCTCTACTCAGTATAAAGCAGTTAAACACAGTACAAACTTATCTTGATCTGATGTTACTTGAATTTGAGAGAACGTCATTGCTATTACACTTCTGCTTTTGTGGAGAATTTTTTTTCTGCCTCAGAAGAGTTAGCAGTTGAGTGTTGAGCTCCTGACCTATCTATAATTTATAGGCAACATCACTGCCATTTAAGTGGTTATTTGCCTAACAAAGGGTTTTTTGTTTTTTTTTCTTTTTGGTAGATTATACAGTGCACAACTTTAGTGACTAGGTATGTGGATGATTTGGTGGGAGTAGGTGTACAAAACTTAGCGGAATGGTATGGTATATTTTATGGAAGAGAATTCATTGGAGGGGAAATGAAAGTATATTGTGAAGTGGGATTTAAACAGCATGTACCCTCTGGTTTGCAATTTATATACGCTGTCTTATAAATTTTGTTCCTGTTACCTAAAGGAGAACTCCTAAAACTGTTAAGAAGGCCATGCCTGTCACATTGTTAAAACAGTGATTTTATCCCTGCCCCAAATCATCAGATTCCTCAGGATTTCAGAGAAGCTGTCTAATGGTTAGAATTAGAAGTTGTGGTAGAGATGATTTGGGTTATACTGAGTTCCATATACAAGTGGATGTGAAATCCTGATTAAACCAAACCTACTGCTTACCAGACAATAACCTCTAACCTCACCTCCAACCCCCAAGTATGTGGCCTTGCTGGGTCACATGGTGACTAACGTTTCCCAGATTTCCTCTAAATTCAAGGTAGTAGCCCAACTGAATTGGGGGAGGAGGGAGTCAAGGAGGAAAGGCTGTTGAAGATCTTCCTCCTACTCAAGAGAAATATATGCCCTAGAGCTGTGCCAGCACCCTTGGTGTCTGATTTTTTTTTTTTTAATTGAACATGGGTTAGAAGAATGAAATCAGATGACACTTGACTGCAAAAATGTTTATAAGCAAATAGCTTAGCCTTCTTACATTTTGGTATAAAGCTGCGAACTTCCTAACTTTGTAAAGCAAGATATAAAGCAAATATAAGGGGAAAATAAAGTACTTTTACTAATTGTTTATTTTTGTTACCTTATCTGCATATTCATATTCACAGCCAAACCCTTCTCTTCCACATTGATATAGAGAACAAGAAGGAAATTGGGTAGAAAATGAAAGATGGTTGTAGATATGCCACAGATCATGGTCCAGATAAGCTCGGCAGACCGCTACATATAAGGATTTGTTCAAGGTCATACAGTAGGGCAATATTAGTGGAGGAACTAGGATTAAAAACTTTATCTCTGCTCCATTACACTCAGGTAACTGGCCCCTCTGGTTATAGGTGACCCATTTTGTCTTGATCTAGACACCAACAGCTATTCCCCTTCCTTTCCTCATGTGTCTTGGAAAGTATTTGACTGATTCCTGTGCTCAAGAAATAGCAAAAGCCATGATTAAAGCGGGGTTTAGGATTTATTTGTGTATGTGTGTATTTTCCATTGCTGTGTTCTGAAACTACGGCTCTCTATACGTGATGGGTAAGATTGGAGCTACTCATCCCTGCTGTGGCTGACATCTAAATGTGAGAAAACAAAACACGATCAAGCCAGCTATACAGGTGCCTTTATTTAGATCAACTGTTTTTCAAAATGCAACCAAACTTATGAGTCAGATAACCCAAAGTGTCCAACCCTCTTCCGCTGAGCTAGTTTACTCTGGAGCAGGCCCATCCTGAAACAGTCAGGCAGAACCAAATGCTCATTGGGCTGCTGTCCCGGGACTGGGAGAATATAAAGGTGATAGAGGGCTCTAGCACCAGGAAGTGTTGAGTGCCACTGGCAAATGCTTCTGCGAACAGCCGAGGGCAAGCTAAAGGGAGTGTTTGCTTCAGAGCTGAGGCCACTCAGACTCCAAGCAAAGCTGTCACTGGGCCATGGCTAGCTGAGGCAGACAGAGACACTTGCCTCCATGTGGCACAGGGACAGAGTTGTTCTCCCTTCCCCATTCCTTAACTAAAGGGTGAGGCTGGGCATGACAGATGGACAGATACCCTGAGGCTGAGAAGGAAGTGAGTAGAGGAGGAACAAGACCGATGAGGTGCCTGGAGGTCTGCTGAGGGTGCAGCTACTGTGTCCTTTGAGGTAAGTGGCTCTAGCTCTGTTGGGTGAAATTGAAATCCTGAGTGATCCTGCATGGCCTTGGATGAGGCCAGCTTGGTTCAGGCATACATGGTGAGCTGCAGCCACTGAAAGAGGAAGTCCCAAGATCAGAATGCAAACAAGAAAAGGGAGCCCAGCCCTAGGGATCTAACGGGGTAGAGGAAAGGGACAGCCCCCAGCATGCCAGACACTGGGAAGATTTTCTGAGAAGCAGCGGTGTACTGCATCCTTCCCACAGATCTCTCCTAGAAGGTACATATTTTCCAGCATAAAGTCATTGTAGAACTGAGGCCTCCCTGGAGCCTTCCCCCAGTCCTCGTTCCCGATGAGCCACATCCTGCTGAGCCGTGAGCTTCCCTTTATGTTCCTTTCCCATCCCATCCCTCCACCACCGTTGGGAAGTGAGGAGTGCATAGTGTGTCCAGTCTTCTTCATGGATTCCTCTACCTTGAATTTTAAGGTTCAGGGGGATTGTACGGCTTCTATTAGGCTTTACCTCTAGAACGTTGAGTTTGATGATACCGTCACCATCCTTGTCAAATGCATTAAAAGCTCCTGTGTGGAAGAACGCACAGGCCAGAGGCCAGTTAAAGGCTCATTCCCCCTCCACTGCTCTACCTTTTCTTAACTGTGTGCTGAGTGCTGCTCTTCAGCACAAAAATCTACCAGGCAGAGTACCACCCGTAACCCTCCCTTTGCCATCCCATTCTGAGCCTGAAGAGGCCCTTCACCTTTGTGCAGTCTGAATACAGTAGATTGGGATTTGTCCAAGGTCATACAGTAGGTCAGTTAGTGGAGATTCCCGCCACCACAGCTGTCGCTGCAGGAGAGGGGGCAGGAGGGGCAAAGAGAGCAAAAGGGTAGCTGTCCACTTACTGAACATGCCCTCCAGCCTGAGGAGGCAGCAGATGAAGCTGTCGAGGTCAATGTTCATGGACCTGTCTGCATAGCGCATGGTGATGATGTCGTAGAGCTGGTTGTTGAGGTGGAAGCCTGTGGGGGGAGCACAGGAGAGATGGGGTAGGCTTGGAGCCCTCAGGCCTGCGTGCTATCTCCCCTGCCTCCTGGTCACGCTGGGGCCTGGGAGAGGAAAGCGAGAAGCCCTCTCTCATTCCTTTCTCTAGTAGGGCCCAAGTGGCCCCATCCTCCCCTCCCGTTCCTGCTCCCACCGGCTCCAGTCCGCATCCTGGCCACCCCCTTTCTTCCCCACACCTGCGTCATTGACTGCATTTCGCATCTCGTAGCTGTTGATGGTGCCGGATTGGTCTGTGTCATAGTGCTTGAAAATTTTCTGGCAATAGAAAATTTGAGGACAGGGGTCGCACACTGAATCTCTGCATCAGTTCCTTCCTCACTCCCACCTTCGTTCTCTCATCCCACCTGCCAGGCCTTAATCTTCTTCCAGAGGTGATGGAACTCTTGCAGGTTCAGTCTCCCAGAGCCGTCTGTCTGGAGGAAGGAAGTCAGGGCTACAGGGCACATAGCAAAATCCCCCTGGATGGGGAGAGGGCTTTCTAGGCGGCTGTGCAGGGAAAGTAGCCCCATAGGAGAGCTTTGCCCAGGATATCCCACTCTGCCCTGTCCTGGTATTTAACACCCCCCTCTATGCTTCCTGAGTCAAAATTAATGCCTGCTCTATAACCCAGGGAACGTTTCTCCTAAGGACCACTTTCGTTAGGGCCCCAGGCAGAATCCCAGGCCTGAGGTTAAGAGCAGGGGCCAATGTTCTTCCCAACTGTACCTCCTCCAACAGCCCCTTTCAGACCAGCAGCCAGGAGGTTCTAACTCAGGGCCTCCTTAAATCTTTCCTTGGGCATGAATTTGAGCCCCGCTGCTTGACTGGGCCCCCCCCCACCCCATTTGTTGCCCTAGCCCCCAGAGGCTGCTCAGGGGCTGATGACAGAGGCTTGGGAAGGGGTGGCAGGAAGGATACGTCCATGAGAGCAATCATGCTACGGCAGGACTCCAGCGTGAAGCCTTGTGTCTTCAGATCCTTATCTGGGAGGTATGGAGAAGAGTGAGGAGCTGCTTTCAGATAACTGGACACACACTGCCCCCACCACCCATCTGTTTCTCACAGAGTTTGAGCCACTCACGTTTGTTCACAACTCTGTTAAGGATATTCTTGAGCTCATCTGCACAGATCTCCATGTCCTGAGGAGGTAGGGAGAAGAGAGTCATGGTTCAAAAGTACAGCAACTGTTGGAGCCCGGGCTTTGCAAAACAAATCCCGGCTGTCCGTGGTTGTAAAGTCCCTGTCAGGGCTATTCTGTCGTGGGGAAGCAGGGGCTCTTCTGAGGAAGACACACTGCAGCCTCAGCTGTCCAGACTGCAGTGGGCAGCTCAGAGCCACCCAGTGGGTGTGTTGGTCAAAAACTCGAGGACTTCACTTGTGGATTTCTGCGCTACACTCATACACCCTGTTTCCACCAAAAGCCAAAATGACCTCTACTGAACCATAATGAAATAACTGGCAAATTGAGCAATTAAGGAGAGGAGTGTCTGTGGGAGTCGGGGTTGGAGGTACTCACATCGCCTGCTATCTGCCTGAAAATGTTCCCGAATTGCTGCTGTTCCTCACTTTCCTGGTCAGCACTGCTGGGCTCTGACTATGGAAGCACAAAGGAAAACTGGTTGGTGAGAACCAGGGAGATGGACAGACCCGAGAGGAAAGTTCCTCTGGACTGAAGGAGCCAGGTGCCTAAAACAGCCCTAGGTGGCAGCAGGAGCTGGGTACAGGGCAAATGCTCTTCTTTCTCAGCTGAACCTGGTGATCTGGAGTGAGGATCGTCTAGGCCCAGGTGAGCCTTCACTCCATACCCCCGCAGCTCAGACATTCTAACCAGAGGAGGTATATTAGCTCTGCAATCATGTAGACAGCCCTCTTGGTCCTCTCGCCCCATCCCCACCTGCTAGAGCCCCCTCCACTGTTTTGAGCCTGACCATCCCAACCAAACCAGCCCCAGCAAGACAGAGGGGGCCAGACCAATCTGATAGCTCCAGCTGCCTCTGTCATCAAGGCCGAATCTTCAGAGGACCCTCCTCCCCTCCCCACTCCGTTGGGCACTACAGGATAGAGATAGCCCTGGATTTATCTGTGGACTTTTGCCTCTTAGTCTATAACCTCCTGTAAGCTTTATATGACCACCTCTCCCCCCTCTAACACCGTCCCCTGAGCTCTGGAGGACTCCATTTCTGGTGTCATCCCCCTTTTCCACTACTATTCTTTATCCTCCCCATTGTTAATGACACCAGGAAACAGGAGTTGTTCCATCTCAAGCTGCTTCTGTCTTAGGCTTTGCATCCCTCTCTCTTTCCTGGCTGGATGGGCTCCAGCGGGGAGGCTCGGCCTGTCCTTCCCAGGCCTAGGACCAGCTTGGTGGGGCAGCCAACCCCAAGACATTCACCCAAGCAGCATCCCAGATTTTAGGAGAACTTGATGAGAGAAAAGGTCAGTGGGACAAACCCAAACCTCTAGATGTTAAAGGGACACCCCACCCCTGTGGCCCCTCCAACCCCCATGCACCCCAAGAGGATAGACCTCAGTTGTGTGTTGGCTACCCCATTCATGCACATGCTCAGAAACCTGTGGGGATTTCGCTTGCTTATCAGGGCTTGTTTTGTCTTTGCCCTCCTCTGATTCCTGGTCCACACCCAGCTCCTTGTTGCTGTTTGCTCTGTCTGAAACGAAGATGATAGGCTGGAGAGAGGAGGGAAGTAGGGAGGGGGCAGGAAGGAGACAAGGATTACTGCCTGAGCGGGCACAAGGAGGCAACCTCCCTCCTGGACCAGCTTTGTCCAGTGGAGAGGGAAAGAGCAGAGTTGGGAGTTCCTGAACCTCCGTTCAACCTCCGTCTCTGCCACTAACAAGCTGTGTGACTTGGGGAAAGATGCTAAGTCTCTCTGGACTTCAGTTCCTTATCTCCTCAAGGTAGAATTAGGAGGATTAAGCAAGGTAGTTACTGCACGTGAAAATGCTAAGAATGCTAAAAGCAGCATGATCTAGTGCAGTGATTTTCAAGTATTTTGTAGATTTTTTTTTTTTCAAATGGAAGCCCTGTTCAAATTAAATTTCCCCAGAAGTCATTAAAAACAGAGCTTCTCTGCTTGATGAAGAAGGCAGAGCTCTTTTCCCTCAGCATCCCCACATCACCGTGGCAGCTACTGAGGCACCTCCAAGGAGCCTCTAGGACTTGGCAGAGGACACATTGAAAAAAGGACTCTGATTAATGGCATGGTCAGTGAGTGAGGTCAGAACACTTGGCTGGCGTCCCAGCCGTACCCCTCACATCTGAGAAATATCCTCTGGACTCGGTTTACTCATCCATTAATGGGGATGATAAAACCTGCTTTGCCTTTCTCATTGGGCTCTTATGGGGATCACATGGGATACTGAATGTAAAATTGTATTGCAAAAACATTTAAGATGCTACACAAATATAAGGGGTATTTGCCAGACATGCTCATGCAAGTGAGGAGGATATAAAAGGGTGGAGAGCAGCTGCCATGCTGTGCCAGTACTGGTTGGTGTATACATCCTACAAGGAAAGCCAGAAGAGAAAGGCTAGGCTGATGGCTGCAGGCCAGAGAGCAAGGGGGCAATCAGAGTCTCTCAGAGCAGAAATGGAACCTGACCGCTGAGTCCCCATTTGCCTTTCCATACTGTTTGTCTGGGACAGCACAAATGGACAGACCTATGGAAAGAGCTTCCCTGGCTTTGGCTCCCAGCAGGCCCCAAGTACCTTGGCTTGCTCTGCCTTCCAAGCAAAGGGTCTTGCTCAAGTAACTGATGGTTGTAGGGAATCCCAGAGCAAGTGGGGCGCACAGTCTGAGGCGGGGATGTGTGCCCATGGACATGGTGTGGCCATGGGGCACCCCTGCCAGGCACACATCTTGGGGCCCACGTGTGGGTCTGGGCAACACAGGCAATAGAGTATAAGGGGCCTGCACCAGAGAGCTGAGGGCAAGAAACATGGGTTTCGGAGCAGACAAATACGATTTCCAGTTCCATTAGTTGTGTGTCCTTAGGCAAGTACTTCTGAGTCTTTATCCTCATCTATAAAAGGGGAATCATAACAGCACATACCTTGTAGATACTGTTGTAATGAAAACAATGTATATTTTACCCCCAGCACAGTGCCTTAATATGCAGTGTTAGGTGCTTGAGGAATCTCAGCTCTGGTCTGCATCAGCACCAGTGCTCGGAGGACCCCTATGACGGATCCTTCCAGACGCTGTCATGAACACTAACACCAAACCTTGTCTGATAGCCTATGGCTACTGCTCCGTGGGCTTGAGGATGCCCAAAGGTCAGTCATTTCTGGATGGCACTCTGGGTGGTCAAACCAGAATTCTAAAAGGGGCACCGTTATTGTGGGCACTACCACCCTGAAGACTATGGGGAAGTTATGGGGTGAATGGAGCAAGGATGAGGTTGTAATCTCGAGCTCCAAAACCACACAAGGGAAACAGTGACCTTGGTCTCAGATGGAAGCTTTCATCTGAGGCCCCTGAGATGCTCTTAGCACACATGGTCACCTTTAGTGATGGTGTTCTTACAGCAAAGTGGTCTTAACCAGGACACCCAGGAGGGACTCTTCCTTAAGACCCCAGGAGGGGAAGCTGCCCAGGTAGCTCTCCTCATTTCTCCCCTTTAAAGCAGTCACGTTGAGCAGCTCCTCTGGGGCTGTGCCAGTGAAGCTTCTCTTCCCCTTTCCCCTTTGCCGTCTGGACACGCACAGCAATCAGAGTCCATCAGGGCCCATGACTTAGGGGGGCTTAGTTCAGAGAGAGAGGTCACTGTCTAGGAGGGGATTTGCAACAGGCTTCACCTGGAACAAGAGCCCTGGCAGTGACAGCCCCTCTGGGCGTCCTCACCGCCCCTTCCGCAGAAAGCTAAGAAAAAAGGAGGAGTGGGGAGCAGGCAGGGAAATAGAGGGGGGAGAAGGAGCCGTCCTGTCTGCTGAGCAGGCAGCTGGCATCACAAGGCCCTCACTCTCCATGGAAATCCTCACACAACTCTCTCACTGTCCCTTGAGGAACAGAACCCATTGCCATTACCCGCAAGAATCGAGCCTTGCTTAGCTTAGCCAAACCGGTTTCTGAAAAAGAAGAGGTGCTCCTTCTGGTTTGTGCAGGACCCCCATGTCAGGCCCATTTTCACTGGAGGGCCATCCTCTCCCTCCCTCTTATAAGCGGGCAATATAACGTGGTGGTTCAGAGCACGGACTGCAGAGCCAGACCTCCTGGTTCCAGCCAGACCTCCTGGTTCCAAGGGCCGGGTCTGCCACTTACTGGCTGTGTGGTCTTGGGCAAGTTAGTCAATCTGCCTGTACCTTTTCTTCCTTTGATAATGGAGATAATAGTAGTACAGGCATACCTTGTTACATTGTGCCTTGCAAATACTGCCCTTTTACAAATGGAAGGTTTGTGGCAGCCCCGTGTTGAGCAAGTCTATCGGTGCCATGTTCCCAACAGCATTTGCTCACTTTGTGTCTCTGTGTCATTTTGGTAATTCTTGCAGTATGTCAAACTTTTTCACTATTATGTTATTTGTTATGGTGGTCTGCAGTCAGTGATCTTTGATGTTACTACTGTGACTTGCTGAAGGCTCAGATGATGATTAGCATTTTTTAGCAATAAAGTATTTTTAATTAAGGTATGCCCTTTAGTTTTAATGCTATTGCACATTTAATAGACTACAGTATAGTGTACACATAACTTTTATACGCACTGGGAAACCAAAAAATTCGTGTGACTTGCTTTATTCCGATACTCGCTCTATTGTGCTGGTCTGGAACTGAACCTGCAATATCTCCGAGGCCTGCCTGTACCAATCTGATAGAGTTGCTGTGAGGGTTGAGAGAATCCATGGAAAACACCTAGAAGAGTGCCTGGCACGTAGCCTCCGCTCAGCAAGCATTAGCTATCGTTGCTGTGTACCCACAGATGCCACAGGAGCTCAGGGAAGGAGGTGGAGGGCTGGGGGGGAGGGGACAAGTCCAGTGCACGCATGCTCATGCGCACGCACACGCCGTGCTCTCTGCCCACTCACCCTCTTACACCCACCTTGGTTTTTTTCTTCTTCTGCACAAGGAAAGGAAATAATAAATGCAGAATAAGTGAAAAGCAAGTTCCCAGAAAACCCAGTGGCTTTTGGCTTCCCTGTGACCTGGTCCTCAGTGTGGGGTGAGGTTCCAGGGTCCAGAAATCCAGGTCACATGGAGCCAAATGGGCCTGGAGGGTGAAAGGAGAAGAGACTTCTCCAGGCCCAGAGACTGGCGGCTGCTATGGCTTTGCTTCTATAGTCCACTCTGCTATTGGACGTGGCCAAGGAAGGGGATCTTCTGGCAGATGTTTTGTATCTTTTAATGAAGTTGGTTACTAAAACACCAAAAAAAAGTGGCTCACCCAAACTGGCCTGAAAATGAATTTTATTTGACTTACAGAGTTTCGGGTTTTGTTTTTTTGGTAAAATTAGAAGGTCTGGCAGGCTGCACGGGCCTGTGACCCCCTGTGACAGCAATCCAGGGAGCTGGGAGCAGCAGCTCTCTGCACCCTCCAGATTGCTACAGACACCACCACACCAGCTGTCTCTCCGACACTGAAACCAAGTGTCAGTTGAGAACTACAGGCAAATATACCAGTGTAGGGACACCAAAACCCCCATGCCTGCCTGCTCCACTCAGGTAGGTGACCTGCCAGTCCCCGTAAGCTTTTGAGTTTGCAACGTCTGATAAATACACTGATTACTGACATTCAAAAGATGAGACTAGCACCAAATGCACTTAATACTAAAACCAACATCTGTGATAATTCAGAAGGCACTTGGAGATCTGCCACTAGCACAGGGTCAGGATCAGAACCATGAGTGTCACTACCCAGAAGACGATTCAGTGGGGCATTTGCTGTCCTCTTATTGGCCCAGGACACACCCACAGAACACAAGGGACAATTAGCCAGAGCCCAAAGTCCAAGGCAGTCACAAGACTCTTCAACACAAGGAGACCCCAACACACACCAGCTCTGTGCATCTAACCCTGGGCCTCCCACCCTGGGGGGGACAGGCCTCGGCATGGGATGGGGGAGAGAGCCTGAGTCTGGGCTCAGAGAATCTGGATGTGAGTTCCAGCCTTGCCATTTACGAGCTCTGTGAATTCAAGGGAGCCCTTTAACCCCACTGAGCCTCTGCTTCCTTACTTGAAAATCAGGGAGAATGACCTTATTATTACATCTCAGAAACCTTGCAAGGATCAAGTGAGATGACACATGTGAGAAGTACCTTGTAAGATGTAAAACACGTGAACAATAATCACCATTTAAGGGCCCGTGCTTTGCCAGACCCTTCATGTACATGATCTCATTGATTCAAAGCTCACAAAAGCCTTGCAAGGCACATATTACCATCCCTATTTTACAGGGTAGGAAACTGAGTCAGACGAGTTACATAACTTGTCTAGGTCACAGAGCTGGCAGGTGGAGGACCCGGGTTTTGAGACTCCAGAGCCAGTGTAGGGCTGGTTTTTTTCTATGTGAGATTCTAACTCAGAATCCAGAGCTGGCTGCTGCTGTTGTCATCCCTTCCTGTGGCCTTGATCCCTCCCCCTAATTGTTCAAACTGCTGCTCCTTCTAGGACTCTCTTCTGTCCTTCTAGCCCCTGGACTAAGTAAATATCCCCAGGACGTAAGTCCCATGACTTCAAGCCATGCCACACAGAAGCTGCAGTAACACGGAGTAATTGCTCTGCACACCCCAGACTCCCACGTCCCTCTGCTGATACCCACTCTCTCCTCCATCACCCACCTGTGCCCTGGGCCTTCTCACATGTAAGAGCCAAACCACTTACCACTGGCCGATCCACGGAGATTGTATTCTCAACTTCCCTGTGAGGAACACAAACATGAGGGTATCTCAGTGTCACCAGGAGTAAGTAGGAAGCACAGAGGGGATTTGCTCAGGCCACCTGGCTTCTCAGAGTCAAGTTGGCACTGACCTCAAGAGAACCCCAGGAACTAACATCCTCCACCACAGGTATCATTCCCTGCAGCCAAGTGCAGACACAGGGCTTCTTGTTGGCTTTGTCCAGATTTCCCCAAATGCATTACCCAGCCACCTATCCATGGACCTTGTGCTTCTTTTAGGGACAGAGGTCAAAATGGCAGGACCTATGAACTCACCTCTGATGACCAAGAGGGCAGGATGTGGCCTTGCTGCCCTCCCTGGTCATCCTAATCCTAAAAGTTCAATCAACCCCAACTGTTCCTATCCCTCTTCCCACTTTATGTTTTCTCCTTATCACTTATCTAAATCTAATATACTCAGTATACTTTTTCCTGTACATTGTCATCTCATGCTAGAATGTTAAGCTCCATGAGGGCAGGGATTTCCTTCTGTTTAATTCACTGCTGTATCCTCAGTGCCTAGAGGAAGAGTGCCTGGGACATAGCAGGTGCTCGATAACTATCTGTGGGATGGATAGATGTAGGGGAGAAGTGGCCAGTGGCTTGGGAACAGGGGAAGAGGTACAGCCTGGTCAGCATATCCCAGGACTCCTGGAGGAGACCTGTCCAGCTGCCTCACACCTCTGATCTCTGGAATGGGCCATGTGGGCTCTTAGGGGGAAAAGCCAGGCTGGGACTCACTCAGAGAGGTTCCTCTTTTCAGAGAAGACCCGGAGGATGAATTCCCCCTCCTGGTGGGGCTCGTAGGTGGAGGGCACAATGACGTACTCGCTGGGAGGCAGGCGGAAGCGCTCCGACACCTCCCGCATGTTGATGTAGGTTTTGCTCCTGGCCTTGGAGGCGTTGTACAGGAAGAAGTCCTTCTGCAGGTGCTGCTTGTTCCCGTGCATCTGAGGGAGAGAAGAGCCCAAGGGACCTGAGCCCCTCGGGAGGGACGCCCTGTCCTGCTCAGTCCTCCTCCAGGGAGTCCTCCCTGCCGATTCCCTGGTCACCCATTTCACAGTCATGACCTACCGACTTCTGATTCCTAAGGCCTCGAATAGGTCAACATCCCTGGAGCTCCCTACTCCATCCATATCCCCTTTTCTGTTGTGATCCAGAAGTGAGTGTCAACTCTGGCATCCCCCACTCAGGGCCACTTACCAGAACTGCCACTGCTTAGCTCCAGATCACCTCCAGGCTGGGGAAGGACCCCAAGGAGGCAGGGGGAGCTGTGGCTGGGGTCTGAGGGAAGCGATCCCTCCACCCCAAAGAGGGCAGTCAGCCTCAGAATGTGTCTGTGTGACTCTGTGTGTGAGTGTGAGCGAGTGTGTGAGTGTGTGACAGTCTCTGGCGGGAGGGGTGAAAGGGCACATTGTAGGGGCGGTGGTCAGGAGGCCATGCAGTACCCTGAGGCCCTGACTCTGGAGTTGAGTAATGAGGGCAAGGCCCTCTCCTATCGTAGTCCTTCCCACAAACCCCACAGGAGGCTCCCCGATGTGCCACAGGTGGACACAGGCCCCCAGGTAACGCTGCATGCACTGCTGGCTGCTCCACTTCTGTACCTCTTTGGGAACCTTGGGGAGAAACAGAAAAGGAAGGTGCTCAGATTCTGTGATTTCAGATCTGAATGGGGATGGAAAGCTTGCCAGAAGGGCATGCTAGCAATCATAGAGCAAATGCAGGGGTCTGACTCCCCGTGTAGCTACCTGGAGAGCCCTGGCCCCCCTCCACCTCCCCTAGACGGGGGGTTTTTTCCACTCGTTACAAACTTCTAAGAGGTTCTGACGCAAGTGGGCCCGATATCAGGAGTTTGGTGGGGTCATGGGTATTGGGGAAGCCGGGGGACCCCTTGGGAAGCCCCCTGAAAGCCTCCTTCCTGAAAAGGAGCTGATCAGGGACGGCGCACCTCATAGATGGCGAAGCCGATGGTGAAGAGGTTGGCCCCCAGCTTCCGGTCCTTCCGCCGGTTCTTCTGCATCAGGGCCACCAGGAAGCTGCAGATCACCTCGGACTCGTCAGGGTCGTCATCCTCCTCCAGGAGCTTCAGACGGTACTGAGGGTTGGTCCAGAAAGTGTCTGTGCCCCGCAGAAAGGAATTGTACATTCAGATCTGCCTCTCAGAGACAAGGCAGGATGATGGGAGATGAGACAGAGGGAACCTATTTATCTCTATCCCACCACACCTAGGTGCTCAAATATGTACGGAAAAAAAATGATCCAGGCATTTGTCTAATTATTTGGTGTGTGGGGGGTAGCCTTTACACCCTTATACAGATGGAGCTGCACTGATGCCTGCATGGCTCCTCCTTCGTCTCTGAACTTTCATTCTCTGTCTTTGCTGATGGTTTCACTTTCCTCACCTCTCTCGTCAGTGTTATTGGTCCCTGGGATTTGGTCCTAGGCCTCTTCTCTCACCCCATCATTCTACCTCCCTAGGCTGTCTTATCAACTCCCACTTTCGAACTGCTCCTTGCATGCTGGTGACGCTTGAGCTGCAGATCCCAGCCTCAATCTCTCTCTTGACTCTCTCCCTTTGTCCCTTTTATCTTTCTTTTTTTCTTCCTCCCTCCCTTCATTCCCTTCTTCCCTCCTTCCCTCCTTTCCTTCCTCTCTTCTTTCCATCCTTTCTTCCTTCCTTCCACAAATCTATATTGAGTCCCTATCGTAGAGTCAAGTACCATTCTTATCTATGCATCCAGTTCTCTGTCACACATCTTCACCTGGATATTTACAGGTGCCTCAGACTTCCCATGTCCCAAAGTAAACTCCCCTCCCTCCCCTCCCCTCCCCACAACCGACTCCACCCAAAAAAAACAAACAAAAAAAATCACCGATTGTTTTTCTCTTGTGTGTTTCATGTTACCTCCCTGGCACCATGTGCTCAGGCCCCCAGAGTGGGAATCTTTTTTTTTTTTGCTGTACGCGGGCCTCTCACTGTTGTGGCCTCTCCCGTTGTGGAGCACAGGCTCCAGATGCGCAGGCTCAGCGGCCATTGCTCACGGGCCCAGCCGCTCCGCGGCATGTGGGATCTTCCCGGACCGGGGCACGAACCCGCATCCCCTGCATCGGCAGGCGGACTCTCAACCACTGCGCCACAAGGGAAGCCCCAGAGTGGGAATCTTGAAGTCGTTCTTCCATCTCCACATCACCCAGTATTCCCTCCCCTCAACCTGCCCCATCTCCCCTCCATCTCTGCTGCTCCTGACTTGGCCTAGGCTTTCCTCATCTCTGGCTTGAATTCTTGCAGAAGCTGCTAACTCAGTCCTCCAGTCCCATCCTCAGCATTATGAACACAATCCTGTTCTGACATAATAACCTGCTTAAAGGTTGTTACCAGCTCCTTAATGCAAACTCCTCAGCATGGAGGTGTCCTCAGTAAAATGGGGACAGTTTAATAAGATAATGTGTGTCTGGGACTTCGTAGAGACTCAGCAAATGCTAGTTAATACTCTTCTACCTGGAACTTGTTCTGCTTGGACCCTTCCCCCATCCAGAGCATCTCCCACCTGGGAAGTTGCGGCAGCCTCCAGCAGAGCAGCCCCTCACCCAGCGGCCCTCGTTCACGGACACTGTCCAAGTCTGAAGCTTGTCGGACTCCAGGGCATCAGCTGTGAGGTTGCAGATCTCCAGCTTTGTGAAATGGTAGATGAAATCGTCATAGGACATCCTGAGAGGTTGGAAGAAGAGAGAGACCCATATGGGAGGCTGGGAAAGGTAAGACTCCAGGGCTAACACAGCACAATGAAATAGTCCAGAGCCACTTGGTCATGATCCTAGAGGACCCTGTCCTTCCTTTTTAGGGTCAGTACTGTCAGTTCTGATGTATCCCTTGCAATAACGACTCAAACTCGTGTGTTCTTGATGGGAGAGCTTGGCAGCAATTCAGTTCTCCAAAGTGTTACTGTGTGCCCCTCCACCGGGCTCAGGCACTGGGCCAGGGGAAAGAGAGAGAGTTGGGGAAGGACAGACGATGAAACAAGCAATTTGAAAGGTGGTGAGTATCACAGATAAATTAATCACAATCCTGAGGAAAACAAGGGGATCCTGAAGAAAGTTCCCTTTAATCTGAGACTTGAAGGCTGAGTAGAAATGATCAGAGTGAGGGTGAGGAGGGCCTTGACTGAGCAGAGTAAGTAGAGCTTCCTCGGCTCAGGAAACGGCCCCGCGGAGGCTGGGAGGGAGCAAGTGGCTGGAGCAGCGTGCGTGGTGGAGGGGCACAGAGAGGTGGGAGCCACAGCGTGCTGGCCCGGTCCTGGGCTCAGTCATCGCCATGATTCTTGGGCTCCTCTCAAAACCTCAGTCTTGCTGGGTCTCTGGCTGGATTTGGAGAACAGGGCCCAGATGTCCCAAGGGCTGGAATCTGACGGCCTCTGTCCGGGGATGGAGGCTTGAGATTTCAGCTCCCACCCCGTCCCTTACCCTGTAGGGTCCTCTTGGGGCCTGGACTCACCAGAACTCTCCATCCTCCGTGACCTGGTGTTGCAGACGGGCCTTCTCGTTCTTGTCCACAAAGCTCCAGTTCTTCCAACTGGAGGGAGAGTGGAGGAGTTAGGGAAGGAAAAAGAAAGGGAAGGGCTGGTGTGAGTTGGGACAGGAGGTGTCAGAGAAATATGAATAAGTTCAGAGAACAGGTCATCTCCAAACTGCAGCCAGTGTGAACCATCGAAATGCAAATCTGATCTGATACCCTCAGCGTAAAACCCAATAATTGCTTCCCACCATCCTCAGGATTAAGACCACACTTTTTGAATGGTTTATAAGGGCTTGACTCTCCTCTGGCTGAATCTTTAACCGTTCCTCACACTTTAAAGTTAGGAGTTGGGCTCTGGAAATAGGTAAACTGGGATTTCAATTTAATCATACCAGTACTAGCTGTAACCTTGGGCAAGTCACTTCACCCCTCTCAGCTTCTGTTTTCTCAACTGCAAAAGGGGAATGATTATATCACCTACTCACAGGGCTGTGATGAGCAAGAAATGAAATAACGCATGCAAAACTTTTAGAACAGACCCATCATCTAATAAGTAACTGTCTGAGTTACTGAGAGAAAGATCAGACATGTAAACTTCTCCTTCCTCCTGCCACCCCACGAAACATCCCAGTTCTATGTTTTAAAAGGCTGGGCAGTTTTACACACTCTTTCTCCCGAAGAAGGAGGAAATAAAGCACATTTGTGTTTCAGGCATGTGGAGGAGAATGAAACTAAACTAGTTTGGAGAGGTAAGGGATTGAGGAAGTGCTTGGAACCAGGGAATACCTACCGGAGGGGAAGTGGAGATTCCTGAGACCAGCAGGAGGGGCACAGTGGCGGGGAGTTGGGGGGAGGGTCTCCTTGTGTGACTGAGGCTGGGCCCCACTAGTCAGTGACCCCTGCCGTGGAGGTGTGGGCAGAAAGTGAGTTAAGGCCAGACACCAAGATCTGAGACTGGAGGACACAGCGAGGGTCCCTGTGGGTGACTCGGGTCAGTGGAGTGGACAACTGATGGGGCACCGAGGGCCTTCGCAGAGCAGAGAGCCCAGTTCAAATGCCACTCCCTCCAGGCAGCTTTCTCCCTTCCTGTCCCACCCAGACCAGGAGAAGGGCTCCCTCTCTGTGACCTGTACCATAGCATTTCTCTCAACGATTAGTGTTTTTCTGTCCTTCCCACTGGACCCTAAAGCCTACAGGGCAGGCCCTGAATCTCTGCGTTCATTTCTAAGTCCCCAGACAGTAGCATGGGGCCTGGCACGTACTGCACACTGAGGAACTGGGGATTTGTCGCACGGATAAGAGAAGGGAACGGTAAGGAGACCAGGATCAGCACCTTATCGGTCTACTGAGCGAGGCTGCCTGCTCACGGAAGGGCCCCAGTGCTTAGACCTGTGCTTGGGATTCAGTAGGTGCTCAGCGAATACTTGCTAAGTGAATGCGTGGCCGAATGAACCAGTGATTACGGTGCCCTGAGATGAGAGGTATGTTGAGGTAAGCCAGGGGCTGAAGGACACACACAGCCTGGGTGTGGTCCTTCCCAGCTGCTGAGTCCTGCTTTCCCCGCCTTGGGAGTAAAGGAGCTCCAGGGCCTACTCTCCAACCAGAGAGGCGGAGTCAGGAGCCAGCGATTGGGGTGGGACAATAGAGGCTTTGTGAACCTTCTGGAGCCTTCATAACAGCTTCCCCAGGTGTGCTAGTTTTGCTGCCCCCGGTCACTTGCTCTCAGTGATAAGCAGTACAGTTCTTGCAAAGGGCCTGTGCATCTCTTTATGGGGATAGTGAGGGAGAGGAAATCTTAGCACTGGTTAGGCGCTCTCCTGACACAACCGCATTTTCTCCTCATAACAGCCCACCGGGTAGGTGCTAACGTTGTTCCCGTTTTACAGATAAGGCAACAGAGATTCCGAGAAGGGAAGTCACCTGTCCAGTCCAGACTCCTGCATCAAGATTCCCCTCCTGCCTGGACCTAGCCCAGGCTTTCTAGACATCTTTCCTTTCCAGACAGTGGCCATCGGCAAGCTCTCTGGATCCCAGGTTCCCGTGGCTCTGCTCCCAGCCCTTCCTGAAGCCCACGTCCCCTCTTCTCCTCTGCGCATCCTTGGTTTTAAGGGTGATTTTAGCCCAAGCATTTGTAGTACTCTTGTGGCTCGGTACCCAGCCCTGCCTTGCCCCAGGCCTTGTTGTCCCCTATTCGTGGGGTCCCCGCACCCACCTGTCACTCCAGGAGCCATTCCACTCCACCTGGCCCCAGGGGTTCCGCAGCCGCACCAGCTTCACTTTCTCACCCTTGTACAGGGCCTTGAGCAAAGAGAAAAAGCTTTCTCCCTTTGGGCCCTTTCTGAAAGGGGGTCTTCTGTCTTGCCCTGAGGGCTGGGGTGGGAGTGGGGAGAGAATCCTGTACAGGGGCCTGTCCTGCCTGGCCCCGGTCAAGGACACTAATCACAAGTGCCCTGTGGAATGGCAGGGTGATGGGTCAGAACCTTAGGGCTGAGTCTTCAGGAGTCAGGCTTGGCCACCACCTTGCCATCTTCTAAGAAGTGATTTTCCCAGCGAACATTGGGCCATTCAGAGCTTTGGGAGAGGAGGCAGGGAATATAATGTAGGGCTCTGCTAGCACAAGGTGCCTCTGTGTGAATTAGATAAAACGCCCCTGCTGGCTGAGGAACTATAGAAAATGTCCCTTCCAGATGGATCAATGAGAAAAAGGGGCCCTTCCTCCTGTCTGCTGCAGACGACTGCCCATCTCTGTGAACAGGGCACAACTCGCCCAATTGTGCACAAGGGGCCTGACAAGGTTCCTGTCTGTGACGTGACCCAGTGAAGGCCAGACATCCCAGGGGGAGCAAAACCTTGGAACTGACCATGGAAAACAAGGAACACAAGAGCCCATGATATCAACTTCATAAAACCAAAGTGCTTTCTATTTGTTCTTTGGAAATGTTGGGGCAATTGCTATCTTTAGCACTAAAAACAAACATAAACTGAGCACCATCTTGTGGCAAGATCCACCTGCCAGTCCCAGTGGTCTCCCCCAACCCCAGGCGCTCGGCCTGAGTGCCTGATTGGAGGCAAATTCTACAGATGTGAAGGGACACAGAAAGCCAAGTCCTGACTTCGGGAGGTTCACCCAAGTAGCCCCTCAAGTCCCGTCCCTCCGAGTCCCGCCAGGCTCACCTCCTCCAGCCCAGTGACTGAGTAGGCGTGGCCTTTGACCAGCCCGCAGGCCATTCTTGTCTCGTACTGAACTGGAACGATCGTCTGTGGAGTGAAAACCAGACAACCTGTCAGGGGTTGCTGCCTGAGACAAAGTTCACACCGGTTCATGTCCTGGGTTCTGCGAGGACGAGGACTCCTCCGCGCCCTGGAAGTGTGCCTCCCAGCCATGAGAAGGCCCTCACTAGCCCTTTCAGAGAGCCAAGAAAATGCAGCCCAGACAAGTGGTTTCCCCAGACCGTCGGAGAGCGACATGGAGCTGGGGCACGAGGTGGGTGAGAGCGTGCCTGGCCCTCCTTTCTCGATCCCTTGGGGTCCTGCAGAGGAGGAAGTGGGGGCAGATGGAGGCTGCCCCTGGATTGGGCTCCCCTTCCCCTGAGCCCACCCAGGGTTGACTATTCCTGGAAGAGAAGGGGATTGGAAAAAGACGAAACATGTAGGTCTAACCCTTTATCCTCACATCCCCTCACTTCCTCCACACACCCCCCACCCCAGAACACGCTCAAGAAATCAAAAGCGCCCAGGGAGAGAATTCTGAGGAGGCCAGAGGAGAGTCCTGCTGAGACATGACCGTGCCTCAGGGAGCAGGGGTAGCTCTTCCATTTGAGATTTGCAGCCACAGGAGATCCTCGGCAGAGGGGTAGGATCACCAAAGCCCAGGGAGCCCTAGACGGATCTCTGTGGCTTCACTTTGCCTGATAGCATAACAGCTTTAAGAGGAGCAGCCTGGAGGCCTTTTCAAGGTGAGGGGTGTGTGGAGGGCCAGGGCTTTTTGCATCTCAGCCTCTTCCAGATTCCGGTCTTTATAGGACCCAGAGCATGCTGAATAGAAAGGGAGGGGGGCAGGAGATGCGTGCATCTCTCAGTTCTAGGTGGTGGGGGCAGGGGAGGGGGGGAGGGAGCCACTTGAAATGACTCTTGTGGCATTACTTATGCATACCTAGCTATTGCACTGCTGGCCATCTGTCCTAAGGAAATCATCATGGACAGACACAAAGATGTATCTTATAGGATGTTCGTCGTAACATTTAAATGTAATAGCCAAGAACAGAAAAAGAAAACAATCTAAATTCCCAATAATAAGGTATTGGGTAGATAAATGATAACTTATTTGCGTGGTGGAATATTGTGCAGCCACTAAAAAAAATGTTGGAGGAGACACATTAAGAATATAATTCTCATTGCCACATTAGGAATATAAAGCTAACTGAAAAAAAGCATGCTGCAAAGAGGTACATACAGTATGACAGCTATTTTAAAATAAAAATTTAGATTAATAGTATGCATAGAAAAATACTAGAAGGACGTATACCAAACGTTATTATCCTTAGATGGGGAAAATAATAGCTTAATTTTTCTTCTGCTTTACTCCATGGCACATAATTACTTCTAAAAGTACTAGAATATAAGCTCTGGGGCGGGGGTGTTGGGGGGAGACTGCTTGTTCACTAGAATCCTAAACAAAGGGGAGAGAATTTTCTGTGTTTGCTAGAAGACTACCTAGTGCCTAGTAGGAGCTCAATAAATATGTGTTGCATACATAAATGAACAAATTAGAAGGAGAGAAGTACTTTAAAATGAATGAAGTCTCTCTTGTATTTCTGTCTGTTAATTCGTTATCAGAGAAACTGCCTGGACCATGGAGTTTGAAGGACCTCCCACAGAGATTCCCTCCAAAAGCTGCCTCCCGCACCTTCCTCAGGAACCTTGGAGAGGGCAAGTTATTCCAACCCAGAACCTTGGAAGGCCTCGGGAGGAGCCTGTGTGTGAGGTGCTGGCTGCTGAGGAAGGTCTGACACCACATACAACAGGGCTGGGTCATGCAGGTGGGAGGGATGGTCAGCCCTGACAGTCAGAGGCGTACACACCCGGGTCGGTCTGTCATCTGAGAATCCCTCAGGGATGAGGTCTGAATCCCTGAGATGCGAGTTATTCATATTCCTCACCATCCGCTCAATCAAGTCCCTCATGTTCAGACCAGAAGGAGAGGTTCCATAGGTCATGTTTGTGCCATCCTGAGGCCCGACGGGGAGGGCAGGGGAAGGGGCGGGAGAGAAAGCAAACAAAGGAGGGTGACAGAAAGGGAAGGAGAGAGAAAGAAGGGAGGGGACAGACAAAAGAAAAGAGTAGAGGTAAGTAGAGCATGAATGCAGAAAAGACGGAGAACAGTGATGCAGAAAGAAAATGTTCATCCATGGGTGCTTTATGCTGGCTTATCTTCCCAAGCTTCCCCAGCTACTGGGTGTACTAGGAGAGGAAGGAGCAGGAACTTAGCTTGGGGCTCTTCTTCAGCAGTGGAAATCGCCAAGACTATTTATGATACGTTGAGCAGCCCCCAGGAAAGGTGTGTCTCCTGGCCAGTCTGCCATTCCCTTAGTCTTGGCTCTGGTCTCAGTTCACACCACTTTGTTGCACAGGCTGAGTTTCTCCCAGATTACAACACAAAGCCCGTATCCCAAGTGAGAGATACAATCAAAGCTCAATGACCGGGAGGCTTTCTTAGGGAACTGGTGGGCTCAGGTCCCTAAGCCAAGTGTGTGGCCAGCTTAATAGTGGCATGCTGGGACTGAGAAACACTGACCACAGAGGCCTACACTGACATAGGCCTCTGGACCTATTTCCACCTAAATTCCAGGGCTTAGAATGTCGTTGCTGAATATCTTTATTGAAAATCTCCACAAACTCTTCTCCCTTGAGAAATTCCCAATTTTCAAAGTTGAGAACCAGTTCCACCTTCCTAAAACAGTAGATTCACCCTGTCCCAGAGGAAAGCCCTATGCTGCTAGTCACTGGGTAAGGCTTCCCAATAGTTGGCAGCTTCCTGCCCTGCATCCCACACCCTAGACTTACATCAATGGAGCAACCCATGAGGGAGCCCCTCTCGATGGCTTTCTTCATGATCTTGTACATGTCTCTGGGAGCATCCTTGATTTCAAAAAACTCTGTTACTCCTCCTGTGAAGTCCTCCATGGCCTCTGTAGTGTTCCCACCTTTCAGGGCTTCATATGAACCATGGAGCCTTAGAGAGAGGATGAAGACCAATCTGGGGTCACAGGGTTCTAGGAAACATGACCCAGGTACCCCTACCACCAGAACTTTACTCTTTGGTCCTGTGATGTTGTCTCATCCAGTTCACCAACAAGCCTGTAAGCTGTTGGAATAGGTACTATGATTCCCTTTCTTCACAATGGAGAAACTGAGCTCTAGAGGCTAAGTGACCAGCTAAGGCCACAGAGAGGAGAAACACTGGGATGGAATCCACGATTCCCACTTCCTGATGCTTTCCACTATACCCTGAACCTGAGGTAGGGCTCTGTTAAAGCCATTAGTAGCTGGGGTGGGGCTTCTAAGTTTAGAGACAACGTGGCTTTATTAATATATTGCAAGCTCGTGAGGTGGAGCCAAGCCAGACTCTGGGATCTGAGCTCCAAAGATACAATGCGCTCATCTAGGATTCGCAATGCCACCAAGAAGGCAGGATTAAAGAGCTCACTACGAGAAGCTAAAGCTAAAGGTTTCCTACACACGTCTTATTTCTACTCTTAGTGGTTTTACTTAGAATCACCGCTGCCTGGACCAGATCTTCTCTGACTTTGTGTCACAGTTGAAGACACACACACACACACACACACACACACACACACA